>NC_138146.1:7582011-7759511 GCF_964199315.1 Orbicella franksi
CCACAAAAGCTTTGCTTTGGTGGAGGTGTTGCACAGTGTCAAAATACATTTTAGTCACCCCACCAAAAAACACTGCATTATGTCTTTTGAAATAATTAAACCAGAAAGCTTATGGTGAGTCCATCTAGAGTTACATGTATCTCCATAACATAGTCACTTTTGTCTGTCTGTACAACATCTGTCAATTCAATGTTCAACTTATAGTCAATGGTGTATTTTTAATAATCTAATAGGCATTGAAGCAAATGATGTCAGTGCCTTATTGGAACAGTTCCTGGAATATGAAGAAAAACAAGGTATAGTTTGCACATCTGTTCTAGTTTAGCTCTGGTTGTGAACATATATAGGTAATAGAACTCTGCACACTGTAGGTCCACTTATTTAACACATTAGGTGCACATGTTTTCTGAAACATGTTAGCCTTTGTTATTCATATCAATCTTTCTTTTGTGATCACCATTGCTCATGGCGAACAAAAGAAGAGTCCAGCTCAAACAATAGGGTGACTAGTAAAATCACGCTCCTACTGATGTTTTTGTTGACAGGAAAATTTGAAAACTTTCGCATCAAAAAAGAGAGAAATTGTATGCGTCATTACATGTACCTGCTAACCTCTTGTCTGTGGTTTTCAGTTTCACTGGACTGCTCATCATCGTCATTGTCTTTGCGTTCTTCCCTGTAAGTGATTAATCTGAATTTTATTATTCTTCAGTTATTATCAGAATTTTTCTGAAGTTTCATTCTTGAACAAAGTGAAGATGACATGTACATTGTGTATACTGCGCCTTTCTTACATTGTAGTGTGTAACAAAGTGCACAGGGCTATTTGTAATAACTTATCAATGTACCATACTACTAAGTGAGGCACTAAAAATGCTGCTACAGTCGAACCTCGATTATCCGGACTCGTCGGGACCTCAGTAAATAGTCCGGATAATCGAGAGTCCGGATAATCGAAAACATGTTTATTAATGAGATAGAAATGTAAATGTACAGCAAAGAAAACATCATTTTAATTGTGAAATCTACACAGCCTGTATGTATTTACTAATGAAAACTTTCAGTTCAGGTATTGACAAAGGTCTAAAATGTTCAAGCATGTTTGTTTGCTTCAAAGACTTGTAGCTTAATCAGGGACTTTCGTTTTAATCCTTCGCTTGTCTCGATGCTGTCAGTAAATTTTAGGATCTTGTCTTTGTTCTTCCGTATGTCAGAGATCTGCTGCTTGCTGGTGCCAAATTCTTGAGCTAAATTTGTTCCTTTCTCTCCTTTATCCAAACGTGAAATAATTATCTGCTTATCTTTAATCGATAGAATGGCTCGCTTTCGCTTCGTAGACATGTTTTTGATTTGAGTTTACGATCGATCGGTCGTGTGTTTACAAAACCCACACGGAAGGAACTAATCAAGCATGAAATTCCCTTGGTAACAAAACAATTGAGCCAATCAGATATCAGCTCAAAGCATCAGAATATTTCTTTGTCTCGTCGCACATGCGAATTTTGAAAAGCGCACAGGATAATACGCTGTTTCAGCAGTCTTTTGAAAGGATTATTGGGCTTTTTGCGACTTTGAATTTTCAAGATCACAACTAATTAATATTCATGAAAAAATTGGGACCAGAGAAAAAAGTCTGGATAATCGAATAGTCCGGATAATCGAGGTCCGGATAATCGAGGTTCGACTGTACTTGCCCACACAGTAATGTCATTTTTATGGGAACATTTTTAATTGGTGTTTAAGATATTGAAAAATAATCAAGAGAAATAAAACAAGTACTTTTTTGAATGTATACAGGCATTTTAATTATGGGACTGCAACTCTGAGTAATTTTAAGGTCAATTAAAAAAAAAAAACTGCAGCAAGTTCTAGGAGAGTGTGAAGTCACTTCAGAAGTTCTTTCTCTGTTCATTTATCTTCAGTAGTTTAAGGTGAAAACTTTAATCTGGTGTGACTGTTGAAACAATTTTGGAACTTGCTTATGTTGTTCAAAAAGCTCTCCCTTCAAAAAAAAAAGAAAATGTAAACTAAGGTTATGTTTTGGAGTAACGTGTTACACTGTACTGGCATACATATTAGAATTAAAGGATTGTATATTTATATTTTACCTAGGGTATTTCTTATACAGTTGTCATTTGAAAATGCATGATTGTTCTTGTTAAAGCAAAATAACATGTTGCTGTTATTTATTTTTTTTTTTTGTAAACTTCAGCAAGGATACGTCTCCTGAAGCCAAAGCTATTGCACTCAAGATAACTTCCGTTGTGGAGGCTCAAGACATAGATTTTGAGTTAGCCGCTGATGCAAAGAATGGTGGCCCATCTTGCTTTGATTTGGAGAGTTCTGGGAATTTACCTGAAAGTAATGAAGTGCATGGTGTAATGGACAATGGGTCGTTTAAGAACAGTGTGGAACAACTCAGGGAGAGCCTTAAAAGTGATGGGAAATCCTGTGTTGATAACCATGCAACAGATCACAATTATGCCTGCAGTGGATTTCCCATGAGGAAAGCAGCATCACAAAGACCTGAAATTAGTGGTTGTTTAGTTGCAAATGGATTCAAATCTACAAATAGTCCAAAAAAGGCTTTAGCTTCAGCCTTGGAGCACAAAAGTAAAAAGTGTATTTCTAACAGAGCTGAAATGAGTCAGTCCAGGAAAAGACAATTAAGTGCCTGCAACAAAGAGTCTACAGATAAAGAAAGAATACTTCCAAAACGCTATAGAGGGCCATACTGTGAGGATAATTCCAAAGGCGATAACAGCTCTGATGAAGATCATCATTATAACAGGAGCCGTAGCAGACTTCATAGCAGTTCTGATGAACAGAGTGATCATGAAAGAAGCCAGCACAACAGAAAGTACAGAAGTAGCTCTGATGCAGATAAGAATCATTATAAGAGAAGTTATCGAAGGAACAGCTTATGCTCAAATGACAGTTTTGATGAAAGAGATTGTTCCAGTTCAGATGAGGACAGTAGGCATGAAAGGAGACACAGGTATGATCCAAGAGGCTCCGAGTCTGACTTGCATCATAAATGCTCAAGTGGTAGTGAAAGAGATTCTGACAGCTACAGGAGTCATCATAGAAGAAGACAGAGGTCTCACAGTAAAGACCACTCAGCAAAGAGAAATGATGGGAAAGAGAACAAAACGTTTCATGATATTGAACTGGAAAGGAAAATGGGTTTCAAGTTTGACCATAACATAAAGGGCACTGCAAAGGTACAGTTTTAAAAATATTTTTTGTTTTGTTTTGTTTTTCTTATCACAGTGGAGCACTGTACTGTACGTGTTTGATTTGTTTTTGAACTTAAATTTCTTTTCGCTGAAATTTAGAAAGCTACAAGTATAAAGTGTCAATACAGAAATATAGAAGAATCAGATTCTCCAGTTATATTTGAATTAGGCTGAGAACAGGGGTTTCATTAAGGGCTGGCTGTGAGGATGAGTTTGCCTGCCTGCCTGCCTGCCTGCCTGCCTGCCTGAAAAGAATCGTGTTAATGTATTGTATTTAATTATAGGAAGAGAGACGTATAGTGTACATTGGGAAAATATCAGACAAGACAACTAAAGATGATGTTTGGAGACGATTTCGTCCATTTGGCCCTATTGAAAAAGTCACTGTCCACTTTCGGGACAAAGGGTGAGCAGTTAGATAAGTTATGGTAGTACCTTGTAGTACTCTATCACTCTCAGTAACAACAATTCATCCAATTAGAACAAATGAAACCATAACCATCAGGGTTGTAGCTGAGAATCCAGCACTTAGCCAGCTCTTTAACAAGCCAGCTGGCTTTTTTAGCCTTGGTAGCTCGCAATTTTGTAGTGTTTGTATAGGTAATCACATGGTTTTGAGTGAAATTTGGAGTAAATAATAAGGATGACAACATATCATGTCGAGCTTGCACTCAGGAATCAAAACATTTTAAAACAAGCCAAACAGTAAAGGAAGACACAGCAATATTAGTGCCTCATGGTTCAATGCTTGAACAAAATATACACAATGCTTTAAGAAATTAAAATGTAAAGGAGGGTTTCTGTCAATTCAAGTAAATTCCCCCCTTTGAGTGTTCATCTACTTTTGCATGCACTCATACTCACTCACCATGCTCGCAATTGCTATAATTGTCGTCGAAGCCATTGCTCATACAACTAAATGATTCATACACATATGTTGTAGTCTTTGAGGTTTCAGTAAATTATACATGTAGTAATTATTAAGTGTTGTCTTGTGCATTTTTCTCTTGGTAGGGACAACTATGCTTTTGTAACCTTCTTTGACCACTCCTCAGCTGCAGAAGCAATTGAAAGTGAGTTTAAAAATGCACATTGCACTTAATTGCAAGTTTCCTAGTGATAAGTTAATTTACATATGTCGCTGCAATTGATTTTGTCAGGGGGCAATGAAGACACCCATCTTCCCGTATTGGACATTTGTTTTGGCGGAAGAAGAAAGTTTTGTGGTGGAAGTTATGTTGACTTTGGTAAGTAATGGGTGGGGATGCATTGCACATCACTAATGGCTGCTCAGAATTCCTATATCATAAACCAAGCACAAGAGCAATACTGTGAGAATATTGTCCCTAGGTCTTCCAATACAGTCCTAAGCACGCTTGGTTAATAAGAGACTTATTACATAACTGAAAATGTGTAGAAAAAATGCCACGATCACGGACTGGCAGCCGACTAGGCATGGGGCATTTTCACATGATGTTATGGTGACCATGCATATTGGTGTTCTCAAACAGTGAAATTTCCCTCCTTTGCAAAACTGTCTTAATGAACTAATTTACTTTGCTTTTGACTTTTAGACTCAAACACCAGTTATCTTGAAGAACAAAAATACAGCCGCCCTCCATCATCTGATGAGATGGATTTTGATGCACTGCTGAGGCTCTCACAGAAAAGTGTAAAAGGAAGAAAGGAATCTTGCAAAGGCAGATGAACATAATTGAGACAATGAATTTATTGAACATACTTATGAAGGATAATGAACTTCTAATGATATTTAAGTTAACTGTTAAAGAGAAAATGAATATTAGATGTTATTTTTTGTATTGTGCTTATTACACTAAGAAACTTTCTGTTTAGCTATAATGGAAAGAAAATTAATCATTACGACCGGCTTGAACTTTCTCAGTTAACAAAATTTTGAAAGCCACAATAATAAAATTTGGAAACAATTACAAATATTTTATGATTGAGGTGTACATGTATTATCATTCATTATTGGTGACGAACGGATTGAACAATGATGGGTATAATTAGGTATCGCAATATTGGTGTGATGTGGTAACCAAGTGTATCTCTAAAGCTACTATTGAACAATAATGGATTGAACAATGATGGGTATAATTAGGTATCACAATATTGGTTTGATGTGATAACCAAGTGTATCTCTAAAGCTACTATACTACATGTTGCAGCAAAGTTGTAAGTATTATTTTCTTGATTCCAGAAAAATTGCTTGAAGTAATTCTTTTTGCTTGAACTTTTAGTCCCAGTTGATTTTTTTACTGGGCTGCAAATCTGTTAATACTAATAATACCAAGATTAAGTTTTACCATTGTATGACTAGAGCCTCAGATGTGGCGCTCTCTCCCACGCGGGATTACCCGCCGCGTCCCGTAAGAAAACGGTGTTCTTTATGCCATTTAAGAAACAGTTTATTGTCCAAGGTTGTTCCGTCAATATGGCGTGCTATGACCCTCGTTTGTTGTTTTTTGCGAGTTTATGGACCTTAACTACGTTTCTGTCCATGAACGCGCATGAAAAGAACTTGGCAATTATCTCGCGCTTGGTCAATAATCCAAATGCACTAATCACCAGACAAGTACAGCGCTTTCCATTCAACCAAAAATTTCGAAAATGTCGACACGAGGACAAATGGTATGGAAATTTCCAAGAAAAAGTTCCAGAAAATCCACAAAGTGAGAGTAGACTGTAACCAATAAGACAACTCGTTTTGCTAATAAGAAGGAAGGGAAATTTCGTTATACCTTGGAAGGTTTTCCTCTTTTCCGTAAATTCCAGAAAATGCTGTTCAATTCGTTACTGGTAGCCCTATGGAAACTCAAAGTGTAATTTTTCATCGAGTGGAAAGCGCCCGTACACTTAACATAACTACCTTAATTTGAATTTTGCAGATGTGTGGCTACCCCAACCGTACTTTATTATTAGAAGGGCAATATTTTTATTAATTAAGCATTTTGTTCACCGCTAACTTCAATATTGTTACATTGCCCTCTATACGAATGGCGTGCATGTATTCAAGTAAGAAGTGTAATGGTGTTAGTAGTTATTTTCCCTCCAGATTGGTATTTTCGTGAACTAGGTCATCTTTTAAGAGCTTGGCACTGTTGTTCTTGTACGAAAACTTTTGTGTTCTGGTCAACTACTTTTACCTGACAAATTTTACACTATATGCTGATCATTTTGATATTTCAGTCAAAGATGTCTTTAATTTTTCCCAGGAATCAGTCAAAATGACAATTTAGTTTTGATACAGTTTAATTTTTTGAGTTTCTTTTCTTTTGCCAACGTCAGGTTACGCATTATGTAGATAACTAGCCCTTTTGTCAGCCAATCAGAACTAATTGTCTGGTAGATCTTAAAATAGAGTAATAATAATTACAGTAATGGACACATACAATTACTATTTTTACATAGAAGTAAATTGTGAAAGAGTAATTACTTTGAAATAAACTGGAGAATAACGATGTTGCTTTCTTTGACAAACGTGTATGTTACATTTCGAAGGAAATGGACATAAATATTACTTGAAAAAGTCCCATTAACCATAATATCTGATAACCTTTCGCTCTCGATTTCTAAGAGGTGGTGGTTGGCGTTCGGCCTCGCCAGTTATGAAACGTCCTTCATGTAACGATATCTCGACTACAAGTGGTGAGTGAGAAACAGTGTTCTAAACTTCACGCCTAGAAAAACTGCGCGGACTGAAGAGTCTTCTGAGCATGATACAACAGACAATGTCAAGTAATTAATTTGCATTCAATATAATTTTTGCTCTGTAATGAGCGACGAGACCCACATGTGACTTTTCTCCATCTTGCTATCGATACAATAGTACGAAATTCGTTTGTCTAGTCCATCGTAATCATCTCGGGAACTCTATACAAACCAATCACTCCTGGAAATAGTTTACTACAGCATCCGCCCGGGGGTGGGGGAGGGGGTGGGGAGAAGGGGTGGGAGGACTCTCATATGAAGAAATCAGGGATGCCCGTCGGAAAATTTAAATTAAACCCCTAAAGGAGACTCAATCTGGGGGTGGCTCTAGTTTCACTTGACCCCTTTTAAGCTACCAGTTAAAACGACATAGGCCTGATTACCAGCCTAAAAGATACTTAGACAGCTTCAAAAGTCGCGTTTCGTCATGATCACTCTAAGTGAGAACAAAGCCCTTGATTTACACCCCTAATGGACAAGCAGTCCCGAGCAAATAGACTTTTTGTTGACCGTTCCTGACGGAACCTGTTTTTATCATTGACATCATTGCGAGTAAACGTTACGTTCGCGCTAATTGTTTCTGCGCATCCTTACTGCGCACGCAAATTCACACGGTACGTTATGCATCGAGCGTGCGCTAAGTAATAAAATGAACAATGATAGGGTAGATGGCCATTGCTATAGCTTTGCCTGGATTTAACGATCTTGTAAGTTCAGTGACCCCTATCTTTGTTTTGATGGATCATTTGCTCCACCGATTTTCTACGTTTAGCGAAAAACATAAAGAAAATCTTTCGAATAAAAGTGTGAATTTTTTGCAAGATGCACCGTCGAATTGTTCTTTTTAGCTCTTCGTTTATCTGTGCAGCGGTTTCAATGCCTCTTAAAGGGTTAAGTTTTGTGAAAACGTTGGCACCATTTGGAGTTATTAACGCAACGAATTCACCTATACAAAATATTACTACGATAATTTGTCTCCGTTGATTCTTCTTTGATATTTTTAGCTAAAACCCTGGAGACCATGCTGATTTACGCGCGCCAAGTTTTCAAAATCAGACTAGTTTTCCACACGCTTTATCTCTGAAACGAGGTGCATGACCCCCATTTTTTTTTCTTTTTCATTTCTGAAACAAGTACTTCATGATCTGTCCGTAGTAGAAGTTGAAAGAAAATCTATCAAGTAGAATATTCTAGCGCGAACGTCACGGTCTTCAAGATAAATTAACGTTTTAGGATAACCAGATGATCTAGAATGGAATTTATCTGGAAACACTTATGAATCCAGAGACCTTGGTGAGTGTAAGCCTAGTTAGCATTTTGCTTTGCGTATATCATTGCGAGGGCAATGAGTAATGATAATAATAACAAAATTCAGCACGCATATAGGTAAGATTATTCAAGGGAGTCGGTTTGTAACGAGTCTCTATAACTCTTTTCGTATACTACTTCTCGTAAAAATACGTGTTCACCTTGTCACGATTTGTTCCGCAGCGCGTGCAAGACCTCGATAAAGCGTCATAAACGGAAAACAGTAACAGTTTGCCATAGAAACGATCAATTTCGTAAGAGCTTACTTGCTTTTCATCAGGGGGAAGTTAAACGTATTTATAAAGCGCAGAGTAATCAATATGAAGAGGTCGCGCGAATCGTCGAGCAAAACTAAAGAGGAATGTGAGCAGTTAGCTGAAGAGAACGTCTCCGGTGCAAAAAAGCGCAAAGTTGCAGTCGCGACTTGTCCGAATGAGAAACCTCGAGTAGCAAAAAGGGTAAGTTTTAACAACAGTCGAACATTTAAAGAGTTTGATGTGCAGTAATACTCCAGAAGTCTTCAGATTCACGAGAGAATTTTTGCCCCGCAGACTTGCTTAAGCGAGGGACGACTTAACACAAGTTCCAGTAAGAGGTAAAATTTAACTATACCCAAAATCCGTAAGCAGTAAAAACGTACTCATAAGTAGCTAGTGTTAAATTAAGAACCCTTTGCTTAAAATTTTGACTTTTATCTCCCATTATATAAGAGCTTAAAGCTAAAAAATTGAAACAGGTTCCTATTTGTTTTCGGGAAGTTTAGTTTTTTGCAGTGTATTGAACATAAATAACCTAAAATATTAGTGAAACAATTCATGTAGGAGATCTAGGGCGAGGCGTTCGCTATGTTTTCTTAGGCAGCGTCCACACTAGGTCGGAGGAATTTTAACACCCAGCTTTATTTCTACGGTTGGGCTTACCATTTGGACAACCAGCCATCGAGCACCTTTTCCGTGCATTTCGGAAATTAAGAAGCTCTTTAAGAATCTATTAGCTAAATATACTTAATTCTCGGCAGATATCATATATATACAAGAACCTCTTAGGCTAACGGGAAATGGCCAAGTTCTTACAAGCGGATATTTAAAATGCGTGTATATTTAAAAGAAAAACGAATCCACACAAGTCGTTTGTCAATTTATTTATCTTTTCCTGCAGACAAAAGCTAAGGCAAGCCTGGAGCGAGTCGGACAAATATTTGGTAAAACTGAAAAGTATAAATAATCAGGACTGTCGACTTCTAGATTCCAAAGTAAGTGAAATGTATTTTTTTAAAGGGGGCAAAAGCTTAAAACTGATCTAAACACTTTCAAGTTTCTCAAATTTTCGAACCGTATCTCTGGTTCTTATTCATATTATATTCGGCAGGGTTTTAAATACATTTGTAATTACCAATTTTAAATCAACACCAGTGTTTTATTTAGTCAAATTTCAAAGTGTTACAACATTTCTAATCACATGCAACGAGACTTTCACAGGCATTCTTAGTAGATGAAGAACTCAAATGTGACTTTTAGCTTTATGAATTTGAAAATAATGAACAAGTCATCAAAACGTCATTCAAAATTGTCATCGTTATGTCAAGTCAAGTCAATTCGACTCAACGTTAACTTAATTTTAATTTAACTGAACTGAACTAAATTTAAGCATTAGCAAAGTGCTGGCGCAAGATATACGCTTTATCTCAATTTATTCCTAGGTAACAGCTCGGCTTGATAGAAACAGAAACGAGCCAACGATCTCTTCCTCCGCTTCAAGTGGTTCGACGTTGTATCTTCCTGGGAGACCAGAATCCGGTCGACCGGAATTTTTAAAGAAACTTAGCTCAAACAGTAAGTTAATTTTTTGAAAAAAATATTCAACAAAAAAGAATAACAGTTTAATACTGCCGGTATAATCTAGTTTGACGTCTCTGGGAGGCGCTGTGTCTTTAATGGTTAGTGCGCAACCTCGTTCTCAGGCCCTCTCTCCTTTGCTTCTCTCGTTGTTTAGGAGAGGGAGAGAGGCAACAGAGAGAGAACCTGGGATCGAGCTTTGTTAGTGCGCTGGATGGTTGGAGTCATCGCTTAGTTTCTTGGGCAAGTCACTTGTCTCTCTCAGTGCTTCACTCCAGCCAGCCAGCAATGTAATGGTACCGGTGAATTCAATGCTGGGGGAGGGGGGATCTGTGGACTAGCAGCATCACATCCAGGGGGAAGTATAAATGCTTTATTAGCTTAGCACTACGGAAACTGGAGATAAGCGCCGGCCTGATGGTTGATTCGTAACGCAGCAACGAAAACTCTTGCGTGACCGTCCAACCGACGGTTGGAAAAAAAGTCCTTTCCACTTAACGAAAAAGGCGCGTGACAAGACATAGGTTCATTCAATTTCCATTGTCTTCTTCTTCTCTATTGTAAAACTGAGAAAAAGAAACTGTTACCTTTAACCCAAATTGTCAAGAGAATTTTACACTTCCATTAGGATTAGTAATAGAGTGTCTCCGTCCTTTTCTGGCCTACAGAACATCTTGCAAAATACGATCTGAGAGATATGATTGGTTGTGGTTCATATGGTCAAGTTATCGCTGCCACGCGAAAGGAAGACAATACGCCGGTAAGGACTGGAAACGAATTAAAAATAATCTTTAGGATCAGTGCGGACGACGATCAAATGCTATCCCATGATGCATCCCATGATGGGGTCAGTGTGAACAGCAGAGTTATAGCAGTGTAACTTGTACGATGAAACACGCACAAAACCTAACGGAAAATTCTCAGATTTCGAAAGTCGAAAGAACATGTTTAGAATATACGTTATAGTGTTCAGTGCATGAGTCAATAAACTGCACTAGGAATTCCAGTCCGGGTTGAAATTCCAGCCTATGACTAAGATTTCAACCCGACTTCCGATAAAAATCCTCTTGTTATGAAACTGACGATTACATGCCGGGCAGGTTTCAGTCCAGGCTGAAAACCAGCCCCTGGGGTTTTAATTCTAGACCTTTGAATCACAGAGTTACTGCAGTATATCTGCGTGGTTGTCCACGCGTGTCTCAGTCATGGTTGTCCGCGCGTGTCTCAGTCGTGTGTGAAATACAAGACAAGGATATGATTGGATTAAGATAAGAAAGAGCAAAAAGTGTAATCTAGAAAGAAAAACAAAATGGTATTTGTCAAGAAAGTACACGATCAGCTCAATCTTGTTCCCAAGGGTGCGATCCTTTTTTTGTAACAGCTGTTAACACGGTCAACTAAAACGCTAGTGTGATGCACCGCATTGGAAATGCCATTTTGTGGTGTGAGTAACCGCAGCAATTGTAAAATCCCCTTGCGCGGATTACACGCATGTGTCGTTACAAAACTCTGATAGAAATTGACGTTTTTCAAAATGCCTTCCATTCCAGGTAGCCATCAAGTTTGTGGCAAAGGCTTCTGTTCGCGAGTTCAAGGAGGTGAGTGACCAGGAAACTGCAGTTAAAGTTTTGTTCACTAACTAGCTTGTCAAAAAGGAGCTTTTCGCAAATGTTTCCCTTTTCAGCTATTTTCTGATAATCTGCAAACATGCGGCGATGGGGGGAACGAATATTAAGAAAATTCACTGAATTCGAGTTTTGGAGTTTTTTGATAGTCTTTCTTCTGAAGATCTTGGGGAAAATTTTCAGCGATCTAAGTTTTCAGGAGTAGATTAAATTTTTGTAGGTCATATATTCAGTTTTCTACGTATTTATCAGTAAACTTAAGTCTTAAGCTCTGACTCTCTTTGGCACAAATGATTGGAAACCTAGAAATACGAATTCCTTCTTAAAAGGACTGTGTTGTAGGTATTGCTCACCTGGAAAATCACCCTCCCCTCCCACAATACAGGTAAATGGGTTGAGTATTCCAGCTGAAGCTTATCTTCAGAACAAGGCCCAGCACTATCACGTGGCCAAAATTTATGAAATCTTCGCAACAGAGGAACACTATGTTTACGTGATGGAAAGACCAGAAATCTGCAAGGATTTGTTTGATGTTCTACAAATGAAGGTCTTCCTCACAGAGAAAGAGGCCCGAAGATACTTCGCCCAGATCCTGGAGGCCAACATAAGCTGCGAGGAGACTGGGGTCATTCACCGCGACCTCAAACCAGAGAACATCTTGTTGGACATGTGCAACGACGAGATCAAGTTGATTGACTTTGGGCTGGCATCTGAAGTTCAAGACGAGCCTTTTAACACATTTAGAGGTGAGAAATGAGGGTGGTGTCCTGATAAAATGAGACGAAAGAGCCAGTTTTCAGCCAGCTGAGTCTGATCTTCAGAAAGTGTTTAGTAGACAATTTTTGTGTTTGGAGAGTTATCTCTAACTGAGTGTTTCAAGTAATATATCAAACACGGAAGACTGTCTTTGATCACATTTCCAAACACCGAGAAGAGAGTTGAAAATACGACGCGTAGCGAAGATCCGAGTATTTTTGACGAACTTCGAAGTGTTGGGAAGTGTGGGTATGTCTTGAGTGTTTGATATGTTTTCTCAATCGAAACTAAAACTAAGAAGAAAACTGAAATATAAAATCGTAAAAATCTATGCTATTTAAAATGAGATATCCAAACACCGTCGCGGTCACGATTTCCTTTGTTTAAACTTGATGGATTATTAGTGAGTTTGAGATGTGCACATCGAGAGAGTCCAGGAACTAGCCAAATAACGACCGTAATAGTTACATAAAAAGCGGAGTGTGTCCTTTGTCCAATCAAAGCGAACCTCAATATTGCAGTGAGCCAATTAGCGCTAGCAGTAAAATCTAGCCTCTTCCAGGGGTTCAGTTACTTGGGGCGCAGCGCGAAAAACGGCGAGCGAAAAAATAGGGAAGAGGCGCGGCGAGAGAAAGCGAACGAACGCTTGTGGGCAAACGTAGCAAAAGTTTTGCGCTCGCCGTTTTTCGCGCTGCGCCCCAACTAACTGAACTTCTGGAAGAGGCTAAGTAAAATCTTACAGCCAGTGACAAGCGAGCGAAAACTCAGAAACCCATTATTATTTAACAATTGTGTTTAGTTTTGGTTTAACATCGCTTAAGCGGAGAGAGCAAGTTTGCACTGACTGGTTAATCCAGATTGAACGGGCATTTTGAACCTATTACAGAGCAATCGAAAAGTAAAATTGTGTGTCGTGCGTGTATAAGTGACAAAGGGTGCAACTGAACGAGATGTTTGTATCCATGGTAACAAAGTGCACTGTTCTGATTGTGTTCCAGGCACCAATGCTTACACTCCGCCAGAGTACATCAGTACGGGACGCTATGACGGTAGTCAAGGTACCGTCTGGCAAGTGGGAATTCTCTTGGTGGAGATTCTGTCTCCTTTTATGCCATTTGACAAACCTGAACACGCACTTAAAATGAAACCCGGGATTCCCGAGCAGCTTTCATCAGGTGATAAACTGTAGTATTATTATAACTTTTCTCTACTGACTTCACAATTTGAATGGCTCCTGGGGCCCGTTTCTCGAAGGTGCCGAAAAGTTTTCGCACCCGGAAAGCCGCAGCAAAATCTCAAACCTTATGACTTCTGAACTGTTTTATTCACATATTCTTCATACGAAGAGAGATTCTCTTCATACAAAAAGTTTTAAGCGTATATACCTCACTGTTTTAGGTACAGATTAATTAAAAATAGCTTTGCGGGCCCGAAAAGGTTCCCGTGCTTTCGAGAAACGGGCCCCTGGTGTGATCAGAGGTAAAAAGTACTGGCGATTTCGAACAGTCCTCTCTCTGTTCCAGGTCGAAAAACACTGAACATGTTGAATATATTCTATAGAACCTCAGTCCCTAACTTCTCCAACGTCAAATTTTAACTAAGGAGTAGTTTCCTAAAACCAATTCCTTTCTTTCGACAGAAGTAAAAGACTTGATCTCGTCGCTGTTGAACATTTCACCAACGAACCGGCCAACACTAAGAGAAGTTCTGAAGCACCCTTGGTTCACTATGCAAGATTAACATACTGACTTTTTAAAGTATTTTTAAGTAGCTACTTCATATACAACGCACTCTTGTATAGTCTGTACACGCAGTTATCCTGAAGAGCCCCATTTCGATGTACAGCGATGCTCACTATGTGACATCATATGCGGGAAACCCAAGGTCGTCTAATTTTGTTTTCTTTTCACGGTAAGCAACTAGAATAACAGAAAAGTCAACATCTATTCTTGTGAACAGGAAGCATCGCTAAACTGCAGATAAAGTTGATAAGGCCTCGAAGATTCAAAATTTTAAGGGTTTATCACAAAGCACTATTTATGATACATCTGGCCCTCTATGTATTTTAAAATATTCTCTTAGATAACAAGGTTTAGGTAAGTAAACAATATAATTGACCGCAAGATTCTCAGCAATTATTTCGAATTTCTGCTGTTTTATTTCCCTAAGCCTTGTCATAACGTGGAATTCAAAAGGAGCTTCTATCAGCTACCGCAGTACATGACACACTTCATTCCGCTCAAATGGTTAGCTTCCAACCGATATCGAATCTTAGATGAGTGATCACAAATTTATATTGTTTAACTTCCACGATCTATCAAATAGCTAGGTTATTGTTTTTTGAACAAGTTTCTCTCGAAATAGGACTAGCCAAATCTATTGCACTGTTCTCGAGTGCAGCTGTTACATCTTTTATCGCTGATTTTGTTCCACAATGGTACAAACTTCTAGTATCTAAGATAGCAATAGAATTATCAGCAATATAGTATAGGAAATAGTTTTTATAGTTGATGTAATATTTTTTAGAGATGAACGATATATTTTTTTTGAAATGCGATGCACTAAGTATTCGCATTTTAGAGTTTAAATTAAAGAGAAAAACGATTTTATTTCTTGACGTTTTACTGCGATTCTTCACTGCCTTTACAACTTCATTCCTACTTTAAATTGGTATGAAACTCAAAGAAGATCCTGACCTGGCCCTTCTAAACCCAATTTGTCAATCTCCAAAGCGTAAACAAAGATCAATTGTGTTTTCCGACGACTGTGACTACAATAGAATCCCTATTTCTCGAATCCTTGTTTTTTCGAACCTTCCGATAACTCTAACCAAACCAGGCGTTTCCCTCTCCTCGGTCAAACGCTGTAATTTTACCTCCGATTTCTCGGACTATTCGATTTTTCGAACCCTTAGACGTTCGAAAAATCGGGATTCCAATGTAATAAGATTCGCTAAAATTCCTCTAATTCGGTTCTGTGAAAAAAAAAAAAAAAAAAGAAGAAAATCAGAATTAATGGCTGTATTTAAGTCTGCCGTCTGCTGCTGTCGTAGAACTGTAGATCTTTTATCGGGGTCAAATTGGGTTAAAATTTGTCGGGCGATGAGCTTGCCGCACACTAGCCGATTGTTTGTCGCGACTAACCGCGTTGAGACTTTGGGAAAAGTCATCCAAAATCAAGATGGCGCCTATTCCACTGACGTGACTCTCATGACATTTCCTAATTGCAGTAATTGGTTGAGCCGCGCGCGAGCCCCGACAAATTGTCTTGGTCCACCGCACACAAGCCGACAAGGCCCGACAAGACATTTTGAGATCCAGCACTGTCAGATATCGTCCGACAAGCCCCGATCTTGTTACAGACTTGTCTGAATTCACCGCACACTAGCCGACAAGAGAAGAATATTCGTCAAAGTAAATTGGGAAAAAATATGACGCATTAAAGGTCAGACCAACTTAACAGCGCTATTCGTCTTTAAGACGCTCCAAAACTAACGCATTATACGTCTTAGACGTTCAATCCATCTAGGTGAACACGAGATGCATATAAAGCAAGCAAATGAATCTGAGAACCCACTAGACTAAAATTTCTAATCCAACGATTAACGGTCTCTCTCGAAATAGATCTTTTTGTTAACTCACCACTCGTGATGCATTATTCGACTGGTAGTACATTATTCGTCTTCCTAAGTAAATACAGCCAATCTCATTTTGATGTGATATTTTGGTTTCATGAGATTGCCTGTATGTTGTTCAAAAAAAGTTTAAAATGTTAGATTTGCGCGCGAGACCGAACGAGAAATAAAGAGTAATATCTTTGAAGTTTTTTTTTTTTTGGAAGATTCTTCGAATGTTTTTCTTTTGAAAGGTTTTCATCTGCAAGTTATGTGATACAATATAATCATGTGACAACAAATTTTAAAACGCTTAACCTTCTCAGGAGATGTTTTGGCACAATACTTTCCGAGAAAAATTGTTTACTCTGCTTGTCTGTTATAACCTTCGCCATTACTGTATAACCCTAGCATGTTCTGATAAAAATCTCCATGTTTTGTCTAGGGTTAACTTTAAGATAGCAAAATGATTTTAGAAGCGATGCAAAGATTTCTTCACATAGTAATTTTAGCCATTTCCATGTGACAAAATTTCCCGTAAGAAAAGATCCCATTGTTTTCTACTTCAGTAGAAGTGCAGCCAAACGTCCTGAAAATAATATTCAAAATTTCTCTCTGTGTTCCATTTTGAGATCTTGAAAGAAAAAGTTTGATAAATTTGGATATGATATTTCAAAATGAGAACAGCGGTGTTTGTTTCGGTTTCTGAGTCTATATTAACTTCTAATGCAGTAGGTCCACAAAGCTAAAGTAAATATTTGGAGAACATTACACTAAAGCTTTTTTATACCATAACAAACTTTTCCCCAATCATATTGTTGCAGAAGGTTCAAGTCACTGCTCGCAAAAGTGAAACAACATGTTTGAGAATAATCTATGGGACAGTTGACATGATCTTGTCACGTGCATCGCTGACGTTGCGGCTGATGTCACTTTAACATTTCACAAAGTGTACCGAGAGCTTGCCGAGCATTGTTGAGTTATACAAGAGCATTGTCGAGGAGCGAAACGAGACAAGATTCAAACAAGCAGAGCAATGGCATTTCACCAGCCACTGTTAGATTTATTAACAGCACGTCAGGTACAAAAGATTTATACTGATGTTGGAAGCGGATCACGCACAGATATCAGTGTGTGGCAAGCTAAATTAGAGTCCATCCCTGAAGGGGCTTACATAGTGGGGCAGGTTGCTGTCCCTGCCTACGTAAGCACAATTCCCGTATCGTCTGTGATTCTTGTGAAGCCCTTGGTCCAGAGCGACGGCTATGGCAGTCTCATCATGAAGCCGCAAGGCTACGAGCTGATCTGGGACGACAGGGGCACGGGTGGCGAACAGAATGGCTCATTCTGGCGTGTTCTACCACCTTATGGCTACATAGCGTTGGGAGATGTTGCTTGTGATGGCTATGATGCTCCTTCCTCGCAATTCACAGACAAGTACGCGTGCATTCGACAAGATTTGGTGTGTGACGGAGTGGTGGATCCCACACCACTCTGGACAGATGTGGAGTCAGGCGCATCCAAGAATGTATCAATCTGGAATGTCAGTGGCAACGGTGTGAGTGGATTCTTCAAAGCTCAGGAAGGCTTCAGCAGGCCATCTTACCCGATGTCGGTGCTGTGTGGAGGCCCGTTCTGGGCAAAGTTGAAATAAAATATTCTCGAGCGGATTTCATCACTAATTACAAGGATACGTACAGCGACGTAAGCTTAGAATTAGCTTAGAATTGAAAATTGTGAAAGTTACCCTCACACTGACTTCTATTACTTGATAATTGTTCATGAATTTTCTTTTGGGGTTTAAATGATAAGACAAAGGATATGCCAAGTTTTAAGAAAACAGTGTCAGTTACTTGATAGGGCTTGTTTTGGGTACACTTACAAGTTTCTGAGAAATGTCAATGATACACTAAGGCGGCTTATATTAAGGAATCTTGTATTCTGCTTTAAGCTGTCCTCAAATTCATTGGATTGACTTGTTCACTGTAATGTAATTTGGAATTTGTATTAAAGATTAAAGATTAAAAATAAATGTAAAGGTGAATTAATCAACATGACACGAGCGTGGTACAAAGAAAAATTCTGAGTCCCCGACAGGAATCGAACCCATGACCTCCCGAACACCGGGCGGGCGCTCTATCCACTGAGCTACGAGAACTCATGGAGAGCAAGATCAGTTAAAAGAAAAAAAATAAATGTAGTTTGTCCAATTGGATGAACATCATTCAGGTCATGTATATCTTATTTTTTGTAGACGTCCTGTTTTCTAAGAAAATGCTTGCCCACTCGTGAACTGTAGGCCTCTTATCCTCGCTATGAAGTCAATGGATGCGATCAAGAAAGAACTGCGGCAAGCTCTGTACTTGCTGAGCGCTTGTCAGACTCGGTGCTTCCCCAATCCGAACGAGAAATAAAGAGTAATATCTTTGAAGTATTTTTTTTTTGGAAGATTCTTCGAATGTTTTTCTTTTGAAAGGTTTTCATCTGCAAGTTATGTGATACAATATAATCATGTGACAACAAATCTTAAAACGCTTAACCTTCTCAGGAGATGTTTTGGCACAATACTTTCCGAGAAAAATTGTTTACTCTGCTTGTCTGTTATAACCTTCGCCATTACTGTATAACCCTAGCATGTTCTGATAAAAATCTCCATGTTTTGTCTAGGGTTAACTTTAAGATAGCAAAATGATTTTAGAAGCGATGCAAAGATTTCTTCACAGAGTAATTTTAGCCATTTCCATGTGACAAAATTTCCCGTAAGAAAAGATCCCATTGTTTTCTACTTCAGTAGAAGTGCAGCCAAACGTCCTGAAAATTATATTCAAAATTTCTCTCTGTGTTCCATTTTGAGATCTTGAAAGAAAAAGCTTGATAAATTTGGATATGATATTTCAAAATGAGAACAGCGATGTTTGTTTCGGTTTCTGAGTCTATATTAACTTCTAATGCAGTAGGTCCACAAAGCTAAGGTAAATATTTGGAGAATATTACACTAAAGCTTTTTTATACCATAACAAACTTTTCCCCAATCATATTGTTGCAGGAGGTTCAAGTCACTGCTCGCAAAAGTGAAACAACATGTTTGAGAATAATCTATGGGACAGTTGACATGATCTTGTCACGTGCATCGCTGACGTTGCGGCTGATGTCACTTTAACATTTCACAAAGTGTACCGAGAGCTTGCCAAGCATTGTTGAGTTATACAAGAGCATTGTCGAGGAGCGAAACGAGACAAGATTCAAACAAGCAGAGCAATGGCATTTCACCAGCCACTGTTAGATTTATTAACAGCACGTCAGGTACAAAAGATTTATACTGATGTTGGAAGCGGATCACGCACAGATATCAGTGTGTGGCAAGCTAAATTAGAGTCCATCCCTGAAGGGGCTTACATAGTGGGGCAGGTTGCTGTCCCTGCCTACGTAAGCACAATTCCCGTATCGTCTGTGATTCTTGTGAAGCCCTTGGTCCAGAGCGACGGCTATGGCAGTCTCATCATGAAGCCGCAAGGCTACGAGCTGATCTGGGACGACAGGGGCACGGGTGGCGAACAGAATGGCTCATTCTGGCGTGTTCTACCACCTTATGGCTACATAGCGTTGGGAGATGTTGCTTGTGATGGCTATGATGCTCCTTCCTCGCAATTCACAGACAAGTACGCGTGCATTCGACAAGATTTGGTGTGTGACGGAGTGGTGGATCCCACACCACTCTGGACAGATGTGGAGTCAGGCGCATCCAAGAATGTATCAATCTGGAATGTCAGTGGCAACGGTGTGAGTGGATTCTTCAAAGCTCAGGAAGGCTTCAGCAGGCCATCTTACCCGGTGTCGGTGTTGTGTGGAGGCCCGTTCTGGGCAAAGTTGAAATAAAATATTCTCGAGCGGATTTCATCACTAATTACAAGGATACGTACAGCGGCGTAAGCTTAGAATTAGCTTAGAATTGAAAATTGTGAAAGTTACCCTCACACTGACTTCTATTACTTGATAATTGTTCATGAATTTTCTTTTGGGGTTTAAATGATAAGACAAAGGATATGCCAAGTTTTAAGAAAACAGTGTCAGTTACTTGATAGGGCTTGTTTTGGGTACACTTACAAGTTTCTGAGAAATGTCAATGATACACTAAGGCGGCTTATATTAAGGAATCTTGTATTCTGCTTTAAGCTGTCCTCAAATTCATTGGATTGACTTGTTCACTGTAATGTAATTTGGAATTTGTATTAAAGATTAAAGATTAAAAATAAATGTAAAGGTGAATTAATCAACATGACACGAGCGTGGTACAAAGAAAAATTCTGAGTCCCCGACAGGAATCGAACCCATGACCTCCCGAACACCGGGCGGGCGCTCTATCCACTGAGCTACGAGAACTCATGGAGAGCAAGATCAGTTAAAAGAAAAAAAATAAATGTAGTTTGTCCAATTGGATGAACATCATTCAGGTCATGTATATCTTATTTTTTGTAGACGTCCTGTTTTCTAAGAAAATGCTTGCCCACTCGTGAACTGTAGGCCTCTTATCCTCGCTATGAAGTCAATGGATGCGATCAAGAAAGAACTGCGGCAAGCTCTGTACTTGCTGAGCGCTTGTCAGACTCGGTGCTTCCCCAATGTCTTCCTCTACTACAAACGGAAAACGTGTTAAATCTTTTAGCTCGGCAGATCTTCGAGAATGAGAGGCCCAGTCTAAACTAAGGCAATTTTTTTTCTTTTCACCAAGAGCGTCGTGCTCACTATCGCTAATGTTGAAAGTGTTTTCCTCTTCCACACTAAAACGCTTGAATACACTGATACTCCCTGAGAAGCCTAAAGCAGTCGGATGCGCATGCAACTGATAATGTGAAGTCACGGTCAACGTTTTCGATGGCCTTCTGTTTGCGCTGTCCACAACTGAAAATACGATAGGGCTTCGGGTTCAAATGCTTTGGTTTCAAATGCCTGTACCGCGGCAGACGTCTCTAAATGGATGCCTTTTTGATGAAATTGGCCCGCGTAGCAAGTGTTCCCCGGTACAAAGAGCTTTACTTTATTCTGACCGCGCGTAAATTGGAGCTAGAGCAAAAATTCGACGAAGCAGGGCGGGGGGTGGTCCTTGATCGCATCCCCCACCACCCCTGCTTCGTCGAGTTTTTGCCTTCGCTCCAGTTTACGGGCGGCCAGAATGCGGAGAAGCTCTTCGCTTGCTACGCAAGCTACGATGAAAGTGCTCAGTTTTGGACAGTTTGGACAGTATAAAGAGTATGTTTTCAAACGAAAACCCATTAGTGTCGACAGAGCCAAAGTCCCGTATATATCCTAAAGAATGATTAGAAATCTTTGGAATGCAGAGGTCCACATGACGCAAGAAACAAAATACCAGATATAATTATCGATTAAAGCTTGTTTTGTAATTATGTCATTATGGCATGTCGAAGTATGCTCAGACTTGTGATCTGACATTTGTATAAGGTGTTCAAGATACTTTAGCTATCGTTTTGTTTGTAATCCCTCCATCTCAAATTTTCCCTGTCCAAACGGGAAATGTTTGGCGATCAAACACGATCAAACATTTTCCCGTTTGGACACCTTGTTTGACCGTGTTGGATCGTGTTCGATAAAATTTGAACGACGTCGAACATTTGATCAAACATTGCAAAGCATTTCAGTGTCCATTCAAACATGTTTGTTATCGTTTGACCACAAAGAACAACATCAACATGTCTGGTCACCAAACAGTGTTTGATCGTGTTCGGTTGCAAAGCATTTTCCGTTTGGACCGGGCTTTACTTTTGACCATCCTCGCTCCCAGTAGGTAATAATACTCCTCAATACTTCTCGTCACTTTTTACAACAGAAACCGGAGGTAGGCGCCTGTACTAATGGGCCGCTTGCCTCCTGCAATCCATTGGATCGGAACCTTTGAAAAACAAACAAACAAACAAACAAACAGGCAAGGTACACTAGCTTTATTTCAGTTGAACATTGAAATGTTTTTGAAAGCTACACAACTTGTGGGCAGAGATTTATAGATACGTAAATCGTTAACGGCAAACTTAACATTATAAGGTCCTGTTGGTTTCCGAATTTATTATATGACTGATAAAAAAATAACCTTACTGCGGTTAGCTGAAAGCATAAAAAAAATCTTGTTTTATCTTTTCGTTAATCTTTTACTTAATTTTTATGCTTTTGTCTTCACTATTCTATTCGAAACAAAAACAAAACAAAACAAAACAAAACAATCTCTGTAATACTGGCCGCAAAAACCCTCTCGGTGCAAAGATCACTGTTCAAAATTTCTTTATAGTCTTTATATGTTGACATTATGAACGCAAACACATTACATAACTCGGCTCGTAATTTGTTTTGGAAGTATAACCCTATATACATGTCGTTTTTGTAACTTTTTATAGTTCAATCCCATCACAACCGTCCACAGTTGAATCTACATGTATTTGTTTGACTTATAGTGTCCTCTTTACAAACAACTTTTATTTCATTAGCAGATCAAAGAAAACCTATCAGTCGATTCATAGCAGAGAGAGATGTCTTGTACTGAAGGAATCATTGTTGCCTGACACTGGTGGAATAATCTCTTTTTAGAGATAAAAATAAAGCGCCCCCTTAATTTATAATTGCGGGAACCTTTTAACAGAATTTTTTTTCCCGACCTATACATTCTTGGCGACAACTGAAAAATGATCAAAATTTAAGATACCTGCCAAATGACAAGAGCGCTAGATTAAAACTGACAATAAATCTTAAACCTCTCCGTGGCAATAAATCTTAAACCTCTCCATGGTAAAATAATCAGAAGCAAATGACACGCGTACTATTTTCTCTGCACCTGCTATACTAAACCCAAGTAAACGGCAAAAGAGAAATTAAACGTTGATCATGTCAGAATAACAGCGTGGAGACATCCGATGCTACTTATTTGCCGGAACTCAAAACCGTACTGACTCATCTGCTGAGAAATTTAGGAAGTACAATTTGATCATTTGTTGAATATCTCAATTATTGACTATTTGTTGAATATCTTAGTTATGGACTGTTTCGAATGTCTCAGTTATTGACTATTTGCTGAGTATTTTACTAGTTATTGACCATTTGATGAATATCTTAGTTATTGACTACTTGTGTAATATTTTATTAAGCCTTTTCAGTCTGTCTTCATGAGCGCTGTTATCTCTGATGGTCTGACTTCGTGCCTGCAGTGACAGTAGGTCAGCGTATTCTCTTTGGGAGAACTTGGCTCCTTGCTCATCAATGGACGACAGTATTTCCTGTTTGCGAAAGAAAGTCAAAGTCAAACAAGGAGGTCATTTACCGCTTAGTTCATGGAGTCAGCTACAAAATTTTCCTACGCACAAGGAAGAAATTTTGCGTTCCTACAAGATAAAAATGGAATGTTTTCACGAGAGAAGTTTTCTACGGTTATCGCTGACCGAGGTTGGTAACGTAACTGATTTTGCCGACATTCTAGTAATCATCAAAACTAAGGAAACCTCCCTCGTGAAAACAATGCATTGTGTAGGTTTGCATGCTAAAAAAATGATCTCAAGACTCAATCCTGGCAAATATACCGTGTGGTATAAGCTTTCATTAGGCTTCTACCTATAGTCCCACATCACGAACACAGTGTAGCTAGTGACTTTTCAACGAAAGTAACGTTCAGACCACAAGAAAGATGTTCAAGGAGAAAGGGCCTGGTACTTACTTCCGGGTTAGAGTACAGCAGTTCGTAGTACTGTCGGGCCCGGTCCAGGTCTCCCTCTCGAGACATTGTTATATTTGTCAAGTTTTGCTGGATAGCAAAAATGTTACGACACCTAGAAAACAACAGAGTACAGACATGGTGAGTGATACAGTTATAAAACTGAAGCAAAAATCCTACACTTAACTAGTGTACTTGTACTTACATTTTCTTGATGCCGTTTTGATTGATCCTCTTTATCTCTGAAATGTTTGAAATGAGAATGGACGATACGAGGAACCCTACTCCTTCAAACAGGTACCTGAAAAAAAAAGAAAAAAAAAAAAACCAACAAGAAAACGATAAATGACTGTTAAATAAAGCCCTGTTCTAAAGACTACAGAAAAGTCCAAACCAAGGTAGGCATAACTCAAACGAGTCATTGAACTGGTGCCAAGTCCCTGAAAAAGCACTTAGTCATAATACCGATTAGCAGAATAACAACGGGTTTGTTCTGATTGATTAGCACAACAGCAAGATGTTCACATGTTTTTAACTAAATTCCAGAGCTCAGCAAACCCAAAACCCAAGAAAACAATTGACTAGCTTGGACAGACAACCAAAATTTGTTCTCTGATACACTAGTTTTGGTAGGTTGTCCTAACAGGCCGCTGATACCCAATTATCAAGCCGGGTGGAGAGAGGCACTGTGAGAGTACACTATCTTGCCCAAGAACACAACACAATGTCCCCAGCCAGGGCTCGAACCAGGACCACTCGATCCAACACGTTAACTGTTAAACCACCATGCGACCCACACAAAAATAACTAGATGACCGGCCAATAATTTTGTAAACATCAACGGGTTTCCTAGCGGGTAAGTACCCAATAGTACCTGAACTTGTAGTGCCCCATGCAGGCCGTCGCTATCTCCTCAAATGATGACAGACTCTTGTTTAGATTATTCACATTGGAGTCGGGGTCCATGGCGTTAGAATTGCACACGTAGTTTGACTAAAAAATGAAATGAAATTATCAGCTGCTGATAGAAATAGTGAAACCAAAGTTCACTCTTGAGACTTGTTCACGAAGCAGACGAAAAGGACTCGAATGACCGTTTTTAAGTGTAGCTACACGTCAGCTGGACCCCCGCCATCAAACATGCTTAGCAACAGAAAGAAGTGATACAAGTGAATATATGAAAGATCACTTTTTTTCCATAAAAGGAAAAAAAAAAATGAAAGATCATATATTTGAACTGCGAAGAAAGATATGAAGACATGATTGATAATCGCAGTTATATACACAACGTAAGCAGTTGTGGAATTAAAGCCTGAACAAAATTCAGGCTTCAACGGGATTCGAACCCATGACCTCCCAGTTGACCAGCTTCCAGTTGGCTTGACAGCCGCTCAGTTGGCAGAGCACTGCACCGGTATCGCAGAGGTCATGGGTTCGAATCAACATATGTCACGTTGCTTAGTAACCTTGCCTTGAATATCTTAGAGAGAACTGGGGTCGAAAAGGGGTCGGCAAACCTTAGTGCGAGGCTAGCATTTGTACACTCCTTACAATATGGATTTGTAAAGAAGTCTTCCATACATTTCTTTCAAGCATTAATGAACGAATTACCGACTCTGTCAACACCAGGGAAAGCAATAGGGCATTTCCGAGATACCTTTTGCCTCTCTTTCAAAACGAGTCTACGTGCAAAACCTTTCTTATGAAAATGAGTTTGATTCGCATGAAAATGAACCTGTAGGCGGAACTCATTTTCATATGAATGGTTTCGCACGTAGACTCGTTTTGAAGCAGAGGCAAGAGGCACCTCGGAAATGGTCTATTCTATCGCAGCACTTCTTATGTATTTATTACCACAAAGAGGTCACGGACGATCTGAAGTTATACACGAACATTTAAACAAAACAGGCGACAAACGTGATGTATTACCAATTTCTCACAACTAATGTTCAAAGAAATGTATGGGGTTCAGTAAGAGAATTTCAATGCCAAACATGGGACTACTTACGTCTTGCACAGTCCTCATCAGATAATAAAAGCAATGGCATCTGATCTCCAGATGAAGCACCAGCAAACATGATTCCGAGATATTCTGAAAGTCTTCTGCCAGCGTTGTGAGGGATCTGAGGGTGTAAAACACATTTGAAACGTTTTAACTAACATTATGAACATTTTTAAATCAGATGCATAAATCACAGGCAAGTAGTTGCTAAAAACATAGTCATACACACAGAATGCATCCATTTTGAATCAACTACAAACTCTGGTCTTTGCCTTATAGTCTGTAAGCCCACTACAACATGGTCACTTGTGGTGTGTACAATTAACATGTATATACACGTATAGTATGGTACTAAAAACGATACAAAAGTATGCTACAAACAAAAATTTCACGGACAAAAAAATACACCACAATTTAAAGAGATCTCTTGAAGTATCATATCAATGTAGGTTTTCCGATATAGAAATCAACCTCCAGAAAGAAAGACTTGAATGACCGACTGACCGACTGACTGAGTGACCAAGACAACTATTACCATGGCAACGTCATGTTACATGGGGAATTTTCACACAACATGGCATGTGAAACGGATTTCGCTATCAATGTCAAAGATTGTTGGAGATTATGTAAAAACTTAAAATCTGTTCTGTCGTTTAAATTCTTTTCATCCAACGGCACCTTTAACTTTCTTCGGAGACATACTTACTGCAAGATTTCTTGAGAAACTGCAGGAATGTCTTGCTACAAAAGCAACAGAATAAAATATATATTACCTGAAATCTTCAAAAACGTTCCTGCAACAGTATAAGACAATAGCTGGTTGTCTAACAGTTTTAAGTAATCAAGGGTAAGGTTTTTAAGTTTAAACAACACCGTTATAGCTCATGCAGTTTTAATTAATACGTTTAAACTTAGAGTTACAAAGTTAATATTATTAACAATAATAATGGGACAGTTTAGTTTGGTTTCTTTTTTTTTTTAGCCAAATTTAGGTCAGCGGTAATAAGCGCCACCCCCCCCCCCCATTCCCCCCCTCCCCCAACTTTGGTCTTGGAAACTGATTTATCAGAAACCTAACTTTTTCATCACGAATTCTCACAGAATGTAGGATATGGAATCTCAGATAACCTAGACCTGTTACAGAGGGCGCTTTCCAGTCAACCAAAAATTCCTAAAACTTCACAACGGGGACAACTGGTACGGAAATTTCCAGGGAAAATTTCCAGGAAATCCAGAAATTGTTGAATTTCCGAAAAGCAAGCCATTCAACCGAAAATTCAAGAAATTCCAAGGGGAAAGACAAATGGAATGGAAATTGCCGGTAAGAAATTTCTGAAAATTTATACCTCGCAAGATTGTCTTTTTTCTGGAAATTCCGTAAACTCTTGTTCCATTGGTCACTGGAAATTTCTACAAATTAAAACCGAAATTCTTTATCGAATGGAAAGCGCCCAGAATTCTCTGGCCGGGTCCGCGCCGGCCATTTAACGAGTCAGTTTAATCGTATTTAATTTTTTAAATAAATGAAGGAATATTTTTTTCAGAAAACATCGCCAGGTGCGGTTGAGAGTTGCACTTTGACTGGCCGAGACGTTTAGTATAAACCAACAGAAAGATAAGGAAAACGTAATAATCTAATTAAAGAGAAGAGAAGGATAGAAGTGACAAAGTGTCACACTGTTACAAAAAAAAAAAAATAATAATAAAATAATGAGATTTTAAGATTTTTTAAAGAATCTTGTGATGCTGTTTTATTAGAATTACTTTCCGCTCAACTTACCCAATTTCTACCGTACACGTAGGTGAATCCATAGCCAGAGTTAACCTCTCTCTGTTACAAGTTTAACATCATTTTGTTCAGTTAGGAAATAAAGTAATCATTGTATAACCGCCAAAATGGAATATTCCCTTTTTAGGTTGACGTGTTTTAAAAGCTTTAAATATTACTAGCACCTTCGAAAAGTCTTCGAAAACGTTTTAAATTTTAAATAGTTTACTGTAATTTGAAAATATTTACATTTTATAACATAAAGGTATTAGGTATGTTACTCGTAAATTAGTACTTTTCTGGTTCAGTTTTGAAGTTTTTTTTTAATGAACTCGCAGCTTGTCAGTAAATAAATAAATTCATAACTTGGGCAAAAGCAACAAAAGTGAAACATTTAACAAGAGGCTTGGTCAGAATTACGTCGTTAGAATTACTGATGTCTTCTACACAGTTAATGACTGGCTCAGAGGGAAAAAGTGCACTTTGCTTTCTAAAAACCGTCAACATTAAGGCTCGGAACAAAGAAAAACCTGCTTGAAGCCATGTAAGTTTGTCGTTAAACCCTCAACTGAAAAATGATTCTCGTTTTCTAATTTTAATCCACATCAATTCAACGGCAACGAGGAATTTACCAAGCGGACGGTTAAATGAACAATACAGAAGCTCCGCACGTGCGTTATCCAAAACTTAATTTTTCAATCAAAGTTGTCCTCGACGTCGTTAAAGTGGTAGCGTAGACGTTCTGTAGTTGGATTACTGCTGTTGACTTAATCCTTATAAAGGACGTGGCACTTCATGTCCTGTGCA
Source organism: Orbicella franksi (assembly GCF_964199315.1). Taxonomy (NCBI): domain Eukaryota; kingdom Metazoa; phylum Cnidaria; class Anthozoa; order Scleractinia; family Merulinidae; genus Orbicella; species Orbicella franksi. Next base: position 7,610,402 of record NC_138146.1, read on the forward strand.
CTGGAATGCCTAAACCTGGCCAAATCACTGACTATGCAATCAGTATTACAACTCACCGGCTTGATTCTCTCTTGTGACTCAGACGTGACAAGGCTTATAGCTGTGGACTGGGCTGTCAGGCTTGTGGTAAAACCACGTATGTGACCGGCTAACCACTCCTGTCAAAGAAAACACAAAACGTACAACGCCAATTGCTGTTACTAAGCCCTCATGCAAATACCTGGCTAGCGTGACATTAGAGCTGTCATGTTGTAACGCAAGGGGATCATGCAAAACATCATACTTCGGTAACAGGTAATAATAAAAAACGAAATACTGCATGGTTCCTGACTGGGTTGTAAGCTCTGCCGGAGGAGTAATTAATCCTAACCTATCAAACAATTACAGAAAGCCTTCTCTAAACTGTAGGCAACAATGATATAATTTTTTTTTCAAAAGTGTCAACTTCAGATGCTCAAAGATTTTGAAAGCGTTGCCAAGGAATGGAACTGCCTGTTGTGTTGTTGTTGTTGTTGTTGCTGTTGATGTTGTTAATAGTGGTCAATGAGCTTAGCTACACCTAGCTAGTTCACAGGCATGCCACTTAAACTGAAAGAAACAAATATATCAACTAAACATAATAGGCTTAAAAATCCCAACTGGCGGGAGGCAGACCAGTTGGCTATTTACAAGCATGACCGAGGAGTTGAACTAGGGCCTACCGAGAAACTACTCCAGCTTAGTGGCCAGAGCGGGACTTGAACAAGCGACCTCAAGATTTCAAGTCCGGCGCCCTAACCACTCGGCCACGCTGCCTCCTCTGCCTAGTCACCAGGCTTCAAGCATTCCCTTACCATACTCTCCTGAAGGTTTGCCAAAGTCCTGTGGTCACGTGTTTGAAATAGAACTTCAGAGTCATTTAGAAGATGTTTAGCCAAATTATCAGTCAGTATGTCAGTCTCCTGTTAGAACATATCACACAAAAAATATTCAAGGCAAGTTTCGCTAAATTCCTACAGCTGTGAGTTGCTATTTTTTTTCTCTGCACGAGAGGTACAAATGATCTAGATGGTGCAGTCTTATTGGTTAAACGAGCTGTCTAAGAGAGTCTCGATAATGTTACTCTGAAGAAAAATATAAAGAAATTACAATTTGAAGCTGTTTTTTCATACCTAGTCTATAATCTTTGTTTTTAGTTTCTTAATGTTTCGTAATTTGGTGCTATTCGCGTACTCCAAAGAGAACTTTTCTGTTACACATGGACAAACCCTATTTCTGAACTTCAAGGCCAAACTATTGGATCTTGGGTTCAAGTCCCACGGCAGTAAAAGATTTGCTCTCTGCCTTTTAAATCTAAAGTGGTAACGATCATTAGGCGCTGCAGTCAACTAACCTGAATCACTTTGTGTCTGATAGAAATAAATTGAATTTTTTTTCAAAGAAACTTCCGTTTACAGTTTCACTCAGGTGTTCGACCATTTTGTGCAAGAAATGTGCTGGAATCGCCTGAAAAAGTGTGACCTAGGACCATTCATACTACCAAGAGAAGAATACTTGAGAAATAAACAGCAAGAGTTGAGATTACCTTCTGATTTCGTTTTCTCACCGCCTCTACATCTTGCTCTTCGTCTTCCTGCAGAGAGAAAAACCAACGGGCCATAAAAATTCTCAGTCATGACTGAATTTGCGCAAGGTGTAGTAATTCAGTAGTGTTTTGGCAACAGACTAGAAGATTCGGGTTGGACCCCTGGCACAGAAGTAAACAAGGATTATTCCACATTAAGGACAGTCTTACCTTTCTATGTCGATGTGAATGGTGGTGCTGAATGCCAGGCCAGTTGGGTAGAGACCTGCAAGATAAGATCGTTGCTAGCAAAGGTGTACAAAAAAAAAAGCAACAGTAGTCGCAAACGCTACTAAGCATGTAACCAGAACATGTGCGCGAACGAGTAAGGTGTGCAGAACGAAGTCAATGGTTTGGGATTTGTAAATAACAGGCATGAAAACAAAATATTTATTCTTCATGGTTACTCCATGTTACACAACGTTTCTATAACAAATACCATTTGAAGAGCATACGTTTTAACTGCAAGTTGCATTCGCATGAAAAGTTGAAAGGAAAATCTTTGACCCAAATGGGACTTGTGGCCTTAGCCTCCAAACATCAAAGGAAGTTTCTTGTCCACCTATCAAGTGAGTTACCAATCCAGACAAGAACATTAGGGACCGTTCATTTTTTATAAGGTAGGGGGGGCTGGTGGGATTTGGGGGGGGGCCATGCGAAAAAAAATGGCTTTCGAGGGGGGGCCATCCCAAAAAAATAAGGGAAAAAGGGGGGGTCACGTGAAATATTTTAGTAAAACTTTAAAATGGGATAATGTTTGAATATCAAAAAAATTGCTATAGAATAAACATAGAAGGCAGGATACAAATTTATTACAAACTTTCCTTCTGCTTTAAAAAAAACGTTTGGCGACAAAAAGCATTTGTAGCTATTGAAAAGAAGTATTTAACACTGTTATTTTCGAATGCAACTTTCACTGGCACTCATCTTCATCTTCGCTGTCGTCGAGTTCTTCGTCGCCGCTTGTGCTGCTATGGGAGTCTCTTTCACCAATGCTGCAAGAAGCAGCAATGCTTTCCGTCAGAGTGTACTCTTCAGGGTACATGAAGGTGTAAACATAATCTCTGACTTCCTGCTCAAGGTTGGTGGTGATTCTGCTTCTTGCAACATTGGTGAAATAATTCCCTTCCAAGAGCTGTGCGATGTATGGCCCATCTCCTCTAAATAACGACGTGGCAACATCCTCAACTTTAATACACTCTTCCGGGACGGCCGTTCTAGGAGGGTACACAAGGCATTGTGGAAGATCATTTCCTAGCGGATTTCCAACACAGATTCCATAAACTCGTTGGACGTTGTTTTCAGTCCGCTTCCTCTTTCTTTCATTTGACTTTCTGCGGTTTTCTTTTTTCCTTCTCCTTTTGTTGATGTGCTGTTTGAGTATGCCCTTGAATATGCTGTTATAATTGCTCTTCTTATTTTCTAGTGCTTCCATGTCCTGCGTGACCTTTGTCAACTTAGCTTCTATACATTTGATCTGTTTTACATTAAAACTGTGGGCAAATTCTTCGCTCTGCTTTAAAGCAAGCCCATTGGACTGAAAGAGTGTGGAATCGTGTTCCTTTACATCTTTCAATATGACATTCAACTTTTCCACCATTGCTCTGTGCTCTTTGATGGAGAAGTTCAGTTTTCTTCCATCACTGGGCTTCAACTGGTACCCTGGCATGGAAAACTCACTCGCCCTTTCTGAACAGCCAACCACACTTAGAAAGATTGCTTCTTTCGCTTGTAAGATGTCAAACTGCCTGGATCGTTATGCTGCAAACCTTTTCTTAAACGACTCGTCGCTTTCGTCATTATTGCGCATTTTGGAATGAGCCTCTTTCATGATGCTCATGTAGTAATGCGCTCTTTTCCTGATTGGATTAACAATATAGCCAAGGCTTGTTTTCCGGAGACCCTGAGGTATGGTTGTATCATCAGCAGAGGAGGAACTAGTGACCTACCAGAAAAGGAAAGACGATTTTTTTTATTTATTATATTGAACTGATATTATTGAATGATCATGGTTCGTGTAACCATTTAATGTTGTATTCGTGTAGTGAAATGTAGACCTGAGTCAAACGATATATTAAAAGACGCATACTATTTTTAAAATGTTCAAACAGTTTTAGGTGCTATCTTTACAATAGGAAAATACAGAAGTTTCTCATTATAAAAGTGAAGCATACATGCGTTTTTAATGTCCAGTTAAAAATAGGAACATTGACAAGAAATTAACACTTACCGGCTCATCTTCTTGTACTTCAACAGCTTTCTGTTTTACCTGCACAGGGCAACATTTATACATGCCTATCACTAGAGTAGAGGTAAAAACCTTCCAAATAAAGACATCTGTAAATTAAATGTAACAATGTGTTTCACACAGCACATCAACAGATTTCCAGTTTTTTCACAACACTTCGTACTTGGTTTAGTATCACAATGCAGGCGCAAGGAAAGACTTTGTTCCAGGCCACTGTTACTTCCGTAAGATTGAGAAGTTTATGAATGAGCACTATGAGGAGGGGGAGAACTACAGGGAGTTTCTAAAGTTGTCCTGTCAAGAAAAGGTAGGAAAAATTTGTTCTTTTTGTTGTGAATGGACTGGATCACCCATAGAAAGATACCCTAAACCAGTTCCTGACCATTCCTGCCTACCGGAATACCGCTACCTCTCCTACCAGAAGACCCCAAAAGAAGGGCGTGATCCAGATGACTGGCAGCCAAGGGTCCAAGCGAAGAAAGAGCATGGAAGTGGCAGGCTGGTTTTTATCTGACCCAGAGAGCGTTGCTCTATTTGCAGGTAAGTTTATTGTCAAATCAAAGTTTGTGGTGGATTATCTTCAGCATCTTGAAGTGCTGGAATTTAAAAGGAAAAAGAGAGCAGAAGAAAAGGCAAAGTTAAGTAAGGACGCAGAAGATAAATCATATGAGGATTATCCTTGGACTGAGTTGTGCGAAGATCTAACCAAGCTTAAAAAGCTACGTATTCCAGAACTTGAACCACCACGGGCTGAAGCAGCATTTGAAAAGCAGCAAGAGTGAAAAAGTGAAGGCAATTGTAAGATATTCATGCTTGCAGCAGAAGAGTCTTATCAGAGCTGGCCAACCAACACTGAGAAATGCAAGGACATTGACACAAAATAACAACAGGGCAAGTGCTGACAGCAGTGAAACGGCTGAAAGTGACAATGATGAGTATGACAGTGATGCCATTGACTCTGGGGGAGAAGATGACTCAAGTGACGTCATTCTTGCATTCATCAATTCAGATGAGAAAGATGCCAATGAGAGGCCAAATGCCACACGCTCAGGGCGAGCCATAACTAGGAGATCCGAAATTGACTTCTCTTTCTTTTGATTTGTTTTTTAAACAACAGCTCTCTGTAGTAGAGGGATTGTAAATGTTGTCTTCATAGTGAGCACAATAACGTGAAGTAGGGGGATGATAGAGAAATGTTAAAAAAGTTGAAATCTAAATATTGTTTGTTCAAATTTTTTTTGTGAGGGGGGGTCATCCCAAAAAATGACCGCTATAAGGGGGGGCCATGTGAAAAAATTGGTAAGCTGAGGGGGGGTCATGCGATTTTTAAATGGTGCTTCCCAAATCCCACCAGCCCCCCGTCCCTCATAAAAAATGAACGGTCCCTTAATGGGCATAAAACAATGCATTTCCCTACTTCACTTCATGTTTTGTTGCACTCTCCACTAAATTGAGTCAGCTGTAATATTAATCAAGTCAATGTGTTTTGTTTGACATTACCTCAGGCAGCGACTGATGTCTTCATCTTTGGTCCAGTTGGCACTGAAAACACGCGTGGGCTTATCGCCCTCTCCACTGTACTTCAGCAGAACTAAAGACAAGCAGTGATAGCGACACCGTGTTTACCAACAAAATTTCCCATTGTTTATTTGAGCTCAATGTTACTATCACTTTCAACGAAATCACGGTCTTGTTGTCTTCACAAAGTACAATGGAACCCCGCCTCACGGCCACTCCGTTAACAGGGTCACCTCGTTATTACGGCCACTTTATTCTGGCCCGAACAAAAGCTCAGTCAGTTATTCTCTAATTTAAAGAGCCCCTTAAATACAGCCATCCCGTTAATATGGCCAGATTTTTGTGGCCTGTTGGTGACCGGATTAACTGGGTTCCACTGTAACTATGTTCTGCTCCAGCTTTCGTTTCTGTTTCAAAACCACGAAAAACATCACATAACTCAGTATTTATACAATTGTGTAGCGAATAAAAAGAGCTAAACGAACGAGCAAATGTGAATAAGAAATTCTGAACAAGGTTCGACATAGAAAGTAGCCTTGAGAATGGAAAACATGTACCTTTGTATGTCTCATAACAGCTATCCTTAAAAATGGTAAGCATTTTGCACACCATTTCCAGGAATTGCGATGAGTAGTTGGGTAAGCTGTGCATTAGATTCTTGAGATCCTGTATCAGTTGTTCTACTGTGGCAGTGCTCTGGAAACCAAACACACAATCAGGTGTTAATCAAGCCAGCTCATATACAAAGTAATTAAAATAACTTGATGCACGTGTAATAAAGATAAGGAATGGTAAAGAGTCTCCAAATGGTGGTATATCGTGACCCAGGTTCTACACCAGTGTTACTTGATCTTCAAGCTCCACCGCCATTACCGTTCGACAGTTCACTGTGCTGGACTGTCCCGTTCCTCTTAAAGGAGTGACGTCATGGTTTACGCATATTGAAAAGTTTAGCCTCAATTTTTCAAATTCGTCGTCTGTAATCCGTGTTAATCTTCTCCATCCTTAGCTATCCTTGTTCCTTTATGGTTTATCATTATCTCTTTGGTGTTTTTCTATCTTATTAAACTGTTATTTCCAGGTTTCCTACCATTTGAAGGTAATTTTGTATGTGGTCAAAATAACTCAAAATACTGTGACTGAGCCCCTTTAAGCAAATCCACAAGTTAACATGGTAATGAGAAGTAGGAGCATGGTACTGGAGATTGACTACAAAGTTCTCAATACTAGCAACATGTAAGTTGGACCCAAATATAAACATACTATCGTTATACACCGTTCCTCTCAAAAGATTGCCAAGGAACAAGATTTGTCAAAGTCAAATTCAATAAAAAACAAACAAGACATGAAAACTTCGTTCTCTGGATCTCTTTTCTTTCCGCCACGTGAAGCGAAAGAGATCCTGGGAACCGTGGCGAGGTTGAGGGAAGACTGAGGTTGTTGCATGAGAGCTGTCACTTTAATGGATGAAATTTTTTTTTTTTTTTCTTGTTGTTTTCATAAATTTCATTATTTTCTTTCTCGTTTCCCTTTCTTACCTTAATCATCTCAGACGAAGTATAAAAAAAAAAACAAACAAAAAATCAATCTAACGAGCCTCGAAAAACCTTAAATAATCATACCTGTAGAAGGGGTCTACTTGCTCCAAGCAGCTTCATTATATTGGCATCAGTTGTTCTTCTAAATGTGTCTGTATCTAGCGATAAAAAAGACAAACCAAAGCCGGATTCAGACCAGGAACTATATAATCACTTTCTGTGAAGATTTGAGTGTACACGTGCTCTCTCCAATCGGCTGTTGTTTGATTGAGAATAGTATGACTTGCAGTTAGAAGCCCATTATAGAGACACACCCAGGATTTGCTATGGAATCTATTGGAACGAATTTAAGGCAACTATTCCGCGGGGGAATAATTGAATGCATAAAGAAATTCAGTGCTGTGACCTCACGTTTACTGACGAAACGTTAACACATCTTGTAGAATCAGTTCCGAATGCTAGACTGACTGGTGTATGAAAAAGGCTTGATTGCAATGCCCCACTGCCTTTGTTTATACAAAATTGGCCATGACCAACTTGCCAGCCTGAGTGATGATTTTTTCCCTCGTCCTGTATATAACGACACGTTGTTGAGGATTGTAAAAAAATCTTCTGAACACAAAAGGTTTGCAACTTTAGGACCCTTAAATAATGCACAACTTATTGTCGACTTTGCATATTCCTGTCTTTTTACGTAATTGCACTATTGTTTCACAATCAGTCATCTTGTTGCTGTGATTACTAGTCAGTTATATTCCAGATCATTATAACATTCACATCACACCGACTAGCGATTGTATTTCATTTGAGAGTGATGATGGATGATGGTCCATCCCTTCTGTTGAGTTTTATGTCAGGTGTGCTGCTTTTGCGCTTGACGCATTAAATTCACACGTTCACTTTGTGATTATACCTTCTATATCCCATACTTACCACTATAAACTGTAAAAGCGATTTTGAGACGTTATTACTGCATTATACAGGTGGCAAGTTGGGAAAAAATACTTTCTCTTATTGGTCAAAGTCGCGTAGCCACGAAGCTCAATACGAGAATGTTTTTTTAATTACTCCCTGAGAAGTAGGAACAAACACGCATGCTCTCGAAACAGAACAAACTTTTTTTTATTTGTTAAGTACGTACGTGTAATGTCTGGCGAAATGTCGTCTCTCTCGTGAGTAAAACTAGGAGAGGATCACAATACTGCATAATATCTTAGCATTTAATCTTACCCAGGGTCACCTCCCTCAGCTTTTCACGAATATCAAACAGAATTTCCTCGATAAAAATATCTTTGACGTAGTCTGTGATAAAACCGTACAGGGTGCATCTCATCCTGAAAAAGAAACATTTGTAACATTGAAAAAGGGTTTAAAAAGAAAACAAAAACATTAAGAAAAAGATAAAGATAGCTTGATGACCTCTACGGTTTTCATATTTACCAACCGTTCACCATCGTTAAAGCCTGTTAAGAATTGAACCAAGTGACTCCTCGGGGTTTAAAGAACGAGAGAAAGACAAGAACAATAAATCTAAAACGCCAAGGGTGGCGTGGGCGGGAAGCGATTATGGCTGAACTTTGAAACGATCTGAAAGCCGATACACTGGGTCAGCTAAACGACCACCAGATAAGGGGCGTCTTCTCTCTGGTAATAACCAATCACCATCTACGGTGATCCTTGTACTAGTCATGAAGAGAAATTATTTATACCTCCCCTGGATAGAACTCTAGACCACGCTACACGTACCACCAGCTTTGACAGGTGTAGTCAACAATTCCTTAGTACCTCATTTTAGTACTGGATGAAGAGTTAAGTGTCACACCCAACTCACAACGCAAAGACATTGTCCCAGTTCCAACCTTGGTCCTTTTGATTCATTTCCAACTGTTGGTTCCCCTACAATGTGCGGTGATAATCAGGAAATTTTGTTCCGTTGTGTGACACTTTGTCCAAATGGTCAATTGATTCATTCAAATCGTTAAACACTCAGAATCAAGGTCTACCCAAGTTGTGGGCCCAACCAGGGTGGAGAAAAATTGTTACAAATAAGACTAACATCCTTAATACATGAAGGAAAAACACACTTACTCTCCCTGCGTTTTGATGGCCGCTTCTATTTCACTGACAAAGGACATCAAGGGACAGAACACAACTGCAAGGGATTTAAATGACAGCAGTTTTAATCAGGTCGCAATGGAGTGTCTGTTTTAAAGCAAAGTTTGACTTTTTAAGAGTTCTTACAACAGTCCACCTTGTTTAAGTGTGCCAACAACCCACACTAAATAGCTGTCTCAGTATTGTCCTGTGGAGTGTCTGTGGGCAGCCACCCTTTATTCCATTAATCCACAAAAAAGAAAGAAAGGTTGACAACTGTTGAACTCTGAATATGCATGTGTATCCGGTAAAAATTATATTCGAAAAGAAAAACTTGAGTGCTTTGAAAAAAACAAGAGTTAATAACTATCCTTTCACCAGTCATAGCACAAGCGGAACTTTTTCTTCTTCTTTTTTTTTTTGATTTCATGAATAATATTCAGTTTAGTATCAATTCAAAATTCAACAAAACAATGATCTTTTTCACATTACCAGACATTCTATTCATCTCAATGCAAGACAACGTCATGTATTTGGTTAAAAGTACATTGTGAAAACCAGTCTTTCTTCGTGTCTAAGAATGTTCAGTTCACCTGTAATGTTCCTTGGGTTTGGTTTACATAACAGCTGTGGCTTGGTGTTGTGAAGTGGTTCACCATATGTGTCATCGTCCTCCTCATTCTAAAGGATTGCAACAGCAAATGAGCATTGCAGTGTTCTACATGTGTAATTAAAAAAATGCCCATACGCTCAGGGCAAGAAATACCTTTTGCGAGTTTGTCTTGCAACATTTTCCTGTTGTGAAGGCCGAAAAGATTGTACAATAAGCAAAACAAAGTAACGTTTAGATCACGACTAAAGACTTTGATTGGAAAATATAGTCCTTTAGTTCTCCACTGTCTAAAAGACGTGTTGTTAATGTGAAAGTTAACCAGATGACTTGATAGCTCCTTACCGCTGTTCCAGCCATACATTCCTGTCGTCTTTCTCTTATGTACGTGTTCATACTGATGGCAGATGAAGAGCCCTCAAAACGGTACAATGGCGTCTAACAAGCAAGAATATATTTCACAGATACTTTTTGTTAAGGAAAAGAGACCAGACTCTGAGAAGGATAGCTTCTGATTACTGATTATAAAAGAAATCTCTTACTAAATTTGCTGTAATAGAAGCTTCTTTTACAGACGAATGGTAAAGTGAAGAAACAAAGGCTAGACAAAGGGATGGACGGATGGATATTTAGTAAGTAAAGGAGCAATGGACTGAATGGACGGACGAATGACCAGGTGAACTAATGAGCAAACGAATAAACAAACGAGCGAACTAAGGGAATGGAAGAGGAAATCATTTATAATAATCATTCAATTTAATCACAACAACTCCCAAATCAACAAAAGCTATACCACGAGGAAGTAAATATTACATTAAACTAAATGGTAAATTGCAATCATCACTAGTACCACAATGATGACGATATAATGAAAGAGAAAAATATATCAAATATTTAAAAAAATGTTAACATTATCAAACTACATCTAGCCTTAATAAAAAAAGATATTTAAAAGAATAATAACAAGCGAACACATGAATAAACAAACGAGTAGACAAACAAACAGACGCAGGAGGACATAAATAAATACATAAATAAATAAAAAAAGATTGAAGAAATAAACAAAATAAAGATATGAAGTATATATGAAATAATTCATATTGAACTGCGGTAGTAGATGAAAGTGAAGTATGATCATCGCAGTAAATTTTCCAATTTAAGCAACTGGAAAGAAGAAGCCTGAAAAAAAAAAATCAGGGCTTCAACGGGATTCGAACCCGTGACCTCCGCGATACCGGTGCGATGCTCCACCAACTGAGCTATGAAGCCACACATTGGGAGCGAGGTCAATTAATTGAGTTCATATATTCCCGTGAGTGAAATGATGTGAAGTATATATGAAATAATTCATATTGAACTGCGGTAGTAGATGAAAGTGAAGTATGATCATCGCAGTAAATTTTCCAATTTAAGCAACTGGAAAGAAGAAGCCTGAAAAAAAAAAAAAAATTCAGGGCTTCAACGGGATTCGAACTCGTGACCTCCGCGATACCGGTGCGATGCTCTACCAACTGAGCTATGAAGCCACACATTGGGAGCGAGGTCAATTAATTGAGTTCATATATTCCCGTGAGTGAAATGATGTGAAGTATATATGAAATAATTCATATTGAACTGCGGTAGTAGATGAAAGTGAAGTATGATCATCGCAGTAAATTTTCCAATTTAAGCAACTGGAAAGAAGAAGCCTGAAAAAAAAAAAAAAAAAAATTCAGGGCTTCAACGGGATTCGAACCCGTGACCTCCGCGATACCGGTGCGATGCTCTACCAACTGAGCTATGAAGCCACACATTGGGAGCGAGGTCAATTAATTGAGTTCATATATTCCCGTGAGTGAAATGATGTGAAGTATATATGAAATAATTCATATTGAACTGCGGTAGTAGATGAAAGTGAAGTATGATCATCGCAGTAAATTTTCCAATTTAAGCAACTGGAAAGAAGAAGCCTGAAAAAAAAAAAAAATTCAGGGCTTCAACGGGATTCGAACCCGTGACCTCCGCGATACCGGTGCGATGCTCTACCAACTGAGCTATGAAGCCACTCAATTTAACAACAACAAATGAATTTGGATCTACACACAACAGCAATGTTTATAAGACAACGTTAATGCTCTCTTACCCGCTGGTCAGACTTTAAAGGCCCTCTCCGCCTGAGTGCAAAGAATGCTGCTACATCACTAAACAAACAGGTAAAGAAATTTAATAGACTATAATACTGCACCTAATTCGACCTCCATACATGTTCGACAAAACTAATCCATCAGTCCAAGCATCCAAATATGTATTATGTACTCAGACACGTTGCATAGCACTACCTTGATGACTCAACAAATGACACTGGTCCTTGTTGGGTTGCAGTGTTTTGAACATCCAAGTAATCACTAAGCAAAACTTGGATCTGCACAAAAAAAAATAAACAATAATTATTAAAACTAAATACAAGCCAGGCCTTATACATGTTTATAACTGCATCTCAATGTTAGTGCCATCAAAATCGTAAGATCTACTACTGCATATATGTGCATTAAAATTATAACTACGATCAACAGGTACAAAGATAACCCTTGTAATACAAATGCAAGGACTTAGATGTGTAAAATTACCACCTAAACCTCACACCACATTGGTGACCCAAACTGTTATACTACTCTTTTGACTAAGACCTTCAACGATACTTTTCTGTTCCAGGTACTTTACAGTGCACCACCCTGGGATTCACAACCAATCAAACAGTGTAATTTTTGATGTCCTGACTTGGTTACTGGGAAAGGGAACACAGCTACCAAAGGACAAAGGACAATCCTCCACTCAATTTGAGGCAACTGTTAATTGTACCTAATTGTAACTTTATGGTACACTTTGGCAGCATGTCAAGAAAGTTTGGCTGAGCCATGGTTTGTCGTCAGTGAGAGGTAAAATACCCTTTGTGAGACAAATGAGAATGATACGCCCCTGAGGTGTACCAAAAAAGTATGATTTGGTATTTACCATACCCAAGTGATGGCAATATCATAGCCATATCAGGTCAGTGACTTGATATTGCAGGATCAATATCAGGAAAGTAGGCAAGGCTTCTGATTGGCTAATAGACAATTTAAGCATCATTATGGATATTCAGGAAAGTAACCAACATATAAAATTGTACAATGTGTCATTCTTTAGGACAATGTCAATACATAGCCAAACAGGTTGCCAACGACAATAAAGATTCATATACATTGCCTTGATGTAGCACTAAATACTCAGAACTAACATCAAATGAAGTGTATGGAAATCAGTGATGATTCTCAACTTACTGCAAATTGGATCTCTGACCAAACAACATCAATTGTGTAAATATCTGTATCTCCTAGAAAACAACAAAAAAGAACATTATTTTAAAAAAAGATCTGGATTCATTACTAAACAGACAGTTCTTTAAAAGTGATATTCAATAAATAAGCCCAAAGGGTGAATTGTCTCTTTCTACACTATCCAGAGGTGCAGGAGAAAAACATTTTCCACTTACTTTGTTGCACTCACTCAAAACTACAGGCAGTATATATTTTTAACTACTGGTATTTTATTTATTTGATACATATTACTTAATATTTTTGTTATTAAAAATAATTTCTATTTACAAGGCTAAAAAAGTTAAAAGTAAAAATTCAATGTTTTCGACACTAGGTCATCTTTCAACACTAAGTCATCTTCGCTTACCCTGAAGATGAACTAGTGTCAAAAACATTCAGTTTTTACTTTTAACCTTTTAGCCTTGTTACATATAGAAGTTATTTTTAAAATCAAAGCAAATATTATGGACATTTTTATTATTGTTACCTAAATCAATCTGGGAATCTGATGCCTTCTGTAATAAGAAAAAGTAAAAGGTATAAAATTACAAGCACTTTATTTAGCACTACTAGAATAAAATCAAACAAATGAGATAACCTGAAACAAAGCTGCAGCAGCAGCTCTGGATTTTAATTGTCCCATTCTAATAACAAGCTGATCTCACACACATTACTCCAAGCTTCACATTTACCATCTCATTTCTACCACACATTTAATGCTATGCTAGCAGTATATAGGGCTTAGAAAAACTTGAATTCCAGCTTGCCCTCAGGACAAGTGGTTCTGAAATTTTGCTTGTGCTGGGCAAGTCTTAGTTTGCCCTTTTAATGCTTGAGATGGCAGATGACTTGGCCAATCTCTTGCTCATTGGGCAACTGAGAATGAAAAGCTACTTGCCCGGAAGGAAAATCTACTTGACCCAGATGGGACAAGTTCACTGTAGACAAACAGACGACACTCTTTTTGAGCCCTGACTGTATAGATGGCAAATATGTTAATATATAGAGAGCCTGGCAAAATGGCCTACGTTCCACAATTCAAGTTCTCTGTACACTGTAACTAAGTGGTTTAAAGTATCCAAGCAGTATGCAAGAGGATTTTTCCAATTGTCCCACACTAGTAACTGATCAACACCTCATTAATAACAGTCCTCACTCTGTTAGAAAGATTAATTTGTTGCAGCATACATATACAGTTGGACCCCCTATTTAAAACTATCAGGGGAAATGAAAAATTGACTGAAATAGCAGAAGTTTGAAATAGCTGATAGTAAATGACTGAAGGGTGAATCCAAGGGAAATAGTTCTGAGTTTGATTAAGGGAGAATTTAAGATAACTGAGTTCGAATTACCGGGGTCCAACTACATACAGTACTTGCTTTATCTTGGCTATTTCCGACAATGTCCCATTGTGTGTTGCAGGAAGAGACTAATGTATGCAAGCAAGACCTTTCACAATGGTAGAATCTTTGTTTACAATATTTGCCTCATTAGCATAACCGGTACAGTTTGTGATGGACTACAAAAACATTAGTTCTGAATATTGAAAGGGCATAGCATGATTAACTCCCCCAAGGAATCCGAGCCCGATGTAATGTATACTTTTTGTGTGACACAGGTTTAGAAACTCAAAATTTTACAAAGAATGTATGTCAGCTCATTAGTGCTTTTGCACCCAGAAATTTGAGAGTCTTTAAAAGCCAATTTCTCCTCGAATATTACACCCAAAGGGACGAAACTTTCACCAATTACTAAATTTCACAAGCTATTTAAATGTTTCCTTTCAAATCGTGTCTACCATGATGCCTTCTCTGTGCAAATTTGTACAATGTATGTTAATGAGGAAAAATGTAAACAATGACGTCAGCAAAGATTTGCCTATAAAGGTGCCTGGCACTGATTGAAGAGAATTGGTATTTAAATGTCTATGACTGAATTACAAAAGGGATAAACATTATCAAAACCTTCTCCTTACAATAACTCTATGAATGGCTGAAAGAACTGTCTCATGAGCATGGGCCACACCCCTGAACAGGTCAAACACCACTTCTAAGAGCTCCAGCAGATAGTGAGGCTGATTCTGGAACAAATGTTAAATAAACACACAAACAAATAAAGATAAGATAAAAAGAAATCATGTGAATGGTTATAATAAGGTATAATCTGATTTTTGATTTTGAGACCCAAGCTTAACTGCTGAAACACTGTACCCTAAGGTTGTATACTCAGATACATGTAAGCAAATAGGAAGAAGCATACAAAAATAAATCAAACTGTACAATCACTGTATATGTCCTGTATCATTAGAATATTCCTATAACTGGAATGTAAAAACAAAATCCCATTCACTTAATATAAGCAGGGTTTAGATGGGATAAAATAAACACAACCTAATTAAAGCTGGGTTAGGAGTGTTTAAAAGCAAGTCATATGCAATGTGTTGTAAGTACTAAGTCCTGTAAGTAATATATTGTAGGTAATCTATAGATTTTAAGAGTTGGATTATTTGGTCAAAGACATTTATTGCTACTCAGAGTTTCATGCTCCTTGCGAAGCAATCATCAGGCAATTGCCAAAAATAACAGATACATAAGAAGATATACAAAATTTGAAAATACAGAACAATGCCCAGTGGCGTGACATGCAGAGATATGATTGGTAAAGCTAAGCGAGCACGGTCTTTAACAGGAATTTCTTAGAATGTCTACAGTTAGATATCAGTTCGTTTCTGTTGTTCAGTGTTGCCATTTCGGTTTTACAGATAATAAAATATTTTTCCCATAAACATAAATTACACCTCTTGCTTATATTGGAATATGATCGGGCCTGTTTTACCTTCCGCCATTTGATGTTGTACAAAATATTCTTATCCTTTAGGCTCCAAACATATTTACTTAATTCCGTAGCATGCTTATACCGCTCGTTCTTAAATGAGCATACATGGTTTCTGTATCTCAACTTAAAAGATGTATCGTAAAGACCAATGTATGTCTCTCTTGAAGTTGATGTCGTGACTTTGGCTTGGTAAATCAGGTTTTGGTCATTGCATTTTCCGTCCATGGGGCACATGCTTGAGTTTCGGCAGTTACAATTGCTATCATTGGTGGGATCAGATTTATTAATTTGAGTTTTGTTGTGGTTGGATATAATGGTTTTGATATTACTCATGCAGCTATAGCTCAATTTAAGCGTGTTTCTGTTGAAAATCTTGTGAAATGGGTTTGATTTAGGGAAGTGTTGATCAATGAGAGAAAGGAAGCACTTTCCTACAAAAATGCAGGTAATCTATATAGGAAGCACATTCCTACAAAAATGTAGGTAATATATATATATATATATATATATATATATATATATATATATGAGTAATAACGAAGAGGCAAGATTTGCTGTTACTCCGAGTTTCGTGCTTACGCACTCATCAGACAGTATTTAATGATAAGCATTCCTATCAACTAGATATATATACACGGTATTAAACAATAGGCTAATTGCTGGACTAGTTGCATTACAATAAGTGATAGTTATACTGGAAAACAATAGGTGTGAAGACAGAAATTACGGGGACGAGTATAAACTGCGTGGGTGCAGTACAATATAAAGAAAGTGTCAAGCGTTCTTCAAGTAGAATTTGTTCTCGTGCCGGCATTTAGAAATAAGTTCTGATCTTTTGTTTAGTAGATTGTCGTTGCTATGTTTGATAATCATTAGTTTTTCTGTGAGGCAGAGGTCGCATCGTTTGGAAATGTTGTTGTAGGGTCTTGCACGGCTAATAATTGACCATTTGATGTTGAAGTCTTGTTTTTTGTCGTGTAGTTGCCAGATGTATTTAGAAAGCTCGGTGCTGTTGATGTGTTTTCTGTGCTTAAATGTGGATTTGTGCTGCGAGAATCTCTGTTTGAATGTTCCTTCTGTCAGTCCAATGTAGTTCTTGGTTGTGTTGTTAGTTGTAACTTGTGCGTTGTAGATTACACTGGAAGTCAGGCATTTGTTGTCTAGCGGGCATTGGTCTTTTTTGCGGCAGTTGCATTGCTCTCCGGTGATTGCGTTGGCGTTGTTGTCGGCGTTTGTTATTTTCATGTTGTGTTTGTTGATTACTGTTTTCATGTTGTCCATGCAACTGTAGCTGACTTTGACGTTGTTTTTGTTGAAGAGGCTGTGGTATTTATGTTGGTTCGGAAAGTGCTTAGATATGAGCTTCAGGAATGTTCTACCGATGTTTGTCTTTACGTTTTTACTAAATGGAGGGTTGTACCATATAATGTTTCTTTGTCTGTTGCGTCGGGGGCGTGTTGGTTGATTGTCTTCGTTGTAAATTAGTGTTTCAGAGTATCCGCTGGCTTTCAAAGCAGTTTCGTAGATTGGTTTGGCCTTGTTGAATTCGTGTTCGTTGCATGAGTTGGCGGAAATACGGCGATTGATGGATGTTGGAAGTTGCTTTATTATGTTAGGTGGGTGGTTAGACTTTGTGTTGATGTACTGCGGCTCGTCGTTAGGCTTTCTGTAGGGGCAGTAGGTACCTTTTGTAAGATCGAAGGTGACGTCCAGGTAGTTAACAATTTTCATGTTAGTCTGTATGGTAATGTTAAGTCCATATGTCTTGAAGCGTCTTGTTATGTCCTTCCTTGTACGGTCTGCTTGAGGTCCGGAGATGTTTTTGAAGATGGCAAGTCCGTCGTCTCTGTAAAGCCCGATGTTGTCTATCCCGTATATGTTACACAGGTCGTCGAGAATGAATAAGCCTACGAGCTCGCATACTTCGGCTCCGTCGAAGCTGCCCATAGTAACGTCAAAAGAACTGTTGTTTTTCTTGATCCAGGCGGTGTTACTGTCAAAGAGAAGGGATTTTCTTGAATGCATAATAATATCGATGTCGCGGTCCGTAATGGAAGTGAATTGTTTGGCGAAGTTGATTGCGTCTGTAAGAAGTTTCTCAGTAATGGAAGGGTAGAAGTTCTCAATGTCAAATACGGCGAAGGTATGTTGATCTTTGTGTTGTATAGAGGAGAACCAGTTGATGACGGATGATGAGTTTTTCCATTGGTTAAGGCCAGTCTTCTGTCTCACAGTCGTGTTAATGTTCGCGAGGATTTCTTTACTGATACGTCCAATCTCACTTTTTGCAGGGTTAATGAGTCTACATGTAGGTTTGTTCTGGAAGTTGTCTTTATGGTCTTTGAGTGTTATAAAAGCCTGTCGTTCAGCCATGCGTTCCGCGCGGTCGTCAATGTTCAGATTAGTAGCAATGACTTGAGCTTCTTTGTTAATAGCAGTAATCGTATTAGAATTTGCTTTCTTGTACGTCGATGTGATATTGTCCTTGAGAAGCTTGTCGTGCGAAGCTTTGTCTACTTCGTAGTAGTTGGTTGTTTTGTCAGCAGGTATGAATGTTTTTGTGGAGTTGTTTATTTTCCTAATGTCTTGTTGTAGATGGTCTTGGAAGTCATCTCGTATTTGCCTGAATTCAATGTTCTTGATCATTTCGTACACGTCAAGATTCAACTATTCAATGAAGAACATTCCTATCCCACCAAGAAACTCCTACCTCAAGAAACTCATCGAAAAGACCGAAAGTGTAATCAAGCGTATGCGTTGGAAAGCCTTCTTCTTCGAACAGAATAAAGATAAGAATAACACAGACCACAACAACGACGACGACAACATTGACAACAACAACTTTGGTTTTAAATCAAGAAAATGCCCTCCTCAGAACGAAGACCTAAACAACTTTGAAACTGACGTGTACGAAATGATCAAGAACATTGAATTCAGGCAAATACGAGATGACTTCCAAGACCATCTACAACAAGACATTAGGAAAATAAACAACTCCACAAAAACATTCATACCTGCTGACAAAACAACCAACTACTACGAAGTAGACAAAGCTTCGCACGACAAGCTTCTCAAGGACAATATCACATCGACGTACAAGAAAGCAAATTCTAATACGATTACTGCTATTAACAAAGAAGCTCAAGTCATTGCTACTAATCTGAACATTGACGACCGCGCGGAACGCATGGCTGAACGACAGGCTTTTATAACACTCAAAGACCATAAAGACAACTTCCAGAACAAACCTACATGTAGACTCATTAACCCTGCAAAAAGTGAGATTGGACGTATCAGTAAAGAAATCCTCGCGAACATTAACACGACTGTGAGACAGAAGACTGGCCTTAACCAATGGAAAAACTCATCATCCGTCATCAACTGGTTCTCCTCTATACAACACAAAGATCAACATACCTTCGCCGTATTTGACATTGAGAACTTCTACCCTTCCATTACTGAGAAACTTCTTACAGACGCAATCAACTTCGCCAAACAATTCACTTCCATTACGGACCGCGACATCAATATTATTATGCATTCAAGAAAATCCCTTCTCTTTGACAGTAACACCGCCTGGATCAAGAAAAACAACAGTTCTTTTGACGTTACTATGGGCAGCTTCGACGGAGCCGAAGTATGCGAGCTCGTAGGCTTATTCATTCTCGACGACCTGTGTAACATATACGGGATAGACAACATCGGGCTTTACAGAGACGACGGACTTGCCATCTTCAAAAACATCTCCGGACCTCAAGCAGACCGTACAAGGAAGGACATAACAAGACGCTTCAAGACATATGGACTTAACATTACCATACAGACTAACATGAAAATTGTTAACTACCTGGACGTCACCTTCGATCTTACAAAAGGTACCTACTGCCCCTACAGAAAGCCTAACGACGAGCCGCAGTACATCAACACAAAGTCTAACCACCCACCTAACATAATAAAGCAACTTCCAACATCCATCAATCGCCGTATTTCCGCCAACTCATGCAACGAACACGAATTCAACAAGGCCAAACCAATCTACGAAACTGCTTTGAAAGCCAGCGGATACTCTGAAACACTAATTTACAACGAAGACAATCAACCAACACGCCCCCGACGCAACAGACAAAGAAACATTATATGGTACAACCCTCCATTTAGTAAAAACGTAAAGACAAACATCGGTAGAACATTCCTGAAGCTCATATCTAAGCACTTTCCGAACCAACATAAATACCACAGCCTCTTCAACAAAAACAACGTCAAAGTCAGCTACAGTTGCATGGACAACATGAAAACAGTAATCAACAAACACAACATGAAAATAACAAACGCCGACAACAACGCCAACGCAATCACCGGAGAGCAATGCAACTGCCGCAAAAAAGACCAATGCCCGCTAGACAACAAATGCCTGACTTCCAGTGTAATCTACAACGCACAAGTTACAACTAACAACACAACCAAGAACTACATTGGACTGACAGAAGGAACATTCAAACAGAGATTCTCGCAGCACAAATCCACATTTAAGCACAGAAAACACATCAACAGCACCGAGCTTTCTAAATACATCTGGCAACTACACGACAAAAAACAAGACTTCAACATCAAATGGTCAATTATTAGCCGTGCAAGACCCTACAACAACATTTCCAAACGATGCGACCTCTGCCTCACAGAAAAACTAATGATTATCAAACATAGCAACGACAATCTACTAAACAAAAGATCAGAACTTATTTCTAAATGCCGGCACGAGAACAAATTCTACTTGAAGAACGCTTGACACTTTCTTTATATTGTACTGCACCCACGCAGTTTATACTCGTCCCCGTAATTTCTGTCTTCACACCTATTGTTTTCCAGTATAACTATCACTTATTGTAATGCAACTAGTCCAGCAATTAGCCTATTGTTTAATACCGTGTATATATATCTAGTTGATAGGAATGCTTATCATTAAATACTGTCTGATGAGTGCGTAAGCACGAAACTCGGAGTAACAGCAAATCTTGCCTCTTCGTTATTACTCATATACTCAGCTCTACACTATATGTGTATTGAGCACTATTTTAATGGGATCTGCTACTTCCTCATATGGTTATATATATATATATATATATATATATATATATATATATATTTATATATATATATATATATATATATATATATATATATATTTATATATGCTGAACATAAATTAGTGAATGTATACTATATAATTTGCACTCTGACATATTGCACAATGTAATAGTTTTTCCTATGCAGTGTGTGCAAAAAAAAGGTAAGGAGTAGCAGGTCATGTGAGTTGTTATGTATATAATTATGTAACATAATCATATAATTATATGTGCAGAACAAGGTTACAAGTACACCTTATTAGTTATGTCCAGTCATTACTGATTTACACGTACACATCGTACCTGCTGAAGAATGATCTCTCCAGGTTGACCAATCCTATTAAAAAAAAAACAGAAGAAAGCAACATTTATGGAAAAGCACTTCAGATGCAATACACAACTTATATACTACTTTAATTTAAAGAATCCCAAGAGCCAAAACTTACTGAGCCTCAATTAGTAGAGCTTCAATTACTGTAAGACCATTTAAATGTTATGTGAATTATTGTATTCATAGGCACTTTGATTCATATTAAAATTTATTTACTACTTGCACAGTACTGTTTGCTTTGTCTTTTTGGAGCTGCATGTGCCACTAGTAGATACTGCATCTTTCTCCGTATGGTTACCATAATTGTTTTAAACTTTTTAACCATAATTATTTTTGTCTCTTACAAAAATTACCTTTTAGTAACAAGAGTGGTAGCCCTGTGAATGATCAAAGACATCTCTATCTTCATTCTCTTCTTGATTGCCTGGCAACAAAGCCAATAAAACACACTGTATAATTTCTTTCAAATCAGATCATAGATCCTGTAACAGTTAAATGTAAATGTTCATTCAGCAGGCACTTTTTCCTGCATTCTGCATCATAAACTGCTTCAAAATTGGTTTTGTACATTTTTAAGTGAGAGGCCTTTGCATGTGTGACTAGACAAAGTATATTTGCAGATTGCCCACCATCTTGATATGATGCCTCACACAAGTACATTCTGCAAATTAAATTTATTAGGAATTTTAAGTCTCTTTTGTTTTAAATTTCAGGGATGCAGCCAAGACAAAACTCAGGAGGGTTCACTGAGAGCCATTAACAAGCTAAATCAGCTTGTCTGTTCACTGGCTTTCTAAATTACCTATTAAAGTCTTTAATTTGTTTGACACTTAAGTAAACATTTAACCCCTGATAAGTTCTCTTTCAGCTGATTTAATTTGCTGGTGGGATGAGCAGCTCCTTGCTGCAGTATAGTGTACATGTACATCCCTTTAAAATCTATAATACTATGGTTAATTCATAGCTAACAGCTACAGTCATCCACCAGTATCCAGCCATCCACCTTAGACGATCAACTATCATTTTCGAGTCATGTAAGCAATGTAGAAAAGCCTCCTGTCAAACTGGGGTTCCTCTGAGATTACGTAACCTCATTCCGACATCAGCTAAATTAAACATTGTCAAATTTGCAATACTACCTCATCTCATACACATGTATACTGTCAGACTGTCTGGCATTTTTGTTGTTCTTCTGATGCCAGAAAACTAGAATGAATTCAGGAACGAGCACTACGAGCTGTTTATTGCAACAATAAATCGACGTATGAGGAACTCTTGCAAAGAGCAAAACTACCAACACTTCATATGTGACGACTGCAAGCCATTGCAACCATAATGTATAAAGTCAAAAATGGTCTGGCGCCTCCTTACATTGCGGAATTATTTGTTGTTGCGAATTCTCAGTATCACCTTAGAAATTCTGATTTCACAATACCCAGATTTCGGACTGTTGCTCATGGCAAACATAGCCTGACTTATTTAGGCGCTGTCATCTGGTCCAAACTCCACAAGTCTATTCGATCTTCTGAATCATTGCACACTTTTAAAAAGCGCATCAAATTGGTTGATTTCACAAGCCTGCTGGACAGTACTTGTAGAGACTGTTCTTTATGTAACAACTAACATTTGATCTTACTGCATGACTCACCGTTTGTTTTATATAATATATTTTAAAACACTTACATACGTACATGTATTTCATATTTCATTAATTATTAGATAAGTAATCGTAGTTAGGTGTCCCCAATTAGTATACATTGTATGCTAGCAACTTTGACATGTTAATAAAGTTCAAGATTATCTTATCTTATCTTATCCAGCTACCCTGCCTTGGAATGTCATTAACAAGCAGTTGGTCATTACATTTAATTTGTATCTTCAGCGTCAGCCAGATGTTGCCATTATTAGCAAGCTAAATATCTGGTCATTTCTGACAGTTACAAAACATTAACTGACAGCTACAAAATGATAATTATCTGCTACAGTGTAACAACAGTCATGTTCTTACCTGCAGTGCAGGTTTATAAATTGACTGACTAACTGCTCTTAATGCATGTACGTATTTTAATTACTAAGCAAGAAAGGTAATCATAATATACAAGAATGGATAATTCTTTTTTTCTTAAGTACCTCAAGTGCTTCAGGAATCTTTCCAAGCAGAGATAGAGATTCAATTAGAACATTCATGAAGTGATCACTGTCTGACTCTGGGTCAGTATTCAGGTCTTCTGTGATCTGAAATAGTAATTATAATTAAATATAATAATTAAAAAGAAAGTTATGCTTCTACAAAAATGTACAATGTACACTAAAGGTTGTCCAATACCATCTAATGCTGGAAAAAGGTATTGGGAAAATGGAAATAATAGATTTATCACTCTGGAGTAACGACTCAATGTACAGCCACAATGTTTTCCCGTCAAACATAAAACAAAGTCTTGTTCAAAGTCAAATACATGTAAAGTAGTCAATCACAATAACACTCCATAGAAAGGAGAATTATCAACAAGCAATAATGTAGTATACATGTATGAAGTTGCTACTAACAAAATCTCTGTCATTGAAATTTCTCAAACATTTTTAAATTATCTGTAGCTTAGATCAACATAAAATTGAATTATGTACATGTACATGTCTAACATGCTACAAAAAGTTACTTCGGTATTGATTTTTAGGGCTGGCAAATGCTCCGTTTAAAAAATAGTTAATATGCATCTCACAGAATTTTAATCAAATTTCACAGACTCTCTCAGACTCTGGACTTCTTTTGCAAGGCTAAAAAACTCTTTGGCTTGCAAAAAGGATGTTACATGTAGCCTTGCCTTCTCGCAATGTTTTAGATTTAGCATTAAATGCTACCCCTAATATTTATGAGGACTCAGGACTCCCAACCCATGATTCTCGTCATTTATCCAAAGCTGCTTTAATTTACCTCAGTTGATGAATGTGAGTCATGTGAAGCTGATGGATCCATCAAAAGAGATCCTGGCAAACAACAAAATTATGTATTTACTTTTAACAGTTTATTGACTGAAAGGGACAATATTATACAGGTTCTTGAATATCCTTTTGTAAACACAATTTCCCTGGACAGATGGAAGCTGTACATCATGATTGTATGATAAAAATATCTGAGGCATGTATGAAGGGTAAAGGTACATTTATAAATGCAGCAGAAGGATAGATCTTATCAGTTGCACATCGTTCAGTTTTCTGACCAACTCATTACAACCTGTCAGTAATCCATAACACAACACAATAAAAAATAATTATTCACAATAATTATCCAGGCTCACAGGACATTATAATAAGTCAAACTAATCAAAAATAAAATTGATGGTAAAGCCAACAGAGGGGACCATCAAGATCTTCCAAAAACTACCTTTTGTACAGTTTGAATCATAAAATGTGTTAAATCAATAATTTTGGTTCCAAGTCAAATTGCTTGTTTTGCTTAGATCAGCTACATGTTGTTGTCTGTAATTGTCTTACAGTCTGTAATTCTCATCAACTGGAAGTCTATACATGTATAAATTACTGTATGTAACATATCGCGTTAGCAACTAATAGCAGTGACTGAAGATTACAGCAGTTAACAGTGACGTAAATACTACACAAATCAGTTTCTTACTTGAGGCAG
Organism: Orbicella franksi; assembly: GCF_964199315.1. Taxonomy (NCBI): domain Eukaryota; kingdom Metazoa; phylum Cnidaria; class Anthozoa; order Scleractinia; family Merulinidae; genus Orbicella; species Orbicella franksi. The sequence goes on from NC_138146.1 coordinate 7,635,277, forward strand.
TACGAGAGTGGGACTTCTTGAAGATTCCTCCAGAACCAATAGTGGATGATGACTCTACAAAATTGTAACAATGCAATCGAGATATTTTGTTAACAGTAGTTGCTTAATATGCCAATCAATTCTTATTTTAATTAGTATTTGACTTTGTCAGTAAATAGTTATCTTTGTTTTAACAACTTTATTTAAACAGAACTTTATTCACAGTTATTGCTGTCAAACAGGTACATGTACATTGTATGGTAACAGTGCTGTACTATAAATTGAGCACACTGTGAATGGACTCAAGCAAATTTTGGAAACCAAGTACAAACTAGTTACATCTGGTGGGTTGCTAATGCTCTGGTAGGTTATGTGTACACAGTAAAGCCAAGTTACTGTTGGTAGTTAACCTAGGCTAGTAAGGCCTAGCATTCCATTATTGACAGATCTATACACTGTACATTGTAGCACCCTTGCCAACTGACAGCCAAGCCGCCTCCTTAAACTACACACTAACACAGACCTCTGTACATGAATACAGTGCTGTATACATGGAGAAGTATGGATTTTTCAGCCCAAGTTTCAGCTAAATTTGTCTCTCAGTGCACATAACATTAATTTTAACCCTTATCAGATGTCCACTACAGGGTGGCTCAAATGACTGTTTATGACACAAACCTTTAGCTCCCACAGAAGCATTGTCAGTCATATATGCCACTAGTTTTGTTCTCTTCTGTCTGCTCTTCTCTGATTTCAGATACAGATGAGTGTTCAGGTCTTTTATCAGCAATTCATGCTCCACCTAACACAGTGGACAACACAAGGAGATTACATAACAACAGTAAGTTTTTCCAGAAAATAGCAATACCCCTCCCTACAGGGAATGTACTAATTTTTTTTTCTGTTTTAACTTCTCCTGTCTCTCTGGAAATTCTAGTTTGGCTTGACACTTTGTTTTAGAAGATGTGCCAAGGTTTTGAGACCTCTCTCCATCAGAATTTAATTGACCCCTACCCTCGGGTGGCAATGAACAGCCCATGGAATTACAAAATCATATGCTCAGGTAACATACATGTAATTTGTACAAGTCACATAATCAATGAAGCTGTATTTATTACAATGATTATATTGTAATACTAACAGTTTTACTTTCACTTTTACTTAAAGTTTTACTTTGTCAGTACTTCCCAGTGTGTGACCAGCTAGTCAAAAGAATAAAGGTTTTCTAGAACTCCTTTCATATAGTAATGTTTTTCACTGTTTTGTAACAGTACTATTATTAGATACGTTTTGTAATTTACACCTTGTTTTTACCTACGTTATATAAAGTCACTCACTTGTAAACGTCCTTAAGCTGAAGATGGATACTGAGTATCCAAAACATGTCTTACAAATGTAAAGGGTGTGTCGTCTTTTCTACATGTTTGATTTCAATCTCACTGCTAGGAAAATTTGGCAATGTTTACTATATATAATGTATGTTCTGCAAATGTGTTCTAAACTTTAATGAAAGGTTGTGGATAAAACCCTAACATGATTGTGACAACTCAAATGAAAGCTACCGAGCAGTGCTTTCATATAAGCGTTAACTTCAGTTATCATCTCTTTATGGCCGGCATTACTAACCCTATGTTCATGAGCATTCAAGTGTGTACATGGCTACAGAACAAGGTATTCATGAGACAAGATTCATGTAAACCTATTGACATAACTACCTTCTTTCTTGACTGTAAATCAAGTCTAAGATGTCTCAAGGCCTCCACTCCAGACAAACTTCCCTCAAGCAGAGAGACTACATATGAAAGTCAGATGAAAAACAATGAATTGTTCCGTCATTACAAGTTTTCATACCATACTGATGAAAGAAACTACATGTCACCTTCCTGGCTCATAAATATTATTTGCGTACATGTACAGCAAGACAGAATATAATTGGGAAACAATTATCCAGTAGCTGATGTGGACTGATTGGTGAAGTCTCAATTGATAACATTCTATGACTGACAAGTTACCATAATGGCCAATTTCAGATATAAACATACAAGAAAAGAAATTCAGTGTACAGTAAAAACTTCTGAAAATACAGTAACTCCTTCCACTCCCGGAAATCAAGTTCCCAAAAAATCTGACTCAGATACAAAACTCAGGGTTGTCCAAATTAGAACTTGTGTCTGCGAAAATCATCATCTACTTTAAATTTATTATTGTCTTGGCGGCTAGCTACTCTGGTGATCCATTCAACTGAATCTTAAGAAAAAGATTGCAATTCAGCCACAGGACTTTGTCACTGACATCCCTGACATTGAGAAACCTTTTCAAGGACAAAGCCCCACTCACATCTTCACCTGGGCAGGGGGGGGGGGGGGGGAGAGACTCCCTATAATGGCCAGGGAGGCTCCACCCAAAAGGGGGACCATTTTCAGGCTTCAGGTATATAAAAGGCTAGGGCTTTCACAACTTGAGGTTTATATGCATAAAAGAGTAGGGATATCTGTCACTTTGTTATAGATTTAAAGGGCCTTTAATTACTTTTTTTTTTTTCAAACAGATGCAACTTATGGCTGTACAATTTCATTATTAGGCACTCCATGAAAATCAAAAGAAGACTTCCTTTTTTGTGAGTTTACAATAGAGAAAGTTTGTTCACTAGACAAGTGATGTAATATGAAGAGTTTAATGTAAGGAACTCTACGGTAAATGTGTCACAAACATTTTTAATTAATTAGATTGTTCAGTTCAAGAAAATATCCATACTCCCCCTACAGAAGGGATTGGAATTTCCTGGGGGGTGGGGGGTTCTGTACAACCAAAAAAAACTCAAAGAAATGTATGAAGCTCAATCGGAACTTCCAGAGGGCTGGGAGAGGGGGAGGTATCGATATTTTCTGGAACTACACATTATAATTAGAGAGCTTTAAAAATTAAGCTGTTATGTTAGCGAAAATTCAAGGGCTTTCAAGGACCTATATTTATTCCAATAAATTTCAAGTACTTTCAAGGCCTTGAAAATGGATTCCTGAAATTCAAAGGGTTTTCAAGACGCGTACAAACCTCGCTTGTGAGCAAAACAATATGAGAGCAGTACTGTAGACCAAACATGGTAGAATGGAAAAATGCTGCTATATATAACTATTTATAATTAAAGAGCAATTAACGATGAAGTGTTTGCATATCAGACCTGTGGACACAAGAAGCTCTGTAGCATGCAGGTAATACTTCTTTTTCTTGTATTTCTCAATCTGTTCAGGAACGTTCTTCACTTGATCTCTGAGAAAAATGCATGAAAAAAAGGAAGCAAAAAATGATGTCGGTACATAATTTAGGGCTAATAATGTGTAGTTTGCCATGTAAATTTGAAAAGAAGTCTTCCCAGGATAAACAAACACAAGCAACAATGATCAAAATGGGAACAAAATGAAATTGTGGGAAACAAAATTATTTCTGTTATCAGAACTTTCTGCAATCTTACTGTACTCATAAAATGTGACATTTTAAAATTCAGGCACATGTGATGGACTTCCCTTCCCCAGATCTAATCCACATCTCTTGTGCATTACTTACATTCTGTCCAAGAGATTGAGGACTTCATTGTACTCCAAGCCATCCATCCAATATTTCTTCAACTCTTCTCTTTTGCAGTGTAGTAATGACTTGCATGCCAGCAAATTTTCTCTTAGAGACTTCACTTTCTGAAGAGATGCTAATTAAAATTATAATAATTTACTAAGATACATAATTAACATTCAAATATGAACATGATGTTAGTTTTATACTTTTTAAATGGACTGAAAGTCAAAATTGTTAAAAAATTTTTCATTAATGAAAACATGTTTTGGATGAAACTTAATCCATGACTTTAATACAATAATAATAATAATAATAATAATAATAATATTAATAGGATGACGTTTCATCTGAAACATGTTTATGTTTACATTACATAAGTCTTGACTGTCTTCAAAATGTTGGTTGTCCAAAAGTACTGTACAGTTTCGTATTGATTAAGTAAAGTTTAATATTGATTATTTTGAACAATTATCCATTATTAACAATATTAGTCATAGCATGGTAGAAATTAATAAACAATTAGGTCTGAATTGTTATATTTAAAGTATTTGATGCATAATATAAAGATTTAGCCAAGCCTAAAATTAGCAGATCCCTCCTAATTAAAAGATACCCTGGCTTGAGCCTGCAGCTGCAATCCAATCAAAAACCGGTATCAGGATAGCTGTCTACTTCAAAAAAACATGTGACCTCGACAACCTCTAAACATGAACCTGCAATATGGTCGGGTGATACTGGTCAGCAGATACTTTGTTTTGACAGGTGTCACAACCAGAGGTAGGCTGTAAACCTGCCCCTCCCAATCTCTAATGGAAAAGCCCTGGGAATGAGATTGTTGCAGAGTATGGCATTTCACTAGATTTACATGATAGGGCATACATGCATCCATCCATATGTATGGACTGACCTACAGATGGACAGACAGACCTGTGGACAATCACTAGACAACCAAAATTTTTTAGCTTGATGGGATACAACTTTTCTAAGCAATGGGGCTTCGTTCGCCAACCGTGGCGCATGGGGGCTCCTGTGCCTCTATTATTATTCTAGTGTCTCCCCCACCTGACCCAATGCATTTCAAAATGACATTATCATCATGTTACAGGTCACAAATTTTTATACCTGCAATTCTGGTGGAAATTCCAGTAAATGTTTGAATGCTTGACTTCAAGTGCTCTTGGTGTGCTGAAAAATTCAAAAATAAAGGTAAAGTCTGCATTCAAGCCCAGTGGCCCATCAAGCTGGTGCTTACAGGTGTCTTGAGCATCTGTATGAAGTAACTAGGAGTATTTCTAGTCCCCTGTGGATGGGATGTTAGTCTGTTGCAGGGTTACCCCCAGCATGAAATTCACCAGTACTGATTTGTACACCTGGGTTGAGGTGCTGTGAGAGTAAAGTGACTTGTCCAAGAATACAACAGGATGACACCAGTCAGGGTTCGAACCCAAACTGAGTCCAGGGCACTAGCCGCTAGGCCACTCCACCTTCCATATGGATTGTACAATGCACATGCAGCCCACAGTTTAATGGCAGCTTGTGTTCATGTTGTAGAAGGTGTAATAACCTACTAGTTAGCACAATGGGCTGTGAAACAGGTGATCTGGAAATTGTACATCTATACTTTGTTCTTGGGCAAGTCAGAGAATTCTCACAGTGTGAAGAGGTACTAGTGAATTGACAGGGGGAATTTATAACCAGTATTTTATGAAAGTTAGTTGAACACTTGATTAGCCCCACTGCTTTAACAGGGTTATAGCCAAGGGTCAGCTGCCGGCTAATTTTACCTACTGACTGAAAGAGAACTTAAATCCAGCTGAGATTTCATATGAAAACAAAGACTTGGGGTAACTTTGTTTGTCAGAAAAGGTGGCTGAGCTTGTTAATGAGCCATCTAAGTGCTTTCTGAGCTACATCCCTGCTTTTTACTATCTCTGGCATTTTTAAAGCAAGATCTAACCTTCAACTTGTCTGTTTAGCTTGTCATCATATCCTGACAGTTCATGCTGCAGCCTTTCCCTTTCAATAACTCGTCTTTCCACATTATCACTGATAAAACAAGAAACACGGTGAACTTTAAGCCGTATGGATTGTCTTTCATTTTAGCCCTCGTATAAATATGAATGTATAAAAAGATCAATCAGGTTAATTTAGTCACATCTGTTTCAACCTAGAGGTGACATTCTTTTAATCACATAAAGTGATTTTACATCCATTCTTTGGGATTTCTTAAGAGTGAATTCAAATTGCTTTATGTGATATTAACGGCTTAACTTCAAAATACCCTGCCACCTGCCAAAGTATGTGCCTAAGTAGACTATCTAGAACAATAGTGCCAGTGTATTCTGCAGTTGCTCCCAGACTACGTACATGTGGTTGGAAAACAAATTAATTAAACACAACTTGATCTGCAACATTTCTATGAACCCTTTAAAGGTCTATTCTCTCACATTATTCATGCCTGCTGCGCAGATCTTAAACTGCAAACTTTACGGGTGTCCTTCATGCGATATTTCCTGACGAAAGTGGGTGGTTTTTCACAGGCGAGGAGGTACGGAAACAAAATCTCATTTGTTGACTTGGTTTATCGTCTTCTTATGACAACTTGTTTAGTAAGTAACTTGCTGTTGAAGACCGCGTATATTACAAACGATGAAGGCATTTACAACGTAGTGCAACTAATCTTCTTAATTGAGTAATGAACTAGCTTGTCACTTGAACAGACATCCTGGGTGTCAAATAAAGTTAACGTTAAACATAAGTACCTGCTTAACAACGTGTTTATGACTTCCAAGAGCTTTTTAGACTAAGGAAAAGAGAAAAGCTCGTCATTAGCGCAAAACAATTCAAACTTCTCGCAGCGTGACATAAAAATTACCGATGAGTCTTTGCCTTGGTTCCTACTCTTGAAAGTCGCCATCTTGTTTGTTTTGATTACCGCTGCCGTTGATAGTGGGCTCATATACTTCCTGGGTCTCGATCACCTCGTGTTGTTTCACGATGAACAAATTACAGCTTGATCTTCAGCTCCTAGTGAGGCCAAATATTCTTAATTTGACTCCTTATAGGTGTGCAAGGGATGATTATAATGAAGGTAATTGTTATAAGCTTGATATTTAATTCGATGCTATTTACATAATATTTCATCAGCGTTGTACGTTTGCGCGGTTCACATTGGAAACATTGGAAAGAATTAATATATAGTACGCTTAAGCTTATAGATTCAAAAATGTTTCTAAGTTCAATTTATTTGAGTCTAGGCTGTTTTTATACTGTGAAGTTCATTGGATAGTGAATGCGTTTTGCATTAAGTGGACAGCCAGCTCTTTTTGTGGTGTAATATTTACATAATGGTGAGTCATTCCATTTTTTTATCCTCCCCCCCCCCCCTCGTAGCTAAGGGGGTTCTAGAGGGTCCAGGAAATTTGGAAGTCATTACAAGCCGTTTTTGAGGGGGTAACTGTGTCAGTGCCTTTGATCTTTTATAAATTCTCAGTTGCCACTTTGATCTTCCTTTCTTCGCGGGGGAGGTGGGGGAAAGGGGGGGGGGGGGGTTAAAAAGTTTCCTTTTCAGAGGGGATAAAGTTCAAAGCTCCTCAATTAGGGAGGTATGGATATTAAATGGAATGTCACAATTAGCTAGTTTATACTAATGATTGTAAAAGAGGTTAGCCAAGGTTTTGATCATTGAACTCTACTGCAGTGGTGGACAAACTATTTGTAGTTACACAAGACTCTTGCTATTATGGACCCTAAATAACATCAGTTTTGAGTTTTGAGTTTTTTCAGTTTTGAACTGTGGTTTCTAAAACTAGCTCTACCTTTTAATCACAGCTTTATCTGAGTAATTGACATGTCCGCTACTATATTTCCACATAGTAGTCGTAGCTTTAATTATTTGTATTTTTAATTGTCCACTTCTACAATACTATAGTTGTGCCACAGCTTTACCTACATTACAAACTGTGTGCTTGTGTAGCAGGAATCTGTTCAAAAATTAAAGCCCCTCATCCTCCTTTTCCAAACCCCCTAACCCCTTTCTGCCATTACACAACATAGAATACATGTACCGGTAAGTTACAATTGTGTGTGTGTGTGTGTGTTTGTTCTCATTAGGAGTTCTTCTAGATGCTAATGAATGCTCATATGGATCATGCATCCCGCTGGAAGGTGACATGCATCGTTACCCCTCCCCCTACAACTTTGACCTGAAGGAGAAAATAGCGAAGTTCAGGGGGGTGAGGAAAGAGCAGATATTTCTTGGGGTGGGCAGTGATGAGGCAATTGACATGGTGGTGAGAGTATTCTGTACCCCTGGTGAGGGGAGTCTGTTGATCACGCCCCCCACTTATGGAATGTACAAGGTGAGAGGACTTCGCTGGTGAATCTTTTTTTTTTTTAAGTCTATAAGTAATACACAGTACTTATACCTAATCATACCTTTTTAATATGCTTTGGTGGCATATCTGGCAAGTTTGGTCCAGCCATGGCTTGTATTTGGGGCAAGACCAAACAAGTCTGATGTGCCACCCAAGCACCAAAAAAGTTACAGCACGATTAGGTATTTACCATACCCAAATTCAGCCAAGACAAGTGGTCACGATATCATAGCTATATCAGGTCAGTGGTGAGATATTGCAGGATAGCAGAGACAGCTTCTGACTGGTTAATTGCAAATTTGGGTGTGGTAATCATGAAGATCAAGGTCAGTGATGACTGCAAGGTTAAAGATACTGTTAATATGTTTCAGTTAAAAATGCAAAAAATATCAGAAAAAAATGAATACCAAATGAATTTTTTTCCTCCCACCTAAACAGGTTCACTTATCTTTTTAAGGCTGGTTTTCTCTAGCTAGTGGCAGAGAGAGTGGTAATCGGAGATGCGGAGCAATACAAACTTATGAAATCAAACCAACAGAAACGGAGGCAGAACACTGATTCTGCTCATGATTCCACTGCTTCTGATCTACTGAAAACTAGATTCTTGGAGTCGCAAGCAGAAGCTGAAGAATAGACCAATCATAATGCTTGATTCCAGGTATTGTGATTGGTTGGTTCTTCCTCTTCTGCTTCCGACTCCAACAGTCTAGTTATCACTGGATCATAAGTGACAGGGTTATAGGCAGAATCAGAAGGAAATGACAACATTCTGTTTCTTCCAACTCGGATTCCATTGACCTTATGACTCCACTTACACTAATTTTCACTAGGTTGTAAGCATTCTGAATGAGTATACAACTCTGACTGTGACTCTTCCTCTGACTCTGTGACTAGTGAAAACCAGCCTTTATGGGTATGCATTGCCAAGCTTGCTAAATCTCCCAGATTAATGTTGTTTATAGTGGTCAATGCACTTAGCTACGGCTACATGGAACTTAGTTCAAAAGCATGCCACTTCAGCTGAGGGAAACAAATATATCAACTAAACATAATACTGTAGGTTTAAAAATCCCAACTGGGGGGGGCAGACCAGGTGGCTATTTACAAGCATGACCAAGGAGTTGATTGAGGGTCTGCCAAGAAACAATGCCAGCTAAGTGGTTAGAGCAGGACTTGAACTGGCGACCTCCGGATTTCAAGTCTGGGGCCCTAACTACTCAGCTATGCTTCCTCTTCCTCCATAATAGTCTGGGGAGTGCCTATGAAGTAAAAAATAATTGCTGCTTATTTGAAAAGCCTATCAAAGTAAAGAAGAATGGCGTTTCCCGTTTCAGAATATCTTTTTTCGTTCTAGAGATATTTATGTTTTTGTATTATGCAAATGAGGAAAGTGATGATGTTACAGGTGGTTCCACTTGAACAGTAAAACACTGAATCAAGAATATCTCTAGAAATATTGGAGCAGTGTTCTTCAAACTTGGCACCACAAATGTGCATCACTAAAGAAACAGAATGACACCTTCTGTGTTGTTACCATGGCAACACTTTTGGCTCCAGTCTCTTTCTGTGAATTACCAAATATGCTAATTTGCAACCCTTCGAAAAGGGACAGAGGGTCTTGCTCGGAACACACATGATTCCCATATTGTCTTAACTCTCCCCATTAGATTGTTGGGAGTGGATGATCTTTGTTTAAGATAAAATCTGGTAATGTTAGTTTTAATTAAAACAGGACCAGCAGCATAACTGTTGTCATGGCGATGGCACGACGGGTGTCATTTTGTTTCCTTTGTGATGTACATTTCTGGTGCCAAGTTTAAAAACACTGCTTTAATATTTCTAGAGATATTCTTGATTGAGTGTTGAACTGTTTTAGTGGAACCACCTACGATGTTGTCACTTATGATACAAAAATATGAATATCTCTAAAATGAAAAAAGATATTCCAAAGAGGAAAACGCCATTCTTCGACTTTACCTTGAAAAGCCTTTCAAATCAGCAGCAATTATTTTTTACTTCATAGGCACTTAAATATAAATGGAAGAAAAACATGATGTAGGAAGGGGTAAACTGATATTGTTACATGTTTGCAGGTTGTGGCTGACATAAACAACGTCAATGTCATTTCTGTTCCTTTAACAGAGGAGTTCCAGTTGCCAGTTGAAAAGGTAAGGAAATATATTTTAATTCATTATCAGACAAAATAATAATAATAATAACAATAATAACAATAACAATAACAATAGCAACAACAACAACAATAATAATAATAATAATAATAATAATAATTTAGTAATACTCAAAATGGCTGACTGCAGAATCTCAGACTTAGAGGCTGGGACCATAATAAGATTTAATATAACTTTTGTTTTTTGGTGGACTGGGGTTTTCAGGGTTATCGCTGAGTGCCGGCTGCCAGCGAAATTCGCCGGCTGAGATTGCTGGTTGGATTTTGCTGGGTGATCACTCTGTTAAGGACAACAAACTGTTTTTAGGTTACACATTTACAATCATTCAATATCTGAACCGTATCAAACTGTCTAAATGAAAAGTTTGGAATAAATTCCTGACTACCTTGAATATCATTGCCTCTATAAAAAGTAAAGTAATTGAAATAAAATGTTGTTTTGGGCACTTTTTTAGCATGTTCTCTTTCTGTGTACTGTGTCCACCGTCTTGTAAACGCGAAGATTGGTAGCCCCACGTTTGAGGCATTGCCAAAGATTGGGGACGAAAATTTTGTTCTAGATCTCTTGCGCTATGGCAATCTTAGCCACAATACTATTTTCTTAAATACAACCCTAGGTTTTAAACTTTTTTATGTAAAATCATTGGAAATATGACTGACACTGTCACAGATGCAAGAAAGTCAAAGAGGCCTTTGGGTCCTCTGCGAGATTATTATTTTAATTATTATAAATTATTTACATGGTTTAGTGGTGTAGTTTGTTGATCACTGTTATAAAACCAAGACCCAAAGTGAACTCATTTCACCAGTCAGAGTTGTTACTTTAGAATCAAACTTGGGGATTTGAAGGAAGAGAAAAAATGGAGTGACACTACGATGTCGATGTAAGCCATAACTGTTGTTTTTCTCAGAAATGGCGTAATTTTCCGTACTTTTGTGATTCAGTCCGCAAATTTAGATACACTGTAACGTAAGTCTTCCTTGTGTGATCTATATGAAAATAACTTTCCAAGTGTAAAATTGAGTAAGGTTTAAGACAATCAAACAATTATTTGCATCGGTTTGCTTGTTTTATTTTTTTGTCGTAAAATGTCAATCCAGAACAGTTTTGTCAAACTTACAAAATAATATAAAATAAAATAAAATGAAATGAAAAAAATACTTCCAATATGAAATTTTCTCGACGTATTACTCCAAGGAAAACGAACGTGGTCATGCCGTTATCAAAATAGCAACACCGTGCAGTTGGCTTGTGAACTGAATCTCCGGTCTTCAACGTGTAGATAATTTTGTTTTCAGACTGTCCTGGCAATAAATAGCATAAGGGTTACTTAAAGGGTAAACGGTGTGTCGTTAGGACCGTAAATGAAAAGTCAGAAATAAGACCTACAAACGATCAACTCTTGAGTCACTCGTTAAGCGGAAGTTTCGAGAGTCACTTGACCGACCAACGAGACGTCACACCATTCCTGTCTTCTAAACAGTATGCAAAGGTAAAAACGAAAGAATGAACTTCTGACATACAACTAGTTACGACTAGCTGACCTGCGGTTTTGGGTTTGAGTTGGTCAGGGTGTGGTGAATATCCTGGTGTTAGACTGGTTGTCTTGAGATGTCACAGCTGAGCTGGTATCGACACTTTCATCAAACCACCCGTTGGATTAGCGGAGGCGTCGACAGTTTCTCGTGCGGTTTTCACGCGTCTGTCCTCGGGTCAAGTACCCCGCGCTGTCCTGAGAGAGCTTATATTTTGTTTGATTGCCTCAAGAGTTCGCAAGTACCTCTTTACACCCCGTGTAGCTCGTGAACAGGCTCTGTCGTCGAGGATGGGGCGAAGAGAAAGCGAGGAAAAAGAGCCCTCATCCCATCCCCCCTCGACCACTTCACTCTCAGCTTGTTCCGTTTCAGCTCTTCCAGTCGCGGTCAGACTCTTGCAGCTGGAGCCTGTCCGCAGGCGAAATACTGGGTGACGAGAAGCATTGTGAGAGTAAAGTGTGTTGGATGGAAAAAGAAGATAATACATTGCCTCTGCCTGGCTGGTCCTCGAATCCGAATCGCTTGATCTAAAGCCCGGGCCACGGACTCGCAAGTACTCACGAGTAGCCGCAAGTTGAACTGGCGTCGAGACTTGTATTGGGTGGCCAGACGGACTCGCAAGTTTCCTCGCTGGTACGCGAAAGTCGCAGAAAAAAAAAAAAACATTTTAAGGCTTCATATACTGTATTTCATTGGCTAATAATAGGGCAATTGACGTCACTCAACTTGCGTTGACTTGGGTTGGGTGGCCAAACGCGTCGACTTGCGTACAAACTTCATCTCAACCAAAGTGAGCACAAGTCATCGCAAGTCAACTCAAGTCAACGTAAGGCCTGGCCAAACGAACTCGCAAGTAGAGCCAAATTTTAAACTTGCGTTTACTTGCGAGTCCGTTTGACCAGGGCTTAAAGGCAAGGATCGGCTAACACAACCAGGATATTCAGGTTACCAAGAAGGCCTTAACGATCCCTTTTCTGAAATACGACTAAGTTAATTAGGGGTCCCGTACTAAACACGTTGCAGCGTCGTAAAGATAACAATGGTCGAATTTAGGGGAATGGTTATTTTCGGTACGGCCTGAAAAATTGAAATGGTCACGATACGTCAGCAGAATATTCCGCGTGCAGCAATGGGTTCAGGGATTCCACACGGGAAAAAAACAAGGAGGAGACCCATGGAGAGATTAGAAGCGGTCAGCTGGGAGCAACAGGCACACGAACTTAAAACAAAAGAAGAGCTTTACTGGCCGCGGAAAAAGCATTTGAGGTGTGATACAAGAGGCGCAGGTAAAATGGTTGCAAACCTTATGGTTAAAAACACATTTTCTTTAATAACAAACCTCTGGTGTCTACATAACTAAGTACACAGCAGGATTAACCAACAGGGTACACGTTTAATAGCAAAGCCAACTAAGGTAAATGTAATTTTGGTTTTGGCATCGATCGATCTTTTCTTTGTCTTTTACGTTCAGAATAAATCAAAGCAACACTAATGTAATTTGTTTGCGTTTAACGCTGAAGAAAAAAAAACTATTTTCCTCAAAGTAAGGAAGCTTTAATTGATCTTTCTCTCGTTAACTCTCTGCGGGTTAATGAGTATTTGACAGCGAATACAACGAAAGTGAAATCACGGCATCTTCTTGATATATATTTTCTCTCCATGTGGCGTCCGAATGTGACACAAAAATCAAACAACAGCTTTATCCTGAGGAAGTAAAATCGAACGTGAGCTTTTTCTTTTCATTTGCGCCAAAAGAGCTGCTTGTACACAAACACCAGTGTAGACCCGTCAGCAGGGATCAGATAATCGATTCCAGTAGACGCTGATTTGCCGTCAATATAGATCATCCAGTAGACCTTCTCAGCAGGTCTCCGGTGGATCCCACAAATGGACTGGACCCTGTGTCCCCACATCGTCATTTTGGCAGTGAAGTTGAAGCAGGGATCTTGTGTGGCAGCCAGTTTCAAGATCTTGTGGGCGTTGGTTCCGTTGCGCACCTCAACACATGCAAGGGGAGGCGGGCCTTTGCCATCGGTGTATTTTGTGGCATTAAACTTTAACTCAACGCAGACGCGGATCTGTAATGATAAACATTCTCATTAATTTCGTTTTGATTTTTATTTCCAAGAAACGAATTTTTTTACCTAAATCATTTTGAGTGGCCGTAAAGAATGCTAATGCGATGCGATTGTGTACTGCAGTTAGTAGGACTGCAGTCTGTGTAAAATGTTTGAAAATGTACGAGAAGTCGCTCGTTTACTAGTGTTAAAATGTCAGACTCGCTCCGTTTTAAGGTTACAGTATACCTTCAGGGGTGTCTCGCGCGCAAGCGATGTAGCGCGTGCAGTTTAAGCTGTAGATACCTAAACCCCTATATCAAATTAAAGCCTATGGAGCTGGCTATCAAACTATATCAAGAATTTTGAAAGAAAATGAATTGTCGAATTTTTCACGACCACTAAATGCGAGCGCCCGAATCACCTTCCGAAAGCTACAAGTCAAAGCGAATTTCGTTTTTCGCCAATTTAATTTTTTCCTCGGTTTCAGGGCCCAAAGCGCTTAAAAAACGTGTCTGCGTTTTGGCATATTCGATTGCGGTAAAAAGTTACAGAACATTTTCGAAATAGGATTAAAAAAATGTGGAGTGATCGTACAAAAATCGCTCTCGAAGAAAAGGTATTTCGAAATTAACAATTCCCAGACACGCTTTTACAGTTTATATGTTAAAGTGTCCGCTTCAAGTGAAAAAATTTATTCGAGAAAACAGCGATAAGAAAAATTTTCTGCTTCGCAAAAAAACTCCGCCCACAAATCCCTTCAACTGGGTTCTCAGATAACTAAGCCAATCAGTGCAGGGAAACTTTACTACCGTTAACCTCCTGGTGAAATTTACGCGCGAATCTCTAAAAAACTCTTGTGTTTCGCAATGCGCTCAAGGAACCGAAGGCAGAGAGATAATTTTTCTGTAGCTCGGTTTTTCTTGAAGCTAGTCTGGCAAAATGGGGAAGACTAAAAAGGATTCGAACGCTAGAGTGGCTTAGCGAAGGAAACAAACAAAAGACAGCGCGGAGAGCAACTGTGTGTGGGCAACTGTGCATGGATAATATTTCAAATGGTCTCAATGAGTCCGACGATTCGTCGATATCGGACTCATCAGAAGAGTCTCTGTCAGCATCCCTGTTATTGCTGTCAAGTTCCGAAATTTTTACAGAACCTTTCTTTTCACTTACCACGAATATTTGCCCGCCTTATACGATAACTATAACTTCATCCGCGTGGCGAACTTTCGCTTCTTCACTCATTGATGTATTTTCATTTGTTCTTCGCTGTTTTCGCTTTTTCGAACCGGTCCATGGTTTAAACGTGGTCTATGTTTACTTATAACTTAATAGAGACACGCCTAATATCAAAAATGCTGGGTAGTCAGAACAACAATGCTGATCAACTGAGTAATCAATTCGTGACATCCATATAGGTAATTCCCGCGAAAATCGTCTCGGTTGATTGCATAAGCGCCATAGGGCTGTCAATCAAGAGGTAAACTTTTACTTCCGGTGAAAACGTAAAACCGCCAGTTCTCCGCCAATATTTAACCTGTTTCAATTTTTTTTTTCAGAAATTAGAGATCATTCTTCGACCACTATTTTGACCCAAAAATCCAAATTTGAAGAAAATTGCCGACCCGAAGGTATACTGTAACCTTAAGTAGTTTACTTGATCACTTGGAAAAAATGATTTTTTGTCCGAAATAAAGAAGCCTCCTCATTATTGAAAATATGTGATCTTAGCGTGGATGTTCGTCACGTACCTTGTGATCTTCTCCAACAACTGCACCAAAAAAAAAAAAGAAGACAAAGAAAAAGAAGGAATAAGTTATCAAGGCCAGTTTATAAGAAACGGTTGCAAGCTGCATTCCTCTGCTCTTAGCGTACTTTTCCCCTGCGAGCAGAGATCCCTTCGATCTTCCTAGAAAAGTCGGGATGAGGAAGCGACCTCGAGGTCGCCGATTAACAATTGAAGTGGCCTCCGCTATGATCCTGGTGGGTTTTTGGAGGACTTCTCTTCCTATCAAAATTGTAAGTTGTAATTGTATACACTCCTTTTTTTTTTTAATTGCGGCAAATAAAAGTAAGTATAAATAAATAAATAAATAAATAAATAAATAAATAAATAAATAAATAAATAAATAAAATAAATAAATAAAAAATAAAATCCTACTTTAGTCGGGTTTATCTCTCATGATAAAATATCTCCTCACCTGTTTTGTTCACAGGACAAGTTATTTTATTGACATCATATGGAAGGGCTCCAACCAAACTTGGTAGCACGTAGATCGTAGCACCCAGGTTCTTAAATGAACCGTCAGGCTTTTGACGCGATAGGAGAAATTTCATGGTCTCTGCACACTTTCTTTGATTTATCTCCGCTGTCAGAAGAGCCTGAATGTAGTTTATAAATAGAAAAGGGTAAAAAGAAGGTAAAATAAGCGATAAAACTACTCCGATCTTTATGCCTGCAAAGCTTCTAAATAGGTTCCCTGCTGCGAGGGCAAAAAAAGGAAAAGATTTTAACAGAGTTCTTAACTTTTCTGACTTATGAGTAGTTAAGCTTTTTGTATATTTTAGTTGTACATTTTGAGGAAACAATTGCTGGACGTAAAGCGAATGGTTACCTGAATCGAGAGATGCTTTCATGGTTGGCTATCAAAAGTTATTCTAATGTAAACGTATGCCAATCCGTAGGTTAGCCTTGAAAGGGTTCATGGTGCACAAAGTTTTCAGCTCAATTCGTGTTGAAAAAAATTTTTGGATGCTTTTTGGACGCTCTCTGTGAGGCAGAGCTTGTGTTCTTCGGGCTAGAAAATGCTCGACAGCGAGTTTGAAAACAAATTTTTGTTTTCTTTGTATTCAGAGACACTTTTACATCAATGGAATATTATATAACATCAGAAAAGTTCAAGAAACAATTCGGCGTACCTTTGGCAAAGCAACCAAGAACGTTTGAAATGAGTAAAGGTTACTTAGGATTACAAAAAGCTACTTCATGTTTTAGCTTTTCAAGCTGGAACGTGCCTCCATAGACTGCGAGTAGGCACTTTATCGCTTAGTCCGTCGAGCGTGACCGTAAATAAACCGAGGAAAAATCTTTCGCGTCACGCACGATGGACTAAGCGAAAGAGGGACTACTCGTAGTCCTTTACGTCGAGCCGAGTTCAGAGATTTCGATATAAATCAGATAAGGTCGTAAATAAGATCTACTTTACTTGCCTGATAAGAAAGTGCGGCAGTGACTTCGTTTTCGCCAAAAGTGCCATCGAGTAGTTGACGTTTGTATAGTATTTTAATCGCGGCGTTTATACCACCTTGAATTCTTCTCATTTTCAATCTGAACTGCCCTGGTTTTTTCACGAACTGTTTGACGCATGTCAAAGCAAATATATGCATGGAGAGCGTGTCGCCGCTAGCTTAAGATGCAGCCGTTTGATTTGGGATGTTGTGTATGATGTAATTCAAGTACTTCTTCTGTCCGACATCCTTTCCAGCGGTACACAGAGCAATAATAGCCAAGCTGTACTGAAATGGATGATCGAAGCCTACTTGAGGAAACTTGTCGAGTTTTTGATATAGCGAGGTGACCAAATCCATCCCGTAGAACTTCCATGGGTCTTGACAAGTGGCCAAAGCACCAAGGATGTAAACAGCCAACGGCCCACCTGGGATGGAGCCAAGACCGCCCTGCTTGATGATCTTGGCATTAAGAACTTCCGCTCCGTGCTCCACAGAGTGACCAACCAATCTCAGCGAGTGGAATGCAAAGCCATTCACGTGCCCCTCCCCGTAAGTACCGTGTTTGTCCTGGTAGTTTCGAAGCCATTCACCAGCTCTAATCGCGGCGCGGGTGAGATTGGCGTCCAGGCCTCTAGAACCTAAGAGGAGAACAAAACAAAATATTGATAGTTGTGTTGTGAAATGATGAAGGTTTGAGTTAAAAAGAAGTGATTGGACAAGGAAGCAACCTACTCAACGCCGATCATCTGGATGTCACGCAACGGGTTCGTGCTTAGCAATAAGCGGAAGTGACAAGATTTTTTTTGTGTGTGTGTAGCACAGTTTCATATCCAACACAACAAGAATGGGTCTTAACTTGTTTGTTTATAGATTACCTTTTTTGGTCACATTTTTGGCTTACAATAGACTGGGGAATTCGGAATTCGACACGCTCAAAAAGAACTGAGAAAGAAGCCACAGAAATTGAGGTTTACTTTTGCGAAATAGTCAACAATCGAGCATTTTTTGTCTTCTGAGAACGCGTTTGTTTCTGTACGTTTTGCACTCTGCCAAAAGTGTCCTGTCATTACTTCTCCCTAATACCCTTGCGGAAATTACGCTTCCACTTTTTCAATACACGATTATAGCGGAGGTGAGAAGCAAAAGCATTCGCGGTTATCTACGATTTGAAAGGAATCCTCCAACTTGGTTGAGGATTTCAGGCTTTGTGATGTCATTCCTCCGTTCTTTGTAGTGTATAAGTAATCTGCGTTGTGTTCAGCTAATGTAGACATGGGAAATGCAAAAGCAGGGTTAGACACAGGTCAACTGAGCTCCGTTAAATTCTAGACGTGTGAAGAGAGCCCTTTCCTGAGTATATAATGTCTAGCCGGCGAAGAGCAGGCAGGGCTTGCGAGGTTATTTCTGTGTACTGCTAGGTTCACGTTTACATTGTAGTGTAAGTACCGGCTTGTACCCGGCACATTGAAATAAAATCAAGTAACCTTGAGTTTCACTTCTCTTACCGCAAAATCCCTTGGCTTGTGGAAATACAGCACTAAGCACCAAGAGCGTCAAATATAGGCAGTTCATGGTTAAACTATGTTTGATCTGAATAACTTCCGAACCATTTAAAAAATCAAGGTCATAAACCTTGCGCCGAGTTATATTTTAATTTGTTCCCAGAACTTCTCGGATCATGTTTTACTGGTTTTACTAGTTTTACTTTCTTGTTACATCTCTAAATTTAGCCGCCCGAGTTTTTCGTCGTTAATCCATTCTAATCTTGCCAAATTCTAACCACCTTTGGTCGTTGTTTAGTTCATTATTAACCTTTGCTGTCTCTCTACCTAAGTCAACTATGATTCTGAGTTTTCCCTTTGATCAAGAGATTATGATCTTACGTTTTCTATATAAACTGAGGTAACTTTGTGCATTGCAAAGAAAAATGTCTGCTAACTTTATTGTGGCAAAACTTCTTTGACCATCTTAAGACTCGTAACTACCGCCATGTACAGGTCATGTTGTGTCCCGCTTGATTTGAAGTTAGTCTCAATAGGCCTACCGGCGATTTTGGATTTGTGCTTAAGGAAAACTTGGACAGGGAAATCACGTGATTCTCGTGATGTCATCTTGTCTAAATGCTCCATTTTTAAAAAGGTTTCCAGTCCACACTAAAACGCAAAGCCGGCGTTATCAAATTCCTCCGGTTGAAGAGCTTTTTCGAAAAGCACCTCTTTCGTGGCGGGCGAATGTAGACATTATGTCTAACCGTAGAAATAAAGGTGCGTTTTCAAATATCTCCGGCGTAGTAAAATTTTAAAACACTCTTACAGGCAAAAGGTTATCTATACAACCTGATAGAAAACGTATACTATCAGAAATAAAATTCACGGGAAGGTCTCTAGCGCTTAAACAAGAAAATAAAATTCGCAGACATTTGGCCTTTTGTTACAAAATACGAGCCTTAAGGTCATTCCTCACATTTGCATTGCGCATCCTTACTGCGCATAATTTATGGCGTCATTAGCGCGCGCTCGTGCACGCACACATTGAAAACATGACGGATTTGCCTTGATATTGAGCTCTGTCGGTTGAAAAATGGCTCTAGCTCACCAACGAGCACGGGCACCCCAATTTTTTTTCCAGTCATTGTAATCAACTAATCATAAGCTTTGCGTGAGAAAAGACTGATCTAATTTCTATTGCTGAAAATTGAATAAATAAGAAAAATAGCAGATACACTGTGGTCTTTTCTATTTTGCAGTCGGTAACCACGTCACGAAATTTGGTTCAAATTTTTAATCAAGGATTTAGCTTTCAGTCTGAATCAAACTTAAAACGTTTATTTGTGTCCGACACATTGTATCGACTGTAGTTTAATGCGTGTTCTTATGAGTCCGGGCTCACAAAGATGTTACAATTACTGGGAATGCGTTCTTATAATAAGCATTAAATAATGCCAAAATGGGGCATTTTCAATGCCTCACTGCTCCTTAATGAGCATGGGCACCCCCCTTTTTTATTTCCAAATTAAAGTGACAAATGACAAAATATTCAGTGGACAAAGTTTGAACAAAAATCTATTGTCACTTTTATTTCAGAGGAATTACCTTAAGTGCCAAAGATCAAACAAGCTTTAATGGAAAAATTGCACATAGTACAGAACCAACCACTATTCAGAGACATCTTAAAGATCCACCAATCATATCTTTTAAGAACGGAAAATCCTTGAAAGATATGCTCGTTGGAGCGAAAATATAAAAGGCTTTCAAATGTTTCACACCGGTGGAGATTGTGAGCTCTGTCACCCCCTTGCCATTAATTACTCTAAACCACCTATACAACAGTTGTAGTAAAAAATTAATGCACTTGATGTTACTTGAATGATGTATTGCTGCTTCCTGCGGAAAATATCGAAAGTAATACGCCAACAACACAGGCTACACTGTTATAAACACTTTTTCATCCAACTTGTCATATAATGTTGTGAAACTTTCCATGAAATGAAATTCAGTGACTCTCGATATTTTCCTCGCTCTCGCTACCCCTCTCCTCCGTTTCACGCCTGCTACGCAAGCTAGTTTGTAACAGCGTTTTTTCCAAGAGTGTTAGCCCTGACTGTCCTCTCAGAGAAACTACCAAGATTTGCTTCTATTTGTTAACTAACCCGTGACTTCCCTTGTTTTGCAGGTGCTTGAAGCAGTAACTCCACAAACCCACGTGATTTTCTTGTGTTCCCCTAACAACCCAACAGGGAATACTCTGGCTACTGACAGCATCATTGCACTTCTTGAAGAATATCGAGGAATAGTGGTAGTTGACGAAGCTTATGTTGACTTCTGTAGCTCGGGCAGTTTATGTTACCTTCTGGACAGCTATCCGCGATTGGTCATTCTACAGACGTTCTCGAAGGCATTTGGCCTGGCTGGAGCAAGGTAGGAGTCTGAGTCGAGAAAGCGAGATGGCATCTGTTTTAATGTACCAATCGAAATACAATAGTTGATGGATGCGGCGTGGTTGACGCTTGGCCTAGAGCGAAAGTTGGAATTTCGCAACTCCTCCCCTCAAAATTCTTGGATATTGCCTGGCTAGTTTAGGGAAAACCCGTGGAAAAGTTTTCAAAAATTAATCAAAGACTACTTTCAAGTAGGCGACTGCAATATTCTATACTGTCAAATTTTTGTCATACCTCTGTTAAGAGTACTACTGTTTATACGGGCACTGTCATTATCATTGGTTCGTGAAGTCCAAAGTTTTCGTTCATGTAAAAATGTCCTTTAATTGCCAATTAAAGGACATTTTTACATGAATGAGAACATAAAATTATTCATATGTGCTGGCGAAACTCTTCAATAAGGTTAGTAATTTGAGTGCATTGGCGTTTGAACGAGTCCTAATGATAACATTATTTTGTGTTATTGATTTTTCGTCATTCTTTTTATTAAAAGCGGCAGTAAGAAATGCATCTAATATACATGTTTGACTTTATACAAACGTATGATCTGTAAGCAACTTTCCCTGAGTAATGAATTTCTTATCGTTACCTGTGTTTCCGTTACTTTATCTTAAGATTTTAAGAAGAAATAATCCTCTGAAAGCATGCCTTTCATTCAATCCTTCTTTTGTATTCAATCTTTCGAAAGAGATAAAGACGAAACATATCTACAGAGACCATTTGCTTTATCTGATGCACTGTGACAAAGCTGTGATTTTCTCAGTACGTACAGCTATCAACCCATCAGATGCCGTCCGCACTACGCCGGAGAAATTTGAAAACGCAGCTTTATTTCTACGGTTAGCCCTACAGTTCACACTAATCCGTCTCAAAAACGGGGCTTTTCGGAAACGCTCTTTAAACCGGAGAAATCTGACAACGCCGGCCTTGCGTGTTAGTGTGGACGGAAAACATTCTGAAAACGGAGCTTTTCGAAAACGATCCATCCCGATAATCATGTGATTTCCCCGCCCTAGTTTTACTGAAGCACAAATCCAAAAAGACCGCTGATTGTTGCGTTTTCAAATGTCTCTAGTGTAGTGTGGACGGAAAACATTTGATGCGTATTCAGAGTGAAAACACCGTTTTCAAATTTCTCAGGCGTAGTGTGAACGGGGCTTCAGTCACTAAACGCTTCTTTTGGTGCTGTGTCGCCATTAAGGCATGTTTTGGCGTGAGTGAGCATACGGCCATAGACTGCGAGCAGTCTCTCTTTTCCTCGAAAATCCATGGGGAAGAACGCAAAACAAGGAAGCGTGCGAGCGTGACTCATGACTGTGAGCGTGACGTGCGAGTGGTGATGCCGCGAGCTGCTAGTGGCGCGGGCGTCGTAAGACGAGCGAAAAGAGAGTACGTCACGCTCACAGTCACGCTCGCACGCTTACTTGTTTTGCGTTCTTTCCCACTGATTTTCAAGCTCGCAGTCTAATACGGCCATAAATATTCCTCACGTTTTTCTTGTAGTATGCTAGGGAGCTTGTGATCTCATCTTGCAGTGTTTTTCTTGCAGGTTTGGGATGGCAATTGCCCACGAAGACATCATTGCGATATTCAACAAAGTGAAATTTCCTTACAACATCAGTAAGCCTACAGCAGCCATAGCTCACAAGGCTCTGGATAATATACACCTCATGGAGGCTAACGCGAAGAGTATTCTTGAACAAAAACAAAGGATCATCGAGGAATTGAAGAAACTTCCAACAGTGAGAAAGGTAATGATATGCTGATTTCCAGATCTGTCTCCACCAAATACACTTAAGAACAAAAGTAAGAAAAGCTTCAAAGTTTTTTTTTTGTTTAAATTTCCAAAACATTGGGGTTCATTGGCAACTTTTTAAGCTTTTAAGTGTTCTAATTGTTAAAAAACATTAGAGCAAGCAGAATAAAGAGCACTACGTGAAATTAATTGCTCATGAGCTCCTGTGTCAATGCGGACACATAAGGGCTTCGTTCACAGATTCAGTAGGACGTAAACGAAATGAGCACAAATACTTTTTCAGCAGTGAAATGCAGGATATTTCCGCTTTGTGTACAGTCTTGTACAAAAGAGCCCGTTCAAATTTTAACGAATTTTCTCCTGGGAATATGTCCCCACTTATTAGGCATCTGATACACTTAACTAGCACAGAACGTCTCTCCATCTTAGAGCCAGAGCGACTGGGCAGTAAAACAAACGGTTATGGTTCGCAGACAAAAAAGGATCTGGAGAGTATAACCCCTAGCGTTCCACTTAAGGGATGTAACGGGCATCCCGGTCACTTCATGTTAAATAAGTACAGGTAATCGTATGAATGCGAGTGATTCTTGCGAGTGCAATTTGAAAGAATTTTCAAATATCACGAGTAGTGTAAATCCTTAATTGCTCGAGCTTTCATTCGATTACTAATTTATTGTGTGACTGAGAAAATTGCGAACGAGCGCACGTTAATTTGCCCTGCTGTGCAAATTAAGAATTAACGATAAATTGGCCTGCTCTCAGCCAATTACAGTGAAGTAATTTTCTCAGTCATATAAATAATAATAAACCGGAATAAATCACCAATGATTATTGGGACAGCCTTTGAACTTAGATTTACTGATTTATTTTCGGTTGTCTGTAGATTTTCCCATCGGACAGCAACTTCATCCTACTGAGGATAGATCACGCCCAAAAAATCTACAAGAAAATGGCTTCAGAGAAAGGAGTTGTGATTCGCTACCAAGGCAACAAAATCCACTGTAAAGATTGTGTGAGAATTACTGTTGGTACACCGGAGCAAAATCGCGTCCTCTTAGATACCCTCAAGAAAACAATGGCTGAAATTGGAGACACTCAAAATGGTTGTATATAAAGCAGGTTCACCGCCGCCATATTGCTGTCCAACATGGCCGCTATGACGTCATAGAACGCTCCTTTAGCTTACGCTGGGTTGAGTTTCGTTCTGCCGCTTAATTTACTGTATTCAAATAGGAGTCTACACGGTTCCTTATTCACAGTTGTAGCCGCGTGTAAGATAATAGTTAGGACAAAGATGGGTCGGAATTGTTGGTTTTTCTGGCCAATAATAGCACCGTGTAACCGCAAAAGCGTACTAGTACTAAAAACGAGACACAAGCAAACGAACAAACAAAAAAAACAATATTATTTTAACAAGTTTGGTTTCCCTAATTTAAGTAGGTGATATTGTCACTCATGTAAAATAATTTCAGCTTTTCTGTTTGGTTCTCCCTCACTGTCGCTAGTTCAGAATAATGATATATTTTTTCATGTTCAGTGAATCTGTAAGATTCCATTGAAACGTCTAATTATTGTGTTCCATCTGCAGTTGGCTCTGTTTTTCACCTTCTCTCTGCCATGTTTGAGCTAACCTCACTCAATGTTATGTATGACGAATTTCTTTATTTCCTTCTAGATGAGTTCTTTTGCTCTTGGGGGAAGCTTTCTCAGAAAAAAATATGTTGAAATTAAGAAAATCAGGACGATAATGTCAGTTATAACGCATTTTCATTTAATTGCTCAATAACACAGGTTTCTCTTCCAAGTTTCTTAGCGTGTATTACAGTAACAGAGAAAAACAACAATCAATTTTAATATCGCAATAAGGTTTGGTATTTAATGTTTTTATTTTTCCGTAGTAGACTTCAAGTCTATAAAGTCATAGTTTCAAAATAACGACATGCATTGTTTGTGCAATGAAAGCCGTGGTATAACGGGCGAAAGCATGTTTGAATAAAGTTATTTATTCCTTCGTGATCCTCCTCATTCAGGCGAAACTTTTGCCACTTTTGCAATCTACAAGTAAGGGTTAAACTGAATAAAAGATGATGAAATTGAAATGTTATCTGAAAGGTAATAGTTAATTATAAGTCACATGTACAGAAACTCTATAATCATGGCCGTTGCGTTTTAGCCGCTTGCGGGCTTTACGGATCTGTAATTAATTTATGGCTCACTAGTTTCCAGTTCTGGCGGTGGGAAGTCATTCACAAGTCCCTGTGTCTTGATATTTTATGTCTGAGTGAAAAACTTCCCAAACCTCAGCGCTGTTCTCGGGTTTCGTCACAATTTGTCATACCGTAAATCATCGAATTAGCGTCCGGAGTGCTTATTTCAAATTTAGGAGAAGACGGGAACGCTTATTCGAGGGGGGCGCTTAATCGAGGGGAAGAGGGGGAGGGGCGCTTATTTAATTTTTCCCAAATAGTGGCCAGACATGAGTAGCCTAGTAACTGTGTAACTGTTCTAGTGATTGGTCCTCGTAAACTAGAGATGGCCTTGTGGTCCCTGGACAATTTACAGCCTTCACCAAGAATGTGGCAATAGCTGTTATTCCAGTTATCAGCGGCTTGACACACAAAGGAGGTGAAAGGGTCAATTCTGCATTGTATTGACCCTTTCGCCTCGTTTGCATTCCTTTTAAAACAAAAGAATATTTGACCTCAGACTCAACTGCAATAACAGCCATTGGGAAACGATTGAAAGAACAGATTTTGCACGTGAAGGATCTATGCAAATATATGGATCTAGAAATTGTAGGATGCAACTTAGAAGAAAAGAAACTGCTTTCCTGTATTGTAAAGATGTCAATTACCAATGACTGTACAAGAAAAACTGGACGAGAGTGATTAAACATGAAAAACTATACATTCTTTGTTGTGCCATTACTCGTCCAACAATTGAGCGGGGGGGAGGGGAAGGGGCGCTTATTCGATGAGGGGAGCTTATTTTAAATTTTTGGGGCGCCTATTTGGAGAGACGACCGAACTGACTAGTGACATTTTTGAGCTGACTGTTGCGTGATTGTTTCGAAGTCCCAGGCGCACTGCGGCGCGGGGACTGAAAACGTGTAAAAAATTATGGGATGTGACGAGAATAAAAAAAGACATGGAAGATGAAAATGTCGTGTTTTTATGATTTTCGATTCCGCGTTATTTCTATCCACTATTCGAGGGGAGGGGGGGGGGGGGGCTAACTCGATGATTTACGGTATTTCTAGCTCGACACTTGTATCTCGTTATTCCCTAGCTTAGTGTGACGGGGGACGAGCGCAAATGCAAATTAAAACCGTAGGGGTTAAAGCATCGCAGCCACTACATGCCATACAAACTTAAATAGCATAAAATCTGTAAATCGTATGTACACAACGTCATATAAGACCCATATAAGTTTGTTTTAATCTAAAACTCACCCTGTAGGGTTGTTTGACCATACCCAAATTCATGATTAGCCAATCAGACGCCTTCATTCTGTCGCGATATCCTGCTAGTATTTCAAGTCGTCAACCTAATACGGCCAGATTTTTGGTCGTAATTGGGTGCGGTAAATACCTCATCGTATTCTTTTTTTTTAAGTACGCGACGGCGGTATATCAGGCCTGTTTGGTCTCTTCGTGTGTATTTTTGAATACCAACCATAGCTGGACAAAAACTCGCCTGTTATGCCGCCAATAGGTATACTTAAACTGGCCTTGTGCTACTAAAAAGGCACCTGCCTACCACTTTAGATCAGAAACATGCAGCACTGTGCAAAAGTACGTAATGCAAGTAATGTAAAAAAAAATAATAATTAATTTAACTAAAAAATCTTGTTTGGCATAAAGAGAGATTTAGGTTTCTAAACTGCATCGACATGCATAAAACTAAAACAATCTGTTGGAAAATTATAGTTAATTTGAAGAGAAGAAGTTTCGATCGCTGGTCATTGCTGATTGCAGCAAATCTCGAAACATCTTCACGCTTCGTTACCACTCAAAAAAACGTTTTTCTTCAGGAGGTAGATAATCTCGGGATCATTGCTCGAAACAACTCAACTGGAGTTTCGTTTAAATAAATGAAATCATTGATAATACTATAGTTGAACGCGCAAAAATTAGAACTACTTTTATTAGTTTCTTTCACTACTATTATGAGGCCGGGTCCACATTACGCCGGAGGAATTTGAAAACGTAGCTTTTTTACTGCGGTTAGTCCTACCGTTCACACTAGTCCGTCACGAAAATGAAGCTTTTCGAAAACACTGTTCAAACAGGAGAAATTTGAAAACGCCGGCTTTGCGTTTTTTCGTAGACTGGAAACATTTTGAAACCGGAAGTTGGAACTGTTCGAAGACGATGACGTCACGATAATCGTATGATATCCTTGAACGAGTTTTCCTCAAACACAAATCCAAAATGACCGGTGATGATGCTGTTTTGAATTCCTCTGGCGTAGTGTGGACGAAAACATTTGATAAGTTTTCAGAATGAAACCTTCGTTTTCACATTCCTCCAGCGTAGTGCAGACGAAGCCAGAGACGTACCACATTATTTACTTAGAGGATTTTTTGCGCGCTTGCGTAGAACTGTCGGCTGGATACTCCACCCACAAAAGCGCGGGAAAGAAATCCAATACCCAGGGCAACTTAACAACTGCAACGAAAGAGACTAAATGTACTTTAAAAATATGAAAAAATAACGCTAATAAATTTAACGCAAGTAACGCGTTGCTTATAACAACGTTCAAAGAAGAATTTGTCTTCTTCACCACTCTCCATTGCCTCACGTTGAGTAAGAAAGGCTCGCAGGACCATGAAGAATCTTCCTTGACCGCAGTGCTTCGCGCGCCTAACAACTGATAGTCCGTCTTTTGAGAGTGAATGTAATATCTGATTGGGTTCGAATATACATTTAATCGAGCTCTGCATATAGTAAAATTCTCCTCTACAACAGGTTTGATTGGTATTATAGTAATTGCCACTGGTTTAACGAGCAGTAATTTTTCCTCCTATTTAGGCGGCTGTGAAATTAACAACGCGCGGAGTACTATTTGAGGAAGGTTCTTAAATGGGTTCAACACATCTCCAATTCTTACAAGAAGTCTTTAATCCCGCCTGTCCTTTTTTCCCTTACGACCGAACCTCTCATTTTTGCCCTTTTCCCCTTTCTTTCCGTTCTTTCCTTTCTTTCCATTCTTTCGTTTCTTGCACTCGTCTCTGTATCTTAGCTTAATTGGCCTATGCTTGTTTCTCCTGGCGTGACACATGGCGACCCGTAAGCGACATATGTTCGGATACGTTTTCCCGTCCGACCCACACACGGGTTTGTCCACCACCTTACAGTCCTCCCACCTCGGGCAAGGTTTTGGCGTCGAAGGCGCACCACACGGTCCATTATATTGCAAACGAAGCGAGCCCCTGTCTTTCTTGGGCAGTGAACACTTCGCAGCGGCAAGAAGGCAGCCGTTTTTGTATGTCTTGTTGTCAGTTCCGCACACGGGCCGGTCTTTCAAAGGACATTTCTTGGGGCAAGGTTTGAAAGACTTTTTGTTACCACATGCACCTGAAAGAAATCACATGTAAAGGAAATGTAAACAAACTAATTTATTAATAATCCGAGGTCTAAGTAAATACTTCTGTATACATGTAGTTCCTCTGGAGTTCCTTTGGAGTTCCTTTGTACTTTCGATGACCATAGGTATGGAAAACCATAGAAGTGATGTGAATGCTGTACGAGTCATCGAGGCTTGAGTCGGGGACTGGATACTACAAAATCACATTCTCAAGCATGCCCCCACCCCCCTCTCCCAAGATTAAAAATCATCCACATTAACTCACCATAGTGAAATCGCAATTTTCCTAACCATCCAGAGGAATGGAAATTGGCTCAAAAAAAATAGGAAGTACGAAAACTCCAGCGTTCGAGTAATTGGGACTCCGCTGTTTTTACCATTAAGGACGTATTTGCTATCAAACGAACATTAAGCTTTAAAGGCAGACTTTAACAGACGTGATAGACGTTGTATGTTAACGTTGTTCTTTAGCTATCCTGCAGCCCTTGATGAATTCTTGTGATCGATTGATTTTGACCCGGAATGAGATAACTCAAGCTTATTCCTTAAATTAAGCGATCACTGTCTCGTTTGGGAGCAAAAAATTTTAATTATGCATTGGTTTAATTTTCAGAACATATAAGTGCACATGAGGTCATGTCCTTCATGATATCTGTGCTTATTTAGTAAGCAGATGTGATGTAAGCATGTAAGGAATAACCAAATATATCTGCCAGGCCATACGGTAGATATTAACAATAACATCAAGTTATCTACCTTCAGTAACATAAACATCATATCTTCACGTAGCAGTCCCTGACTCGACTCTAGATAGAGGATATTACACAGTGGCGAGAAGATATGAATTTTATGTTCGAGTGGAAAGAACAATATCTGGCGATAGACTGACCAGTTGGCTATTTACAAAGCGTGGAGAAACACAAATCGATCCAGTGGCAGGGAGGAGGATTTGAACCCGACACCTCCGGATTACAAATCCAACGCCCTAACCACTAGGCCACGCTGCCTCCACAAAAAGCTGTTTATTTTGTGCAATGGATTGAATAAGCAATTCGCCGAAATTAATTCACGAGTGGTCCATCTCAGCGGTCCCTATTGTAGAATTCACACCGTTAAGGGAACCAGTCAGAAATCTCCTTTTCATTGCGGATCAGTTCAGCCGTATAATAAAAGTAATTAACGAGTGACTTCAAATTGACTACGGTAAATAACAACCACGTGCAACAAATGCAGACACCAATTCGCGCGGGAAAACGTTGGGAGGCCAGCTTGTCTTGATTGGTTCAAAATACAGCATGTTCACTCTGATTGGCTACAACACGTACGATGTTTTTGGTTTTCACGTGACGTAATCGCCGCCATGTTGATAACAAAAGAATTTTTTGTTAGCTTCATTGGTCGCTTCGCCTTTTGCATCTGCAAGCCATAAATTTGAGAACAGTACTCTCAGGCCCCATCCACACGAAAACAAGAAAAGCTTCGTTTTCGTGACGGATTAGTGTAGACGGTAGGCCTAACCGTAGAAATAAAGCTGCGTTTTTAAATTCCTCCAGCGCAGTGTGAACGGGGCCTAAGTTATTCCGTTATTCACGAGCTCTCCTCAGCCGATAAATGATCTCCTCTCTCTAAGATTATTAAACTACTCCGAAACAGCAGAAACGTTGTCTGAGCAGGTTCGTAAGTGACAACGGGGTTACAGTTAATTAAAACCACAAACTTTCATACTGGAATCAGTTACTGTTACGTTGTATGGTCCTCCTGCTCTTATGAAATCAGTTCTTGTAAACACATGTTCTCAATTCGGGTATTCTTAGGATTTATTTCTAATCAGAAAAGGCATTTCTTTTCCTGTCTGTTCTTAAAACGGACAAGGTCGTTTTGGTTCCATAATTTGCAGATTGTCAAGAATAGCGATAAATGTCTATCTTACTAAAATAAAAATCTCGATGTTTGCAATATGCTATCATAGTCGTAGCATGGTTAAGAAGCCCGGTATATATCAAAGAAGTAAACAAATAGGCTAAGATTTATGTTGGAAGGTCCTTAACCCTGCACATCTTTTGTTTTACGCTCATAGACTATGCATGCATGACTTATACAATCGCAATGCTTCTACTGGTTAGTTGTATAATCGCACATAACCACCTTTTGTACTTTGCCAGGTTGTGTGCAAGATCAACTACCAAAATAGCCAACAAAAACATGCAACAAAGACCTTTGGAAGGTTTCATAACCATTTCCCTCTATTACGAACTATCAAGCCGAAGGGGGGGGGGGGTACTCCCTTATATGGGCTATATAGGTATGTGCGGCCCCAAAGGGTATGGTTTTTCAGCTGTTTTGGTCATAAACAGGGTATCAATTTTAGCTGATTTTGACCATTTTGGTCATAAATAGGGTATGGTTTTTGCTCTCCAGCCTTGATGTGGGTAAGAAGCCACTTTTTCATTATCATCGAAAACAAAATCAACAAAAGCCCTTCACAAATTATGTTTACGGTAATTTAACATCGGTCTGAGCTAGGGAACTAATTATAACGCATGTCTGAAACAGGGTTTTGATTTAAGGGTCAGGTCATAAACAGGGTTTCGAATTTTTGGTCAGGTCATAAATAGGGTAGGGAATATCGCAGATTTTGGTCATAAATAAGGTGGGGGTTTTGTGAAGCGGGCCGCAAACCCCCACCCAATTTTTCTGGGAGTACGCCCCCCCCCCCCCCGGGCTATCATGCTACCTACTGGGATTATGCATAGCTATTGAGAAACCTGGACTACACAGTTTTTCGAAGAAACTAAATGAATGGTACAAGAAGCAGGAATATATAAGATGAAATATTTTTCAGGTTACTTGTCAAAGGGAGGTTATCATGAAGATTTGTTTTATTTTTGGTCAAAACATACAAATATTATGACCGAGTACGTTCTCGCTTGAATGGAATTCTCCTAAAACACCAAAATGGAGATGTCAGGTGCATTGGTGAATGGCCAGATTTTTTCAATTTAACAATACAACCTTGTACATGTGTAACTCAAATAACACGCCTTGATATAACACTCCTTTCCTAGCATCAGTGAACTTAAAGTATATAGTAATTTTCAGGTTTTTAGGTTTCCTTCACTGAAAATAGGTCCTCTTGATTTTGACTTTTCATGGTCATGACGCCAGCGCCCCTTTAAACTCGATATGGCTTTTTCGATGGACTTCTCGGAAGGGGCTGGCCCTTGTGGTCGACTTGAGGAGGGTACGGTTAATTTAGGACTAAATGTTAGTGTGGAAGTATTTGGAGGGCTTTTTAGGGGTAAAAGCTCTTTGCAAGCACTCCAGTGGTCATTAAGCCTGTAGGCTTGTATACCGAGAAAACTTTTCAGAGGGGTTTTTAAGCCTGAGGTTTCTATTATATTATCTGATACTACTCAATAATCCACGAACTGTCATTTCTAGAAAACAGCGAATATGTGTCATTGAAGAGATTTCGAGAAAAGAGTGGTGAATAAAACAAACTTTATATTCCAAGAAAATGATACAGTTGAACCCCTGTTAAGCGACGACCTATTACACGGCCACCCCTATAAGGCGGTCAGAAATCCTTATGAGGGCTTGCTGTTGTTGTTACCTCTACAGTCGAACCCCTGTTAATTAAGCAGCCACCTATCCATTTCCCCTAGGGTGGCCGTTTAATAGGGGTTGAACTGTATTACCATTCACGTGAACTCTTCAAAATTTTAAATCTCCTGACCTATTTTTGGAACTTTCTTATCATCTTACACCAGGAATTTCGCGATGCATATAAAATTGCCACGCTTTCCGTTATTTTAGAAAGATCAATCAACAAATAAACGAAGAGTTTGTCAAAGAGCTCAAAGGCTGGGAACATGTGTTCTAGTGTTGGTGGTGGTGGTGGTGGTGGTGTTGGGGGGGGGGAGATGAACGGGGGATGGGGGAAGGCGGGTGGTGCTTGTGAGGAGGGGAGCCGAGGTTACCAAGGGAGAACGCGCGATGCACCCCAGTTATGTTGAGTTCATGAAGAACACCTGCAAACATTTAACACTTCCGGCGCCACTATTTCCGTTTTTCTTTTTCGACATGCGTATCATGTACTCACTATTTTTGCCTCTTAATTCTAAACAAGCAACTTGCGTTGGAGATCAGTAGAGAGATGCTAAGCAGTCTACTTTCTTCGGCAGTTCAGCTGCTGTCGTCTTATCGGATTTCACGAATAGATAGCGAGTATTTTTCCAAAGCCTAGGTAAATAACTCTCCCGCATTGAGTAAACAGGTTTTGGATATTGATCGTATATGATTGGAGAATTCAGAGTGTCTCGTTTCTGAAATTTAACACGAATGGCTTTCATTTTACATCGTCTTATATTCCGCATAAAATGAGCAATAAACCAATTAAACTGAAAAAAACTCTTGCCTGAATTGGGTCATGTTTATAAAGCCATACGACATTGTGGCTGAGTGTGTGTGTTTGCTTTTGCGAGCGTTTTAACTTCGTCACTTTTTTGATGAACTGCGTGACAAAAGCGGTCTTAATCAAGTGAAGAAATTTTGAAGAAGCATTTAATAACCTTTTAAAAATTCTGACCTCTACATGTGGTCGGTATTTTCTCAAAAGTTATCAGTTAAATTCACCGTTTCAATTCGAGATAAACTTGTGTGCGCTATTGGTTGACTTTAGTACTGATTCTCGGTTAGTGAAAACGTTTTATGGAAACATTCAACAAAACATTTTTGCATATTTTAGATAGAACAAGTTTCATTCATCTTTGTAACAAATAGAATTAGAACTTCAACAAGATTATCTCAACCAAAGAAAATATTTCTCGCTAAAATTATAGATACTGTGCATAGTATAACTTACCTTTCTTCTTGAGTGTCAATTTTTTGTTTTGCCTCTTTGCTTGACACTTTGCAACGACGAAAACACAAGTGTTTCTGTAGGTCTTCTTGTCACTGCCACATATAGGATCTTCACGATTGTCGCACTGTCTTGCAAGTGGGCAAGTTTCTGCTTTCTTCGTCTTCGGGTGTCCGCACTCTCCCTTGTAAAGTACGGTCAAATTGTTGTTCTTTTGCTTGGCCTGACACCTTGCAACGCGAAAGAAGCAAAACGACTCGTACGTTTTATTGTCGCTCCCACACACGGAGCGTTTTGTGGAATTCCCGACTTGAACACAATCCGCTAATCCCGCGGAGCACTTTGCTCTTGCCTTGATGCCTTTCGCTGTCTTGTTCCGACAAGGTCCTTGAGCTTTTATTTTCAGAATACCACCAGTTTTATTTGCTTTACACTTGGCGTTGTTGAAGAGACATAAGTTGCTGTAGGTTTTTCCGTCGCTTGCACAAACTGGTTTTAGTTTCTTGTTACACGGTCTGTTGCAATCTTTTCCTTTATCTTTCTTTCTTCCATTCTTCGCTTCGATAACTGCAGGACGAAAAAAGAGTGTTTTCAAGTTTTAATCCTGGACGAAACCAAACCCGTGAAAAGGAAAATAGTGACATAAAGACTAGAGCCTCTGATGGAAAATAATTCTCTTTTGTCTTGGATTTTGTCCTAGCTTTAAAATAGATGTTTGTTCATCAAGTATTCATTGTTACCCAACTGCACTATCCCACGGTACTTGTAATCCAGGAAACCGGTTTAACAGGACTAAAGGGATAGTTGTAGTGTCTTAGGGCAGTCTTAATTCAGTTTTAGTAAGTAAGTCCTGAGCGCGGGCAACGCAGAACACAGTTACAAATTTCGTAGGAGGGAAGAAAAACATTGAATAGCTGATCTGAAAATGTTTTTGAGAATCATTTACTTTGGGGTTCGCCAAAATACTACAAGATTCTCCTAAAAATGTACAGTTATAGCTCAAACTAAAATGGCAAATTAAATACGAAGATGTATTTATTCCCAGAGGTAGCGACAAGATGTATTCTTTCATCTGACCCATCAGCTGCTTCAACCCTGCGCGTTGAAATGCTCTTTCCGCCTTCGTGAAGCCTTTTATTTCAAGTCATATCGTGTTAAGTTTGAGTAATTTTCATTTCTATTAATGCTCAAAAACTGTAGGTTTTCTGCATTAGGTGTCTCAAACATGATTTTGCTGATTCAAAGATAAATTCATCTTGTCCATTTATAGTCAAAACTTTGTGTAGGACTTCCAGACAGTGTTATCTCACTCTTTCATTGTTTGCTTTCGTAGTGCCACGCTCGAGATTTCTACCCCTCGCATGGCTCGAACAAGCTTTAATGGGGATAATCTCAACAATTTCATCCAATTAATGTAACGCTTTACCGACACGCAATTTGCCCATTACGAAGTTCATCCAAGCAGGAAACAATTACCAATTAACTTTTCTTACGAAAATATGCGAAGCAAGAGCAAATAAACTTACGTACACACGGATTTTCTCATGCGTGTTACTTAAGTGAGCTAAAAATATATGTTGCATGTTTTCTCTCAAAAACACGGTATTTCAACACGTCGCGGAAATGCTGAAACTGCAAACATTTCGCAGTAATTGATCAGTGCGCGCTTGTAATTTTTTTTTGGGAGATCTCTGGTCATCTCTGGTTTAGTTATTACAAAAAAAGATTATTCATTAGGAGCCATTGTTGATTTCACGCTAAGAAATATTGGCATTCCAGTTAAAACTGTCCTCTAGGGTAGGCCACAACGAAGGTTTCTTGCGGTGTACATGTTCAAATATGGCCCTCCAATTCATTGAGAACCGATTCCAGATACCGCCTTAGTTATGATACCTATCTAGTAAATATTCATTCAATGACTTAATTTTCACGTCTGGTTTATTTAGCAGAGATGACAAATTGTTCAGAGGACAGGATATGGGAAAAGGATACATATAAACGCCCAAATTCAAAAATTTCGCCACTAAAAGCCGCGATTTCCGAACAGATAAAAAAGCGCTTGCACTTCGAATTATGTACACGCCAGAGATCCAAGCTATGGCGAGTGTTTTTATTGGCTTTGAGCCTTGAAATGGCCCCGATTCCCGAGAACACCGGCGCTAGCACGTGTTACAAACTCCCTCTTGTAATGTAAAGCTACTTTAAAACAATTACAGGAGATGATCGGGAGATACATGTCACTAATCTGTGTAAAGGAAGGGGCTAGAACAACGTTTAAAATAATAGGAAGCGTGCTGATAACTAAAGGCTTCCCCGCGCGCGCGCGACGGGGTTAAAATGAACTCAACTGCATTGTAAACTGCACCACATTATATGACCGGCACAGGGTGGAAAGATGCTTTGTCGCGAAATCAAAGACGACTTATTCTGTTATCATTCTAATACAAGGTTACAGTACCACTTTATCGGGGGATGAATCTCAAGCGCCGCATTCTTCGAAAATTGACTCAATGCTAACTGAAATTCCTAATTGAAAGAAAAGGATCCCTTACCTGATAACAACAGTAATACAACGACAAACAAAACTGCAGCCCTCATATCGACAAGCTTTGCGATCGTCCTCCAAACCCAAGCGACCGAAGCAAAACGCTGTTTGAATACCTTCGAGACGTGTCTAGTGTCGTGAGCAGGATCCAACTGCCTCAAGTGTCACCCGCCTGATTATTTATTCAATCAAAAGCGCGACCCTACCACCCCTGGGTGACTGACTGTTACTCCATTCCATTCATTGCGATGTTATTAATTTAAACTTGGAGTGTTTTTTCTTGTGATAAGATCAACAAGGATCATACATGCGATGTAATTATAAGGCGCTTTCTGCGATTTCCGTGAGGACAATTCCTTCTTTGCCCGCGACCTGGGTAGCTCTTCCAATTCGAGTGCTGTGATGTACAAATGCAGATTTTTGGCTCCACTTAGAAAAGATTTCAGGCCTTTCTAAGAGAAAACAAGTTTGAGAATCGTCCCTTTGTGTCGCCATATGTAAAACTGAAGGTATTCGGGGTATGTTTGCGGTGGAAGGATTATGTCAATCAACGCGTAATCGAGTGGCGCGGGACTCCCAGCGAAAACATGAAAAAAGGCATTTGTCTGGAGCTAATGGTGTTAAAACCCAGGTAAACAACCGGAACTTTAAAATCACCGCAATCAGATCATGTAAAAACTTCTGGGTGATCAAAATAACCCTTGCCTCTATGTATCTTTCCCGAGGTTTAGATTTACTCACCGATTATTATAATTTTTTTTATCTGGAAAAATAGCATGGGCCAATGCGTCTCAGAGTGGTCAGTATACTTTAACAGATTCCTCAGGTGATCTGCAAGATTGTCAAAGAGTTCTTAACGCAATGAGGAGGATTTTGTGCTTGTAGCAGAGACTCACTGTTCAAGTGCACCTTTGGGATGCCCGATTTTGGCATTGTTTGAATATTTTATCAGTATTTGATATTTTTTGCACAATATTCGTCATATTTTACGGCAGATGTTGTGAGCTCGCCACGACAAGCCCAAAAATTGACAACAAACAGCAGTTTGTCAATATAAAACCCGATACGTTTTTGCAACAAAATGATCACTTTATACCTTGATGAAATTTCGCTATCATTTTTACAATTTTTTTTGCAATTGTTTACTGTTACTAAGTTTTTTTCTATACACATTTACACATGTAAAATACATAGGGAGTTTCTCTTTTTTTCTTTTTATTACCGTCAAGATTCTCGCATAATCGGCTCGTTTGTCGTGAACTTAACTTCAGTAAGAGCGCCTATAGTTCTTGGCTCAGGTTTTAAGTATTTATCCACTTAATTATTAAATCATCCAAAAATAGCTCCAATCAACTCTTTTCTAGCGTCAAGATGACATTTTAATTGCATGCTCTCAAAACTCAATGGTTTAAAAAACATAGATAACTTTTGCTAACGAACTGGTTGTTAATTATAGACTCGTTCAGTAGTTCATTAACAAACTCCGATGTCAAAAGCCCTCGTACACGCTTTCCGTATTTGTGTAAGTTAACAAAGTTATGCGGCTGCGCCTTGAATCGTATCAGTGTTGTTTAGTTTTCTTTTAAAGCCTGTCTCATCGTGCGGTAGGCTTGCCGCCTGTGGCTAGATTGTGGTGTCCATAGGAGACATCGGGACCAATGACAGAGGAAAAAACTCGTGGTTGTCTTGTCCACAAGAACAAGGGTGCACCAGTGTCTAACAAGGTAAACCTTACTGTGTTGCACTTGAAACTTTATAGCGTCTTGTAAATGCGCTGATTATGAACGCTAGGGTGCCAACTTCGCGATCTTAATCAGCTAAATCAACTGAGAATTTTCTATTCCACATAATTATTTTCTGTTCTGACGCACTTGATTAACTCATTTACTAACCGACTTTCTTACACACTGTACATACTCATTTACGGTTTGCTTAACATTCTTACTATTCAGCTAATTTTCTCACTCACTTAACTGCACTCACTATTCATAAACTTACTCGGGCTGTACCTTTTCACTGCATCAAAGCCAGCTTATAACTAGCTGTGAAAAACAGGTTTATATCACCTTCATATGAATGAATTTTCAATTGTATTTAACTTTGCCTCTGCGGAGTACATGTAAGTAATTTAATCAGCTCAGTGGAGTAACCCATCGCTGAAGGCTTTTTTATATTTCTGTCCGCGCCCGGGGGGGGGGTACTTTGGAAATTTGTGGGTGGGGATGTCACCGCTGGGACCCTGGAACCCTTAGCCTATACCAGAGCTAGTTCAGCTGAATTTTGCTACCCTATACTAGAGTATACTCCCCAAATCCCCCCATCTATCGACACTATTGAGGCTGATTTGCGTAAATTTAAACTCGCCGATTTGATTTTTTTATATTCTTGAGTGGCAATTCCTGGTTTCCTTAGTCTAGATAAAATCTTCAACCAACTAGTCAGTTTTGAGAAAAATGATACCCTATTGTAGACCCAAATGCTCTGATTTATGTACCCTATCCTAGAGTAAACTGCTTGAAAACCATACCCTTCACAGCGGCACATACCTATGTAGCCCATATATGGCAGTGCCCCCCCCCCCCCCCAGGTGTCCGCGTGTACTATGTGAGCACAAACTTTTTCGTGTAATTTCAAATGAACTTTCGTTCTCCTTCTACTAAAGTTTGACAAGGAAGGCTTTGTTAACTTGTGGAACGTTTAAGCTGTGGAACGTTTGGTTCTTTAATTGTTGAAATCTTCATATGCGGTTTCGAGAATGTGTTTCCTGTCTTCTGGGCGGAGAAATAAAACGTAGCACTTCAAGGTCTTCAAAGTGTCCTGTTTCCCTCAACTTACCTCAAACCGTTTTTCCTTGTCATCTTATCGTTCTCACATTTTTCTGTGGACAATATTACAGGAAGTTGGTCAAACGAAATGATTAATCTTCCAACCACGGAAATGAAGATGGATAAAGACATCTTTTCACGGGATAAAAGCATCGGTTTAGTTTCTGAAAACGAAAAGACAACGCTGGCGAGAGATCTTAGACTCCAACTACCGTAGAATTCCGAAAGTAGAGACTCTACGGTGGACAAGGGTGAAATGTGAGTCTTTGACTGGAACCGCATCACGCGGTCACACCGTGAGCCAAATAATGATTCAGCACTTATGAACTCATAACTGCATCGCGCAGTCACGTTGAAGCGTATCAAACTTGGCACATATGAACTCATAACTGCATCGCACAGTCACATTATATTTCTTCAGAAGCATGTCACCTATGCCTCTGATTTCTTATAATAATAATTGATTGTTGCTGATTCACGTTTTCACACTACGCCGGAGGAATTTGAAGACACAGCTTTATTTCTATGGTTAGGCCTATCATTCACGCCAATCCTACACGAAAATTCCCTGCTAGCAGAGGCTTTTTTTCCTGGTGTTCACTGACGGGAGAAAAGAGACCTCTGCCATGGGTCGAAAATGGCTATATTGAGCATGCTCTCTTTTCTCCCGTCAGCGAAAACCAGGAAAAGAGCCTCTGCTAGCAGGGAAACACGAAAACGGAATTTTTAGAAAACGCCGGCTTTACTTCTTTGAAAGGAAGCTTTTCGAAAACGATGACGTCACTTTAATTAGGATATTCCCCTTCCTGAGTTTTCCACAAACACAAATCCAATTGGCCGGTGATTGTTGCGTTTTCAATTTCTCCGGCGTAGTGTGGACGGAAAAGATTTTCTGCGTTTTCAGAGTGAAACGCCGCTTTTAAATTTCGCTGGTGTAGCGTATTAGAAACATGTACCACCAACGGTTTAACAGAGGATCGCTTAAATTTTCTGTTTTTTGTTTGTTTGTTTGTTTGTTTTCAGTAATTAACAACCTTTTTCTAAGGACGTTGGAGGAAGTTTAACTAACAACGTTTTGCGATACAACAGTATGAAAAATGGCAAAATGTAAAGCGAGATGACTGCATTCTAATAACCAAATACTTATGGTTCATTGTACATGACAGCATCTTCAGTTGTACAGTGTGTTTGCGCTTTGATAAGTTCCTGGTCACGTCACGTCACAGGCAGCCCAGGCTCACAAATGATCGTTCGTATATCATGTTGCAGTATTGAGGTTACACAACAAGCGAAATGAAGGATTTTTATGGCAAAAACGGTACTAACCTTAAGCTTAAAAATACCAGGGAGTACGAATAAAAATAAATCTACCTTTACGCTTCACTGCCTTGTCCTCTATATATGGAGTGAGGCTTAAAACCACCTAAATTGCCTTAAACCGGCTTAGACACACACACCTGAAGCGAGGTAGGTTTGTTTTTAGTCATACTTCAAAATCCTTCGTATTTTTAGGCTTAAGAATAAAACCGTTTTTCCCATACAAATCCTTATATTTCGACTGTTTCGTAATTAACCTGAGTACATTTGTGAGCTTGGGCTAGCTGTGGTTACGTTCGTATTAATTCATTGAGTTTCCAGAAATGACGTCTTTAGAACATTTTAAGGACATTTCAGGCTCAAATGGCAAAAATTAAAAATCTTAGAACGTTCAGCCTTAGACCGACGTTCTTAGAAAATGAATGAGCGTGTATACATATATGTCTTGTTGCTGTTGAACGGATGAGGGTCCTGGTTGCATGCCTCACAAGTGAAACGAAAATTACTCATTGTTAACTCCATTAATTTTAATCACAGAAGACGAGTGCCCAAGAACCGCAAGCTCGCCCACGGAAGACGTCCAACTGAGCTAATTGCGCGGTTTTCCTTGAAGAACGTTATGGGCTGATCAGCATAAAGCTCTGTTTGTTATGGGCTAAAATTTTCCTGCCTAATAGCATTGCAGGGTTTAACTTCTCATAATAGCCAATCCTAATATGATTGTAGTCTTTCACTTCTTTTTTTCGCAATGGGTTCCAAAGTTAAGCCAATGAAGATTCTTCTAATTTCGAAATTTCCTTCTCTGGCTCGACAGTTTTTTCTTCTGGCCATCAATGGACCATACTCTAAGTACACGTTGCTAATTTTACAGCAGCGGAAAAAAATAAAGAAACACGTCTTTCAAGGCCACTCTTTATTTAGACCAGAATAAGAAACTTTTTTGCGTTTCGCACCCTGTGTAAAACTGCCCTGAACTGTACCTTTAGACCACTGAGCCACTTCCAGGGGGGTCCGGGTTCAAGTAGCGCTGATTCGAATTCTTGGGATATTTTGTAGACTTGCTTGCTAACTGCTAACTTATCATTACTGCAAAGCCTTTTCAATAACATTTTTTCAATACTTCGTCGCATTTGTCACGAATGTGGTTTATCTTCGAGCTTACTTTTACACTGAACGAAACGACTTTTTGTGTAGAATAGACTTTCAATGGGCATCGAATCGACTTCGATTTGTATCGAAACGACTTGTATCGAAACAACCTACAAACTCTTGTTGCATGTTAGTTGGCCAGTAGCGTTTCGGCGACATCTTCAATGAGGCTGCCTCACGTCGACAGTCTCCATCAATGATGATTGTGTACTTTATTTACATTGTTTTTAAAATCGTCCGTTTTCATGACAACTGGGTAATTATAGGAAACGACTTTTGCAGACGTTTAAATAAAAATATGGATTAAAGCACAGGGTTAATTCAATTTAAAATAAATTAAATTTGATTAAACCTTTTGTCACTAATCTCACAAATAAGATTTAGAATTTTAATTGCATTAAAGAAACAAAAACCACTGAGCTACGAACTTCGACACGAGCAAAATTTTTTAGTTGTTGCGTGGTGAACGACCGTTTTCAATTGATATGTGTGAGACACCGCGAAACTTGCACCAAATGCTGATAAACTGATCCTATGTTCGAAAATAATTTATAGTTTTAGTCGCAAACGACCCGAAAAACTTGTTATCTAGCTGTCTTTTTATACATATATACATGCATGTATATATATATATTTGAGCTTAAGAAAAGTGATGACAAGCTACTGGCTGTAGGCTGGAAACCTACAGGAATGAAGCCTTGCCGACAAAACTAACCAGACTAAGACAGCGTAATCTTCTTGAAAGATATCAAGAAAAATACGTATTGAATCTCTGTCAGGGAAACATCGATAAATATCAATGTCTTCAAACTGACTTAGTCAACTGAGAATTAGCTGTACTGGCCGAGTTGAGCGTAAGAAAAAATTTGTAAAGGATACATTTAGTAATCATTTACTGAGTCGGACGTCAAACAAGACTTCATTTACCGTGTTCTAAGAGAATTAAAAATAAACAATTTGCTTGGTATAACAAGCTTAACCCGGTTTTTTTTTTTAAATCAGGGAATGCAATTTTGGTTTATCAGGATACCAGCTATTTTTTCTTACCCTCGTCGGTGGGATTTCTTTCTCAACGAGAGAATCTCTGATTTCTAACAACTCTTTACAGTATAATTAAGTTGTTAACCAGGCATCGACAGGAAGATGATAATAAAGCAAACCTTAAACAAGGGTGTATTGGCTCGCGGACAGTCAGAAAAAAAAAAAACAGAAAAAAAAAAAAAAAAACCAGAAAGCTCTAAATTATGTTACAGTGGTGGACGATCCCACGCTTGGCACCATATCAAAGATGGCGGCGCCAGATTGATAACAGTTTTTGCACACAATTTCAACAATGGTGCAACTTTATACTACAAGAAAAATGAATATTACTAGAAACATTATAACACGGTAATATGATCATAAAAAGACGGAATAGAGTTAGTTCTATACATATATATTACATCTAGCGTTTGTGTTCGACGACCGCTACGGAGAAAAATAGATTATTCACAGTATATTCGGAACCCAAGGGACACGGTCCAAATTCGGATGCTGTCAATTGAGACGCAAGGCGGTTCGGATGCTATGAAATGTATGTTAGTGAGGAAAAAAGACATTGAAATGCAACTTTGTTGATCGCTGAATTTCCGAAAAAAAAAAAAACTTGCTTAATCGCGTTATGACCAGTTCATTCTTAATTCAGAAATGTCCTTTTGTCACGCGAGTTATGACGACAATGCTAAGTTTTGTGACCCTGTGTTATCAGTGGATAGACCTCGAAGTCTAGAAATGGATATTAAAATTGATTTAAGCCTTAAGTTATGTCACATTTAATGATAAGTTGTAAAAGTGGTTGTTCAAAGTTGACTGATTCAAAAACACTGAATTCCTTGACATAAAAGTTAGCTTTGCGCAAAACAAGCGAAGTCATTAAGAGAGAAACCAGTGAGTGATAATTATAATTCTTTTAATGCAAATGTAAATCAAGTTGTTATGTATATACCCAAGCATTGTGATGTCCTCCAGTTGAACCATTGGGTTTGTCTTAAATTGCTTTCGTTCATGAAGTATTTTAAGCTTGAAACGCGAGCGAAATTCCTTTTGTTTCTGCAAGCAATTCTACTGATCTGATCAACATCACTTCTATGGTCTTAATTTTTGCTCTTTATTAAAGCGCATTCTTTTTAGCCTCGCTCAGCTAAATTTCGGAATAATTATAAAAGGAAAAACAAAAATGAGGCGACAAGTCTTTTCATGGAGGAAAATAACTAATAAACAAAACAGTGAACAATACGTTCTTTTTTGATCTTTCATATCCGTTAGTCGTTTGATCTACAAAAACAAACATTATTTCTCCTATCTGTAGTTGTTGTTATTTTAACGAAATACTTTTTGCTTCCTTTACACAGCGAGCTGATTCTAGGTTGAGGGGTCATAGAAACTATGTTACTAAGTACATATTTTCACCAAACTAAAACATGACATGGGGATTACAGCTTGCAAGCACGCTATTA
Source organism: Orbicella franksi (assembly GCF_964199315.1). NCBI lineage: Eukaryota > Metazoa > Cnidaria > Anthozoa > Scleractinia > Merulinidae > Orbicella > Orbicella franksi. Next base: position 7,678,684 of record NC_138146.1, read on the forward strand.
TCACAAGAACATAAAAAAAAAAAAATTGGGAAAACTTAAGCACTAAGCAGATTAAGACATGCAAGGAGCGGATTAGCGGTTGACAGGAAGATTAACGCCCACATATTGGTTTGCGGCGATTCGACGGAACTGAGAGAGCGATCACCCAGCCAAAAACTTCAAAATGAAATCGTTCGAAAGCCAGATGTTTAGAAACTGCGTTTCTATCGCAGAAAAAAAAAAACAGTTGCTAATACATACCATTGACTCTCATCCCCCCACGAATTTTTGTCTTAATGAGAGAGTCCCTCGTTAAAATATAGCGTTTAAGCCGTCATATGGTGTCAAGTAATGGTAACAGTCTCATAGAACAACATGCGGTTTTTTTTTTTTAATAGAATACATCTGATACCAACAAACAAAAGCCGCCAGCAAAACGCAACAAAGTCTATCATCAGTATTCTCCAAGCCACACACCAAGATGTAATGGATTTACAAGAGTGTCTTGAGATATCTTTTTGGATTAATACTACTTAATGCATTTGATATACTTAAGCGGAAACCGCAAAGTCAGGCTTTGTTTGTTTCGTGTGTGATTCGTTGCGCTCTACATTAATACCAAAGTGTTTGCTCTCTCTTTTCAAATATGAAACCCCACGAGAAGAAAAGGTAAAAATTTGGCTGCTTGTTTCCATTGCATAAATCGATTAAGATAATCACTATGGCCCTATAGATTCTTTGCATCGTATACTGTAGGTAGCTTCTCAACCTCGAAGATTTTTGTCAGGCTGCGCTGGCAATTGGCCGGTATACCTTTGAATACAACTGGGTGAAGAGAGAAACTGTGAGAGTAAAATGTCTTGCCCATAACACAACAAAGAACTCCAGCCAGCCAGCTTGAACACCGACCAATCTATTTGGAGTCCACTGAACCGAGGTTAACAACCAGACACCGATTTGTCTCTTAAGGATAAAGTGACAATGTTTAGTTATCACTTTGAGAAGCTATCATGTTATGTTATACAAAGTTTCGACACAAAATTCCACGACATATTTGAAAAACATGGTGCCATACATTGTTTACTTTTTAGCCCAATCGAAACATTTTCTTCATCCTGTTTGGAGTTCAATTAAAAGGAAAAAACAAACAAACAAACAAACAAAAAACCAGAATATTCATTAAAAACCACATTGTCTTCAGCGAGAAACATTGAAAATGGTAAAATTGGAACTTCAGGACTGGTGAAAGAAGCTTTCACTGATCATGATGACTTGAGCAGATAGTGGCTGACAGTGCAAGCAAAGTGCAAGTATCTCGTTTTTCACAAAGGTACTAAAAAGTATTTAACCTTTTCTTTACATGGAAATTAAACACGAATGGCGAGGATGTCATCATCATCATCATCATCGTCATCATCGTCATCATCATCTTCATCTTCATTTTATTTAGTGAAGCAGGTTACAAAATTTGCAGCCAATGAGGCTGATGTGGACCTACAATTAACAAAATAAAGTATCATATTAATAAAATAAAGTACAATGACTAAATAAAATGTCATGTTGACCTAAAAGCTTGGGTACAATATAATAAATACTCATAATAGGTATCTAATAATAAGCAAGATCACTGTCCTTATTCTTTATAATAATAGCTTTCTTTTCGAAGAACAAATTATGGATATGGAATAGAGATTTTCTTAAGATAACTTTAAAAGGATTTATGTTGACTCCGGAAAGGTTAGCTTTGGTATTTATAAAGTTCCATGTATGAGGTCCTCTGTACTGGAGCGAATGTCCATAACACCAATACAGCTATTTAACCGACTTACAATACTAATGCAGTTACTTACAATACTAATAATACAATAGGATTACTTATGCAACTTGTTTCTTTCGTGTTCTTTATTTAGTTACTCATTTCACTTATTACTGCACTTATACATCCATTTATTTATTTGTTCGTTCGTTATTGTGTTTCTTTATGTATTTGTTTATTTAGTTTTCAAACCTAATTAAAAGAGAACGCAAGTCCGGAAGCCATATTTAAACGCGGTGGCACGCCTGCACTCTCTTCACGTCACCACGTCCAGTTATTAAAAGCGGTGATCTTTGTTGAGGAAGTGGTAACAGGAAAATGCTCGGTTATTTAATTCAATTAATCACATTACGATCATGCAAAAGAGTTTTTGTTGTTTTCATAGTGTGGGCACGAACATTTGGTGCGTGGCTGACGACAAACAATAAGAATTGGGTTCCTTTCTAAGAGATCTCAGCTGGAGAGCAGTTAAACTTTTGCTCGGTTTGTCAAACACAAGACAAAGCTTTAACGTGGGAAAGGAAACTAATAGAATGTCAAGCATGCTTGGATATAGGCAAAAACAGTAAAAAGAAACAACAGAATATGCACGGAACAAACAAAAACAACCTTGTTTACAATAGCTAAGCTAAAAGTAAAAAGCCTGTTTCATGTCACTTTAGTTAAAATCTTGTGTATAAGTAACGAAAGTTTTGGGAAGCCCTCCAAACGCCAGATGAAAGGGTTTCCAACAGCCACAACCCAAACCGCTGTAATCTCGTTTTTCAATGTTACTTGGAAAAACATGAAACGTTTGGGATTTAATACTAACTTGTGTTTGCAAGGAGCAAAGACTACCCAGTAAAAATTGTTTATTGTAATTAACAATTATTCACCGAAGTGGAGGTAAATATCCATCACTTTCACCGACACTTAGGTGAATAATTGTTTTAGTATATACGACACAAGCTGAATAACTAGCGGACCAAAACGTTATTTTATGTGTGACAAGCGGTCGGAAACTGTTTAAAATCTCTCGCGCCGGCTGCTCGAAGGTGAATAGTACTTGCTAATCACCTCCGAGTTAACCAATCAGAGCGCGCGAAAAGCACTATTCACTTGTGTGGTATGTACTAATGAGGATTACTCCAGATTTCCCTGTTGTTGTGCTGGGATCGGTGGATAATGTAACAATAGTTTAAAAACAGTTCTAAAAAGATTTCGGTGATCTCACTTCAATAAGACCTTGCTTCAATGGAAGGCAAAAAGAGCAAATTTTGAACGCGAGGAAAGAAATTAGGCTACTCAAAAGCAAACTAACTACCTCACTAAAAGCCCTAAAATGTCGAGCTTCCTGAGGTATTTTACAAATCTTGCGCTGGTAAAATGGACTTTATTTCCCATGAAACATGAACAGGCCTTCGCTCTGCTGTATTTTTATTCGTATGTTCAAGGTTTTTCCACAATCCAGTTGAAAATTAATATTCCTCAAAACTAAATAATAAAGCTATAAAGACGTAGAAAGTATTGCCACCTAGAGGAATGCTTCGTTGCCGAATCTGTCAAAGTGAATACGTTCTCTTTTGATCTTGTAATTTGTCAGTGGTTTGCGCTATAAAAGCAAATGTAGCAAATATGCAGTAATTGCTTAGACTAATTTACATAATAACTATGTTACTCAGTAAATAATTTGTACTGGTTTAGTAAAGGGGATTACAGGCTGCTAACACGCTATCACCTAAGGAAGTTAAAACACGAGGCTAGGCCAATTATATAAGGCATGGTAACTTCGAGATTACTTGTTCACAGGGAGATTAACGTTTACAGACCGGCATATCGTGATTCGACCGAAAGAAGGTGGGATGTTTTGAAACTGTTTTTAGTTCCCCCTCCCCCCTCCCCCACCCCTCCCCCACTCTCCCTCCCAGAAAGAATGGTGCCTTATTCGGGGATCAGTTATAATGTCAGTTATTTCCAGGCCAGCAAATTTTCTTGCTAATTCTATTAGCTCTCCCTTTTCCAGCGGGTCCCCAGGTAAAGGATACTCAGACACTTGAACATTGCCTCGGTGAAATTGTATATATTGCTAAAGTGGTTTTAGAATAGAGGAATGCAAACAAAAAGGACCCGATCCCCTGACCACTTGAAGGTTGTGTTATTTCAAATATCAGATAAGAGATCAGTTGAGCTCCATAGCAAGAAAGACTGCCTCGACTTTGTCTTTAGGAACTTTTTAGTTTTATAAACAGAAAGACGCTCAACTTTTCTAGCAAAGAAAATAGTAATCTGACAAGCTTTTTTTATTCAATTTTATTTTTAAGTATAAACAACAACGCAACGAGTTGGCATATTTTAGAGTACATTAGCGTCGCGGTGAGTTGCTTATGTACAATCCAAACTGATCGTCCTACATCTAGGGCTATAGAGAGACTCCTGTAAGTCCATTATATCATCGTGTGTGGCTAACAAACCCAGTCCTAATGATAAAACATGATGCTTATCATTGGTGGTTTTTGTTTGGTCCATATCAGAGTAATTTAAAACTAAAAACGCCGATGTTATTCTCTGTGATTATCGGCTTGGCCACTAATACAACAAGAGCCTCGATGTTTAGAAGCTCCCGATAACTCGAACCAAACGGCGTTTCGCTCCCCTCAGTCCAACACTGTAATTTTATCCTAGATTTCTCGAACTGTATCCGATTTTTCAAACAAATTTTCGTTTCGATCCCTCGGAGGTATGAAAAGTCGGGATTCCTCTGTATATCTATATTGCATCACGTTACTAATGGACTCTTAATAGTTCACAACACAACATTTACTCTCCGTAAAGCTTCATAATATATGCAGTAATAGAGCCTTTTGGCGATTTGTCAGAAATAATTTTTAAACATCCTGATTTGAAATTACTTTTTCATTATCTCCTCGACGATCGCTCTCTCGAAAACGATTCACTCTGGGTGGAGTTGTGGCAATGTGGGCGGTAATCTCCGCATCTTACGGTAATTCGCTTAGCCCTCAAGTTAATCTTATTGTTTTCCGGCTTTACGAACCTCTACAGTAACCTATTAGAAACTTAGTTTCAGTTGCTCTAAACGAAACGCTGTTTAGACAACAAGCTGGAGTGATACCTGCAAATGTAAGAAAACAACATTTGTTTTCATAGCTCAAGTCATTAATGGAATAATAAGATCAAAAGACGGCGTGTTGTTGACGTATTTCGCAATGTTTTGAAACAGTTGCCACAGCTCAGATGTATCATTGAGAAGTTTACTCCCTTTGTCTGCTTTGACAAAACAATCTTAATGGATAATGCTTTAATACAACGCAGAAAACTGAAAAAAAAAAAAAAGAATAAAATTCGATTAACCAGATCAAGAATTTTTTTGCTTCCGAGCTTTGCAAATAGTACAAGAATCAAACAAGTATAAATTTGAGTCTGAGAGTTGAGCGCGCTTCTGTACAAGAACTTTACAATCCTATTTCGTTACATCCTTGCTGAACTGTCTAAGGTTGTTTCGTTTGTTTTCGTTTGGAAAAATTATATTTATAAAGGAACGCGATCGAACTTTGCGTTTATTCGATTCCAATTTTTAAACTTCAACCTGCCACTTGGGCCATTTCGGCGTTCGAGTAGTGGCTTATCAAGCCGGTGCTTATTTCCGGTCTCTGTGGCGTGAATCAACTAGGGGGTATTCTCCCTGAATGGGATGCTGGTCCATCGCAAGGTTACTCCCGCATGAGTAATTATACGCCAGAACAAGACACTTGAAACTGTCACAGTGCCTCTCTCCACCTAGGGCTAAGTGGAGAGAGGCACTGTGACTCTTTATGTGTCTTGGTCAAGAACGCAACGCAATGACCAAGAGCTCAAACCTGGTCGGAATTCAGAAAGTGAAGTATAAGTGGTTTAAAATTTGAAAAGTAGATCTCTGAAAAACCAAGACTGGTACAGTAGAACCCCGGTAACTCGAACTCGGATAACTCGAACTCCCCCGCTAACTCGAACTAAGTCCCATTTCCCTTGGATTTGACCCCACGTTTCAGTCACTTTAACTCGGTTAACTCGAACTCGGATAACTCGAATTTCCTGCTAACTCGAACTAAATTTCGTTTCTCTTGATAAAAATTTATCCCGGTAACTCGAATTCTGGTTCATGTAACTCACCACGGATGTCCTCCCATTAGCTTTTCTTGTAGTGTAATCGGTAAAAACACTCAAAATTAACACTACAGCAATTTGATTTTAATTCGTGCAACAGCCAAGAACGTTATGAAAAGTACACATGCATTTCTAACGAGATAAGTTTTATTTGCACTACACCCCACCCAATTTTTCTGGGAGTACCCCCCCCCCCCGATGTATTGTATACTGAAGTGCTGAAAAATCAGTGAACTATCAATTACATGTATTAACATGGCAAGTTGAATATTCAATCGACCCCGATAACTCGAACCCCCACTAACTGGAACTGTTTTTCGTTTCCCTTCAGAGTTCGAGTTGCCGGGGTTCTACTGCAGATACTAAAGATTTGGCACGTTTTCCAAAAGCAGCTTTGTGGGACAGTTTTGATAACATACATTTAAGGGTTTCACAGCTTGGCGTCGATAGCCTGAATTTTCTTTATTTCACCTCACAACCCACAATAGAAATGAAGAAGAATTTCAAAAATGGGCGTTCCATATAAGCCTAATATATAGATTAAGCCAGGCCTAGGAGCGGAGCTCGTTGGCCGCTTTGTTCAAAACCCGATTAAGCTAGCCCAGGTTAAGCGAGAATTTTTATCTGAGTTTTGTAACTTTGCGGTGACGTTTTCTGTTTATATCTTTGGTTTAGGGTTTTGATTTTGAATAATCTCAAACTACACCCTAAAGCAGTAAAAATCACTTGTATAGAAGATAAATTTTTACTTCGGTTAACTTTTAATCCTGGGTTAGCATTAACCCAATTTCCGAACAACCCAGCCCTGATTACAACAAATTAACCTGACATGAGCCCGCATTCCAATCGAAATCAAGTACTTGGTCACATGACCTCGATGACCTATAAACCTAGGCGCGCGATATGGTCAGGTGATACTGGTCAACGGTTACCTTGTTTTGACAGGTGTCAATTGACCATAACGTGGATGTCAAATATCAAAGAAGTACGCTGTAAACAAAGACTTGGTATTAGCTGGAGTATGGCCGCCATGTTGCGTGGCGTCGGCGTCGTCGGCGTTGGTTGCACGCGCCCGCTATCCATGCTGCTAACCATGTTGACCATGAAAAAAGAGTTGCGGTGGTTCTTATTTCTTTGCATACATGTGGTTCTGTTCCTATAGTTATGGTGTTCCGCTTGGCGGTCCTTCGGGCCGCCGGAGCTCCGCTAATAAACTATTAGAAAATGGGTCGAGTAGCATGGAATTGAGTTAAGGTTACCGTATACCTTCAGGGGTGTCTCGCGTGCAAGCGACGTAGCGAATGCAGTTTAGGCGGTACATACCTAAACCCAGTATCAAATTAAAGCTTACAGAGCTAGCTATCAAACTTTGCCAAGAATTTTGAAATAAAATGAATTGTCGAATTTGTCACGACCATTAAATTCGAGCGCCCTAAGGGACCGTTCATTTTTTATGAGGGAGGGGGGGCTGGTGGGATTTGGGAAGCACCATTTAAAAATCGCATGACCCCCCCTCAGCTTACCAATTTTTTCACATGGCCCCCCCTTATAGCGGACATTTTTTGGGATGACCCCCCCCCCCAAAAAAAAAAATTGAACAAACAATATTTAGATTTCAACTTTTTTAATATTTCTCTTTTATCCCCCTACTTCACGTTTTTGTGCTCACTATGAAGACAATATTTACAATCTCTATACGACAGAGAGCTGTTGTTTAAGAAACAAATCAAAAGAAAGAGAAGTCAATTTAGGATCTCCTAGTTATGGCTCGCCCTGAGCGTGTGGCATTTGGCCTCTAATTGGCATCTTCCTCATCTGAATTGATGAATGCAAGAGTGATGTCACTTGAGTCATCTTCTCCCCCAGAGTCAATGGCATCACTGTCATACTCATCATTGTCACTTTCATCTGTTTCACTGCTGTCAGCACTTGCCCTGTTGTCATTTTGTGTCAATGTCCTGGCATTTCTCAGTGTTGGTGGGCCAGCTCTGAGAGGACTCTTCTGCTGCAAGCATGAATGTCTTACAATTGCCTTTACTTTCTCACTCTTGCTACTTTTCAAATGCTGCTTCAGCCCGTGGTGGTTTGAGTACTTGTTTAGTTCTGGAACACGTAGCTTTTTAAGCTTGGTTAGATCTTCGCACAACTCAGTCCAAGGATAATCCTCCTCCCTACTTAACTTTGCCTTTTCTTCTGCTCTCTTTTTCCTTTTAAATTCCAGCACTTCAAGATGCTGAAGATAATCCACCACAAACTTCGATTTGGCAATAAACTCATCTGCAAATAGAGCAACGCTCTCTGGGTCAGATAAAACCAGCCTGCCACTTCCATGCTCGTTCTTCTTTATATTGTTAATCCAATCGGGGAAAGAGCGCATTACTACATGAGCATCATGAAAGAGGCTCATTCCAAAATGCGCAATAATGGCGAAAGCGACGAGTCGTTTAAGAAAAGGTTTACAGCTGAACGATCCAGGCAGTTTGACATCTTACAAGCAAAAGAAGCAATTTTTCTAGGTGCGGATGGCTGTTCAGAAAGGGCGAGTGAGTTTTCCATGCAAGGGTACCAGTTGAAGCCCAGTGATGGAAGAAAACTGAACTTCTCCATCAAAGAGCACAGAGCAATGGTGGAAAAGTTGAATGTCATATTGAAAGATGTAAAGGAACACGATTCCACACTCTTTCAGTCCAATTGGCTTGCTTTAAAGCAGGGCGAAGAATTTGCCCACAGTTTTAATGTAAAACAGATCAAATGTACAGAAGCTAAGTTGACGAAGGTCACGCAGGACATGGAAGCACTAGAAAATAAGAAGAGCAATTATAACAGCATATTCAAAGGCATACTCAATCAGCACATCAACAAAAGGAGAAGGAAAAAAGAAAACCGCAGAAAGTCAAATGAAAGAAAGAGGAAGCGGACTGAAAACAACGTCCAACGAGTTTATGGAATCTGTGTTGGAAACCCGCTAGGAAATGATCTTCCACAATGCCTTGTGTACCCTCCTAGAACGGCCGTCCCGGTAGAGTGTCTTAAAGTTGAGGATGTTACCACGTCGATATTTAGAAGAGATGGGCCATACATCGCACAGCTCTTGGAAGGGAATTATTTCACCAGTGCTGCAAGAAGCAGAATCACCACCAACCTTGAGCGGGAAGTCAGAGATTATGTTTACACCTTCATGTACCCTGAAGAGTACACTCTGACGGAAAGCAGTGCTGCTTCTTGCAGCATTGGTGAAAGAGACTCCCATAGCAGCACAAGCGGCGACGAAGAACTCGACGACAGCGGAGATGAAGATGAGTGCCAGTGAAAGTTGCATTCGAAAATAACAGTGTTAAATACTTCTTTTCAGTAGCTACAAATGCTTTTTGTCGCTAAACGTTTTTTTAAAGCAGAAGGAAAGTTTGTAATAAATTTGTATCCTGCCTTCTATGTTTATTCTATAGCAATTTTTTTGATATTCAAACATTATGCCATTTTAAAGTTTTACTAAAATATTTCACGTGACCCCCCCTTTTTCCCTTATTTTTTTGGGATGGCCCCCCCTCGAAAGCCATTTTTTTTCGCATGGCCCCCCCCCCAAATCCCACCAGCCCCCCCTACCTTATAAAAAATGAACGGTCCCTAATCACCTTTCGAAAGTCACAAGTCAAAGCGAATTTGTTTTTCGCCAATTTAACTGTTTCCTCGGTTTCAGGGCCCAAAGCGCTTAAAAAAACGTGTCTTTGTTTTGCCATATTCAATCGCAGTAAAAAGTTACAGAACATTTTCGAAATAGGTTTTAAAAAATGTGGAGTGATCGTACAAAAATCGCTCTCGAAGAAAAAATATTTCGAAATTAACAATTCACAGACACGTTTTTGTAGTTTGTATGTTAAAGTAGTTACTGTCCAAATTTGAGGAATATTGAAAAATTCCCTTTGAGTTAGAACTCTTTAAAGTGTCTGCTTCAAGCGAAAAAAATTTATTCGAGAAAACAGCTCTAAGAAAAATCTTCTGCTTCGCAAACAAACTCCGCCCACAAACGCCTTCAACTGGGTTCTCAGATAACTGAGCCAATCAGTGCAAGGAAAGTTTACTACCATTAACTTCCTGGTGAAATTTACGCGCGAATCTCCAAAAAACCCTTGTGTTTCGCAATGCGCTCAAGGCGCCGTAGCTCGGTTTTTCTCGAAGCTGGTCACTCTGGCAAAATGGGGAAGACGAAAAAGAAGACGAACGCTAGAGTGGCTGGGCGAAGAAAACAAATAAAAGAATGCACGGCGGAGCAACTGTGCATGGATAATATTTCAATGGATCTCAATGAGTCCAACGATTCGTCGATATCGGACTCATCAGAAGAGTCTCTGTCAACATCCCTGTTATTGCTGTTTCCAAATTTTTACAGAACCTTTCTTTTCTCTTACCCCGAATTTTTTGCCCTCCTTATACGATAGCTATAACTTCATTTGCGTGGCGAATTTTCGCTTTTTCACTCATCGATGTATTTTCATTCGTTCTTCGCTGTTTTCGCTTTTTCGAACTGGTCCATGTTTTTAACGTGGTCTATGTTTACTTATAGCTTAACAGAATTACACCTAGTACCAAAAATGCTTGGTAGTCAGAGCAACAATGCTGATCAACTGAGTAGTCAATTCATGACATCCGTACAGGTAATTCCCGCGAAAATCGTCTCGGTTGATTGCATACGCGCCATAAGGCTGTCAATGAAGAGGTAAACGTTTACTTCCGGGGAAAACGTAAAACCGCCATTTCTCCGCCAATATTTAGTCGTTTTCAAAATTTTTTTTGAGAAATTAGAGAGATGAGTTTAATCTGTCGACCAAAAGTAAAGACAATCGTTGTTATTACACTGGAAAAGTTGAAAATTTACATGGACATGTCAATTTTAATTTACAGCATGTAAATGTTGATTTACATTCTTTGTAAATTACAATTTACATGTTAGGGTTTTGTAAAATAAATTTACAGGAAATTTACAGCTTTTAGTACAGCATGTAAATGTTCTGTAAATAGTGATTTACATTGTTTTTGTCGACAATGATCATTTGAAGAACATGTAAAAACCTGTAAAATATTTTACGCACTTTTACAGTATCTGCCTTTGTAAAAAACATGTAAGTTGCTTTGCTAAACCATGTAAGAAACGTGTAAATAATTCAAGCGAATGCTGTAAAAAGTCTGGAAATGTTATGTTTGTAACCCTGTAAAAACCATGTAAATGAAAAAAGGGGGCCTGTAAGAAACATGTAAAAACCATGTAAATGAAAAAAGGGGGCCTGTAAGAAACATGTAAAAACCATGTAAATGAAAAAAGGGGGCCTGTAAGAAACATTTAAAAACCACGTAAATGAAAAAAGGGGGCCTGTAAGAAACATGTAAAAACCATGTCAATGAAAAAAGGGGGCCTGTAAGAAACATGTAAAAACCATGTCAATGAAAAAAGGGGGCCTGTAAGAAACATGTAAAAACCATGTCAATGAAAAAAGGGGGCCTGTAAGAAACATATAAAAACCATGTCAATGAAAAAAAGGGGGCCTGTAAGAAACATGTAAAAACCATGTAAATGGAAAACCTAGAAGTTGCACGGGTGCAGTGGGGGGCTGTAAATAGCCTGTTAAAAACATGTAAATTAAAAAGGGGGACCTTACAAAGGCTGTGAAAACTATCTAAATGAGATAATGGGGGCTTTTCGAAAAACTGTTAAGACCACGTTAATGTAAAATGGAGACTCTTAGAACAAAAAGATCTAAATTTAAGAGAAGGCCTGCCTAAACCCTGCAAAAACCATGTAACGGAAAAGTGGGCTTATTTAATATAACTCTAGTGTAACGGTTCAACCAACGGAGACTGTTGAAATGATGTAAATTCCAAGTTACCGACAGGTTCGCTATCCTCTTGTAAACGGTTCGTTGGATTTTGCAAAGAAATAAATGAAAAGTTACCCCGGCCAGGTTAAACTTGGGGGGACGGGGGGGGGGAGGGGGGGAGAGAGAGGAAGAGTTGTCTCGGGTAACCGAGAACATATAAATGGGACCTTTTAAAGGCGCGTAAAGTTAAAATGTAACACCGCCCTAAAGCTCCGTAAACCTACCGTGAATCCTCCATTAAGGTGCCTTTTACGTTGAAGCATTTGAACTTCTCTAAAATCCAAGTGTGTGCTATAGTTTGCTTTAAATTGAAGTTGGGTTAGAAGGTACGCACCAAACTAAATCGCTGCATTGATCGACACCGCACTAAACGACACTGAACGTTCCGCGCATCCACAACGACAAAATAAGACTAGAATTGTTACTGCACATGCAGGCGTCCCAAGCTTACGTCTCTAGAAAAGAGAAAAATTAATTCTCGGACACGTACGTATTTATTCATGAAGGACCATGAAAGCGTCACGTGTTGTGTGAGCTCAAGACGGAAAGAGCCCTGGTGACCGAGTTTGAACTGACGCGAGGTAGGTTAGGCAGGGAACCGTAAGGGACACAGCCGGCCCAACGACCGTTTTCTCTCGAATGCTTTGAAACGCTGTTTTAGGCTATCTGGTGTACTTTCAAAGCTCTGTAGGTTAATTTTAGGTTGCGCAAAAAAAAAATTATCTGTTCGGTTATTCTAGAGGAGCTTGTGTATCTCGTACTTATTAGGGCTTTTTTGTCCATTTCCCGAAAACGTTAAGACTTATCGCCTTTCCGAAAACGATAGCTGACTTTTTTTCGGTACCCAATATGACATTTTGTTTTTTTGTTTTGTTTTGTGTTTTTTTTTTTTTTTTTTTTTTGGTGATTTCTACCGTTCTGTGCTTTCATTGCCGTCACTGTTATCCCAGTCCCTTTATAAGAGCATACCAGCCTTGTGAGTGCCCGATCTCCAACAAACAGGAATCAGCGGTCTTCATGTTAGGTACCAGGTCCTCTCGGTTCTCCCGCCATGTTTGGCAGTTCGTTGGAACCTGCATCGAACTCGAGCTCTGTTTTAGGGGCCAAAATCCACTCTACCTTCGCTTCGTCATCGTGCACTGTTTCAAGGCAAAGTTTTCCCTTACCCAGAAGCTGAAGATAGCGATCACAGGCAACAACAACAGGTAAGCAAGTTTTGCATAAATTGAACGAGTAGAGTAAAGTAACGTCAAGATACGTATACATTTCGTTTTGCCTTTGGTTGTGAATGTGTCATTATCAAGGAGAAGTTACATTGCTTGTGGAATCGACTTTGTTGATGTTTACCTGCTGTGCATAAAGGGCTTTATTATCTGTTATTATCTGTTCTCGATAGCCGAGTATGAGCATGCGACATTTGTTATTGGCTTATTGGCTGATGCATTCTCTTGTAAGGTTATGTTGCCCTCTGATGTGAATGCTAGTAAGCTAAAATGTAATGTGCCATCTTCAGCAGAGAAATTTCTCTTATGCTAGTGTAAGTATTCTGAAGTTACTCAAGTATCTACAGTTGTACTTACATGCAAGTTACAATATGCTAAACAACTGTACATGGACATTGCACCCACTGGTGCTGATAGTAAGCTAAATGTTGTGAAATTTTCTTTCACAAAAAAAACACCACGATACTTTATAAAGAGGTATACATGTACCTCAAACTGTCATGAAAACTGACACAGGACTTGAAAAAAAAAAGGAAGAGTAACTTGCCCAGGCAGGAAAATCTACTTGTCTTGGACGACACAGTATAGTCAATCGATTATTTCATAACAATCAATAGGAATTAGTCAATGATATCAGAAATCAATAAAAGAATTCGTCATGAGTAATCGATTGTGATCAAATTTTCAATAAGCATTATCAATTTTGCTGATACTAGCTTATCTTTTAAGCAACATTTAATAAGGAAGAAATGAACAAAAGATATAAAGTGAAATATGAAATTATGAATACAATTGCATAAAAACATAACATTGTATCTTGTAAACAGAATATTTTGCTGGCATACATGTATCGGGGACTATGTTTTGGGGGTCTTTGGTAGTGCCTTTGAAATCTACATAAAAAATTTACAATCAAACATTGTGTTGAGGGACACAATTTTTCTACAGTTTATGTGAACTAACAAAGAGAGGCCAACTTTCAATTGATTCTATAATGACTGATAAATTTGGTAAAATCAAATTGATAACTTGAAACTTCTCTAGCATGTGAGTATTAATTTCTTTCAATTGATTGATAGCACTGATAACACTTACATTAATTTCAATTTATTGATTTATATCAATTTATGGATCAATTTCAATCGACTGCCTTACCCTGGGATGACCAGACAACATTTTAGAGACCTGTTACAGCTGTACATTTTACTTGTACGAAATTGGGCTCTTACCAAATACATGTAGGTTTCATGTGTTATGCATCTGTTCATTCATCTGTAGCAGGGCAGGAAAAAAAATTGTAAGTCACTTGCCCAGTGGGCCAGTCAATTTCAGTTTTCACTTGCCCCCATTTAAGTATTGGTTGCCAGTGTGATGTCCAGTAAGGAAATCAGAGGACAAATGCGAATGAAGTACGCTCGGATTCCTAACTAATTCTTGCTTTCAACCTAATAATTAACTAATCTTTAGGTCTTAAGTTTTGAAATGGAATGACTGGAAATTATCATTTATCAAGCTGGCATTTTTAGTCAGACTCACAAGACTACTGAGGCTACATGGTAATTTCACTTGCCCACCGGGCCACTGAACTTCTATTTTCACTTGCCCAAGAGCAAAATTTACTTGGCTGAGGAAATCAGACCTGGTTTTTTCCTGCCCTGAGTAGATCACAGATAACACCAAAATGTGGTAAAAACAAAAAATATTCACATAACCCATTACCAGTGTGTCACAGAGTCTGTGAATTTTTCAGGCGTGTGTTACTGATGTTCTTACCACATTTTGATGTCTTCTGTGATCTATTACTGAACAGATGCACGACAACGTGAATCTATCTGCTTCGTAATACATAACAAAGAAACAAAAACAAACATTTATGACATCAGCTGTACCTTTGTCCACCAATAGAGCATAAGTGCGTGTAAGAAACAATCAAATTGTGCCTGCAAATAACTTGACTTATTATTTAAACATTGTTTGATAGGAGTTTGATTTATTGTGCATGAATATTACGATGTAGAAGATAGTGAACATTGAATATTTACTGCCACACATTTTGAGTTTAGTTCTTCTACATCCTCTGACATTCAGTGCCTTCCAATCAGAGATGCAAAGTTTTTGTCACACAGTAGCTACAGATGTAGATGTAAGATCTGTTTGATTGATGAATATTCAGGGCTCAAAATAATGGCTGGTCAATGGGCAATGTCTGGCCAGAATGGTGACTTGACTGGCCAAAAACTTCACTCGCCGGTCATGTTGACCAGTCATGTCATGTTGAGACAGTCGCGTTGTTCATTCTTGAATAAACAATCAAATCCCCAACTGTAAATCTGAGAGTTTTAAATCTCTTTTTTATTATGACCTCTAATGAAAACATACACCAATGCAAACATGTATCTGTTCGAACGGCTAAAGACCATTCGCTTGCTGTTTGTCATGCGTTCAAGATCAATAGGAATGCCATTCGAGTGACTGGGGTTAAATCCGTTCAGAAAAATATTAAGCCAATTTTTAAATGGTCTAGCAGTGACTGGAACAAACAAACTCTATTTGTGGGTTTAATTTGGCTCACATTACATGTACTTGATTTTTGCATAAATATCCCGACCGGTCAGAAACGAGATGTGACAGAGCTAAAATTACTTTGGCCAGTCAACATGACTGGCTACAGTCCGATTTCAAAGGTCACAGTATAAATTGGAATGATAACAAACAAAATAATAACTCCAATGTAAAATTCACTGATTGATATCATACACAGAATTTGCTGATTCATACTCAGACATAACTTATCTTATTTAACGAAATGTTTTATGTTACTTGTAGGATGAAGTAAAATTGAGAGTGGTCAATACATGCATACTCCTTGGCATTGATGCTTGATCAGGAAAAAATCAGCCACTGAGAAGTCTACAGTACTTATGACTCTATAAGGGGTCCAAGGCCCATTTCTTGAAGGCCCTGGAAACTTTTCGGGCCCACAAAGCCATCTTTAATTGAGCTGTGTCTAAAAACTAAGAGCTGTATATGCCTGAAACTTCTTGTGTGAAGGAAACCTCTGTTCATATTGAGAATAAGCGATTAAAACAGCTCTGTAAGCATAAGATTTCAGATTTTGGTATGGCTTTCTGGGTGCGAAAACTCTTTGGAACCTTTGAGAAATGGGCCCCTGGTGCATTACAGTCTAACATGGTGACCTTCAACACTTTGATATGCTCTGGCAGCTTTCTGGTTTAAATTCAACCACTTTAAACATTATTTTTTAATGCTTTGAAGTATCACCTACACTGTACTTGTGTTAGTGAATTAGCATCAAATTTAAATATCTCAGATTGCTAGGTTGATACTTATTGTTCAATACAGCAGCTATAAGATTTCATCATAAAAAGAAAAGGCTATGTTTACATACATGTAGTACCAGAACAATAATTTATTAACTTATGATGTGTTATGGGAACTATGGTACTAGATAGGCCTTTTAATTTCAACAGGCCCCTATGAATTTTTTTTTTACAGTACAGTTTTTTTATCACAAAAAGAAAAAGTAAAATTTTGAATATTGTTTACAGTGAATGTTTTGTCAGGGGTCCAAAATGTTTGTACTGTTTGGATTCCATACAGTTTTGGAAAAAGAAGGAAACTGTGACTTTGTAAACATAACCTAAAAGATGTCAGAAGCCTTGTTTTATGTTATGCAATGTAGTATTCCTTTGGCATGAATGTTTTTATGATGAATTTAAAATGTCAACCTCTACCTTATGGTAAATGTTTTTTCTCCCTATTTTCTGTTATTTCAAAGGAACAATTCACTCTATGAAAAAAGTTGATCAATACTTCACACTTACATTGCAGTAATTTTCATAATAAGGTAAAGGTAAAGTCTGCATACGAGCCACGTGGCCAACAGGCTGGAGCTTATCCTGCTTTCTGTAGCAGGAAGCGACTAGGACTATTTCTGCTCCCCCTGGATGAGATGCCAGTCCATTGCAGGGTTACCCCACCATTAAATTCGCTGCTACCCACTTGTACACCTGGGTGGAGAGGCACTGAGAGTAAAGTGTGTTGCTCAACAACACAACAGAACATACCTGCCTAGAGCTTGAACCCGGATCGCTCGATCAGGAGTTGAGCGCACTACATGTAACTACGAGGCCATCATGCCTCCCCCATTTCTCATTATTAAGGCCAATTTAATCCTACATTAATTACTTAGTAAGAAAAAACAGTTTATTCATTCATTTTATGACAAAGGTATTATCATTATGTTGCATTTGACTTTGTGGATTTAGTATATATTTAAAGCAGGTATCCATTCGCAAACAATTTTAATTTAGTAATACATCTAAATTGCAAAATTTTCACTAGTTGTAGCTGACAACAGTATAGTTCTTAATCATTTTATTATTTATGAATTAAATAGGGCTCAATATGACATGGTTTCGCACAATCTTAAAAAGGTTTTGAATTTTAGTAGTCTTCTCGAAAAGTGCTTGAATTCGGTTAAAGGAGCTCAGTCATGGTATTAAAATATTTTGGCCATGCACAAAATTACATTTAAGTCGTCTTGTTATGGATAGATAGAAAAGAAAACATGTCTTATTTGTTGCAATGTATACATTGTAAACCTTATTCATGGCATATAAAAACTATTTGAATTTTACTGAGTTTGTTCTGATTGCAATAAATTTCTGATTCTGTATAAATTTGCATATTTCCTACTATTATAATTAAGGTCAACAGATTTGATTACAATAAAACAGTACATTCCATGCATTTTTCTTCAAGTTATTATTTACAAGTCATTTATCGTACAGGGTTTCTGCCTCCCTTTTTCGATTTCCATGTTATTTACAGGCTCCCTTTTTTCAATTTACAGGTTATTTACAGGCTCCCTTTTTCAATTTACAGGTTATTTGCAGGCTCCATTTCTCAATTTACAGGTTATTTACAGGCTCCCCTTTTCAATTTACATGTTATTTACAGGCTCCCTTTTTCGATTTCCATGTTATTTACAGGCTCCCTTTTTCCATTTACATGCTATTTACAGGCTCCCTTTTTCGATTTCCATGTTATTTACAGGCTCCCTTTTTCCATTTACATGTTATTTACAGGCTCCCTTCTTCCATTTACATGTTATTTACAGGCTCCCTTTTTCCATTTACATGTTATTTACAGGCTCCCTTTTTCCATTTACATGTTATTTACAGGCTCCCATCTTCGATTTACATGTTATTTACAGGCTCCCTTTTTCCATTTACATGTTATTTACAGGCTCCCTTTTTTGATTTACATGTTATTTGCATGCTCCCTTCTTCGATTTACATGTTATTTACAGGCTTCTGTTTTCATTTTCCATGTTATTTACAGCCTCCCTTTTTTTATTTACATGTTGTTTACAGCCTCCCCTTTTTTATTTACATGTTTTTTACAGTATTATGGCACTCTCCCTGTATTAAATTTACATGTTATTTACGGGTTTCCAGGTTGAATCACAAGAAATTTACAGGCTATTTACAGTATTTGCAGGAACAGTTTACATGTTATTTACATGATCTTAGCCCTTTGCTTTGAAACATTTACAGTGTTTTCTTCATCATTTACATGTTTCACTTAAAATATTTACATGTTATTTACATGAAACCTCCAAAACATGTAAAAGGGGAAAAATCATGTAAATTATTCTTTACAGTCTTTTTTTGGTGATTTACATGTTAATTACATGTTATTTACATACACTGTAAATTTTCAACTTTTCCAGTGTTAACAAAGAGGATATAATTTTACTAATGTTAGCTAATTTTTGGGGCGATTATAGGAGACAGCTGGTGGTGATAAGCTTGCCGTTATCGACCGGTATGTATTTGGGTATTGGCTACAGGCTACAAAAATTTATGTAACTCCTTCCAATCCACCCAAACCCCTTCTCCCACAATGTCACAGAGCTAAAGTTTGAATTTCAAATACAAGTAAAGCTATTAAAGTACTTCGCAAATAACAGTTTCCCCGAGAGTGAGTGGCCGTTTAATAGGGGTTGAATTGTATAATGCGATTTAGCCAAACAGTCTGACAGGGCGTAAATGCTGGAAAGACGACCGTTCTCGGACAATTGACTCGTCCTAATAGAGCGTAGAATAGTGTGTGGCTAGTGAACTAAAAGCATAGCATGGCTACATAAAATGTAGCAGGAAAAATAGAAAACCAGTTGAAATTTGCTGATTTTAACTTCTTTGCCATTCTGATCGTGAAATCAGCTGCCTAATCTGCTTTACAACAGCTCCTTTGTTAAAGAGAAGAATAAGAATGGGAGCCAAAATGGCGGCAAATTTGAAATTATTCAAAACTTATTTTTGAAATATCGTTTCGTTCAAATCGAAAATTTGTTTTGCAAAACTAATGTGGGCGATGAGCAGATTCAAGAGAAGAAGAAAACGAAACAGCATTGGCTGTGGGCCACAAACGTCAAAACTGTTAACTGATAAAATCAGTGATCAAACATTCAATTGTTATGTAAATATTGTCTTTTCAATATATATAGAATGGCTTAGTAAGGAAGTTAAACGAATCAAAATAAATTTGTTTGTGAGTTCTTCCGGTCAAGAATATTATTTGAGCAAAGGGACAGATCTGTTGAATTGAAATAACGATTGATTTAAAAATTGATAATAATAATAATAATAATAATAATAATGATGATGATGATATTAATAATGATAATAATTAAGAATAGTTATTGCGCTTCGTCACAACTTACAATGCATGATGAAACCACCTCGCCTTATTTTATCAAGAGATTGCATCTTCTTTGTTTTGAACTGTTTTCAAATTTCCCAATCATTAACGAAACGTAGTATCGGCATCATTCATTTATGAATTTTTTTTGCTGTTAGAAAATCGGATGATTTTAACAAAATTTAAGAAGAGACATTGGAGTTCTACAATTCAAAGACACTCATTTAAAACAATTATAAAAGCAGCATAGACGAGCTTCAAAACTAGCACCAAATGGTAGGGAGCACAATAACTTCAACATTTATTATTATATGGCTTGTGTTTGCAACCGATATAACGCGCACTCTGATTGGCCAATTGTAGGGCATTATTCTCCCGTAATTTCCGCGGGCCGATTTCGGGCCCGCAAAACCAAAGCAAAAAAAAAAAAAAAAAAAAAGGAACATATAACAAAGAAATTATTAACCTCGAACGCTGGGTCTTTACGGGAAAATCTAAAACCTCGGCTTTGCCGTATTGACCTCGCTATCGCTCAGTCAATACCGCGATGTCTCGGTTTGAGATTTTCCCGTAAAAACTCTCTGTTAATAAGTAGTCAGTAATATATATTATTCACTCTTATACCCAGAGTGGTGCATTTCAAAAACATTTGGTTAAAAAACATGAAGACATATTTTTACATTTCAATGCACCGTGGGTTAGATAAGTGTCACAAAGCTTGATAAGGCTTTCTGCAACACGATAAGTCCCGTAATGAGTCATCCCGGCACGTGCGGACTGTTGATTAAAGGTACAGATGTTTGTCGGTAGATCTTAGTTCGTAAAGAGACTGAACGATTAACTCAACAGTGACATATGATGAGCGGGTGCTATTGTTTAAACGTTCAGTTTTAAGATTGTAATCAAAAGCCAGAGAGTTCCGTTGATCTCTTACCTTCTTAGCGCAACATATCTTCAAAATATTCTGACAGAGGGCGCTAGTCCCACTAAAAAGGATTGAGCGGGTTTTTTTTACATTAGATTGTAACATGACTGTATTACTTTATATTAAGTCTGAATTGGTAACAAAAAATAGACATAAGATGAGTGGAATTTAACTTAGAGTTAGAATCCTGCACAAAAACAAACAACGAAACATAAAAATTACGGAAATATTATTAAAAAAAAACAACAAAAAACAAAACAAAGTAAACAGCTAATAGGGCTTTCTTTGGAAAGAAAACAGGTCGTTGATGAAGTATTTGTCAATTTTAGTTGTTTAAGTCCAGTTAATTATGAGGAATATGTCAGAAGATAGGCGGACAATATTGTCAAAACGTTTGGTTTTAAGATAATGCACAACCAACAGCTGTTGACTGATATGGTTAATTTGCCTTTCTGTGTAAAAATTCATTGTTTCTTATCCTGGTGAATTCGTCGTACTGACTGTCAACAGAAAGCGACAATAATCTTCTTGCAAGCATTTGATGAGGTTTGTTTATGTTCTTTACTTATCGTATCCCAAAGCTATAGATCTAAAGCCAATATTTGACTCAACTGATAGCGAAACCAAGACGTACAGAGGAGAGAACATACTTGCTATTTTCAAGTCAAACAGATGATTCGTCAAAACGTTTATTTTGAAATATATTTTGTTCTTCCTCGAATCATTTCTCAGAAAGGTAAAGGGAGCCAAAATGGCGGCAGATTTGAAATTGTTTAAAAATCATTTTCAAAATGGCGTTTTGTTTAAATCGAAAATTGTTTTTCGTAAAACTCCTGCTAGCGATGTGCAGATTCAGGAGAAAAAGAGTTAACGAAACAGCATTGGCTGTGGGCAACAAACTGTCAAAATATTTAACTGATAAAATAAGTGATAAAACGTTTAATTGTCATGTAAATATTGTCCTTTTAGTATATAAGGAATGGCTTGGTTAGGAAGTTAAACGAACCAAAATAACTTTACTTGTGACTTCTTCCGGTCCAGAATAGCAATTCAGAAAAGGGACAGATCTGTCGAACTGAAATAATAATTTATATAAAAAATAGGAAAAACAATAATAAAAACAAACTTTATTAAGTACTTTTTCATACAAATTTGAATCTTAATTATATCTGGTAAAAATTCAGAAATTCTGTTGTTCCTTAAGTTTTGTCCCTAAAATAATTTCTGTAAATAATAATAATAATAATCTATTTAATAATAAATAATAATATTAATTACAATCATTATTTATTTAATAATTATTGCGCCTCTTCACAACTTATAATGCATGATGAAACCATCTTAGCTTATTTTATCGAGAAGTTGCATCTCCTTTATTTTGAACGTTTTTCACATTTTCAAAACATTAACGAAACGTATTATTGATATCATTCATTTGTGAAATTGTTTTGTGTTAGAAACTTGGATGATTTTAACGAAATTTAGGACGGAAAATTTGGTGCTAAAATTCAAGGAAACTCGCTCAAAACGATTATAAAAGCAGCATACAGTAGATGGGTTTCAAAATTAGCACCGAATGGTAGAGAGCTCAAACACTTTAACATTTTAATACTATATATTATTCACGTTTATAACAAGAGTGGTGCATTTAAAAAAAAATTTGGTTAAAAAAACAAGAAGACATATTTTTACATTTCAATGAACCGTGGGTTAGATAACTGTCACAAAGTTTGACAAGGCTTTTTGTAATACGATGTGTAGCGTAATGAGTCATCCCGGCACGTGCGGATTAAAGTTTAAAAACGGTTGATTAAACGAAGGTACAGATGTTTGTCGGTAGATCTTAGTTCATTAAGAGTCTGAATAATTAATTTAACAGTGACGTAAGATGAGCGGGCATTATTGTTTAAACGTTCAGTTTTAAGATTGTGATCAACAGCCGGGCCAGAGAGTTCCGTTGATCTCTCACTTTCTTGGCGCAACATATGCAGACACAGAGAGATGTTCATAGTTCGCGCTTTTCATACGAAAATGTTCTTACAGAAGGGGCTAGTCCCATCGAATAGGATTAAACGGTTTTTTAACATTAGTTTGTAACATGATTGTATTACTTTATAAAAATTCTGAATTGGTAAGTAAAAATCGACATAAGATAAATGGAACTTAACTCAGAGTTACTATCGTGTACAAAAACAAACAAACAAGCAATCAAACATAAAAATTAGTGGAATATCATTCCAAAAAAATCAAGATAAACAGCTCGTAAAACTTTCTTCGGAAAGAAAACAGGTCGTCGATGAAATATTTTGCAATATCAGTTGTTTAAGTCTGGTTAATTATGAGAAAAATGTCAGAAGATAGACGGACAAGATTGTCAAAACGTTTGGTTTTAAGATAAAACAAAACCAACAGATGTTGACTGATATGGTTAATTTGCCTTTCTGTGTAAAAACTCATTGTTGCTTATCCTGGTGAATTCGTCGTACTGACTTTCAACAAAAAGCGACAATAATCTTCCTGCAAGCATTTCATGAGGTTTGTTTGTGTTCTTTACGTATCGTATGCTAAACTTTTTGCTTTAAAGTCAATTTCTGGCTCAACTATTGACCAAACAAAGTCGGACTGACGGAGAGAACATACTTGCTATTTTCAAGTCAAACAACTGAATCGTCAAAACATTTATTTTGGAATATTATTTATTCTTCCGCGAATCAATTTTTAGCCAATTTCCTTGATACTGCTCGTATGGACCATTAATGCCATAAAAATTGATTTGGTATCACGTAAATTACAAAAGAAAATTTTTAACTAAGGAAAGATAAGTTTGCCACTGTTTTCTTCTTTTTCGACCTGCTCCACGAATTAATTTAGAGAGCTGGTTTATTTGAAATCCATAGTACTTTGAAATACATAGTACAAAATACGCGGAATGTGTTTCGAGATTCCGCTTTTGTGGCGAGTTTAGCCCGTTCAGAAACATACTTCGTACTGTTACAGTTTTAAAATATTACACACGAATTTATTGAAAATGCAAATTTATTGCATTTCACTGAGACATTTTGTCCAAGGAAAAAGATTAAAAAAAAAAACAGTTTTATATACCTTATGGCTGCAGCATGTTAAAAAATATAAAACAAATTATAGTTGTAACATTTGTATGTAGGTTCATGGTAAAGCTTAATGAGAAATCAAAGGCTCCTGTGAGCAGCTCATGGATTAATGTTTCCCTTTGCCTCCGTTTCAAAACGAGTCTTCGTGCAAAACCTTTCACATAAAAATGAGTTAATAAACCTGTAGGCGAAAGTCATATGAATGGTTTTGTACTTAGACTCGTTTTGACATAGAGGCAAAAGGCAACTCTGAAATGGCCTATTGGATGAATGTAGAAAACGTAGTTGGATAAAAAGAGAAGAGGAATTGATCATTGCAGAGTTGTTCTTGGTACTGCAGTGGAAATTATAATTATTTATTACATGTTTGAAATGGATTTCAACAGCTAGAGCACAACAACAAAAATCAAGATGAACACCTCTTTGATTACGAACATTTTCTTTCTTTTTAAGTCCACTGAAATACTGACTACCATAATGTAGCACATAAAAGCTAAGAGGAAACATTGTAGCCAACAGTCTCCTATACATGAAGATCAGATTATACATTTTTTTGGCTGAATTATAAATAACATAATCTTTACAGCAGCAGGACACACATGTAGTAGAAGTACAGCATGATAACAACCATTTTAAGAACTGAATGAAAATTCAACAGGTATAACCTGAAACAGTTAGGATAGCTTATATTTCAAATACAAATTGCAAAATTTGTATTTAATTAGTAGAGAGAGATTAACACATTTTATATTTGTGTTCCTTTATGATGGAGTCTAGTATTTTCCTAATGCCTGATGTATTTACCGTGTTTTTAAATAAAGATGATGATGATGATTTTCCTTTAATTATATTTCTAATAGAAAAAGACTGATGTTTCTCTACACGTATATGGTCATGTATATGAACATGATATGGAGCTGCTAATTTTAAGTTGAAGTTGTATTTCTGTATTCCACTGTAAAGCTGTAGGTTCTGAGTTAAGTTTTGACACGTGTAGTGAGTTGAAGTGGATTTCACTTTTCGACATTCTTAACTTTAAGAAACCTACATGGACAAAGTTCCAAAGTGCTTCCAACTCTGTAATTATACTGTAAATCCTCGAATTAGCACCCCCCCGCCTTCATTAAGCGCCCCCCGTCGAATAAGCGCCCCATTGTCTTCTCCTAAATTTGAAATAAGTGCCCGGGGCGCTAATTCGAGGATTTACGTTGTGCAGTTTGCAGAGCCATTTTATGTGCTTGTAACTGATGTCTTTTGCAAAGAACGAGTTTCGACAGCTCAAGTGGCAGCTAACACAAGTGTTAAGAGCATCTAATTCTCTTCCTAAGTAGGAGTATTCCACATCCATCTGTAATTCTCAGATTAATTCCGCGAAGTCTTAAGGGTGACTTGTGTTGTTAAAGCCGGTTTCTATGAAATCTTTTGCTATTGTTTTTGGCAGCTGATAAACACATATAGCATCAGTAATGGTGTTGTTAATATTAACATTTGCTTACTGTCACTTGTATATTATAGTATACTATAGTTGTTACCACAGTATTCATCTGGGTTATTTGCATATGCACTATAGTATAACTTGCTTCACCTGCAATACACAATAAAGATAATAGTCACATATTTTAAAAGGGTGTAAAAATGAATGCAGAAAAATTACACATATATATCTTTAATTTGCTGCCCTTTCCCCTTCCCCCATACCCAACCCCAATAAAAATAGGCTACTTACCTAAATGTGGTGGCCAAGTGATATTTTTTGCTTTTCTGGAAAGGGTTTAAGAAAGAAAATACCAGTTATAAATGGCATGCTTTCCTTCAAGAAACATTGGAGCTAAAATAATTCCTTTAACCTGAAAAATTTATTCTTATATACAGCATCTCCAAATTCTGGTAGAGTTACATGTAATTTTGAAACTCTAAGAGGACTAGGAATTTAGGAACATAAAAAGCACAGGAAATTTAAACCATTCTTTGTTTCTACCAATAAATGTTCTGACTGGTATGTAAAGTTTCACCTTCAGCCAAATTAATTGTAATGATCTCATATGATATACATAGTGAAACATATTCAAACAGCTTTCATGGAAATTTATATAAATGGGCTGATGATCACCTGCTAATTGTGCACATAATTTGTGGTACATGATCTATCTGCATACGGTAGTCAGTAGTATACTGGTTAATCAACTGAGTGTATCCTTTGTCTGTTATAAGATTTCATTAGAACCTTTTGTTCTGTATTTGCCTGCATTAGATCCGTGATATTGAAATCCCCAAGCAGTATAGTTGGAATTGTACATGTAGTTTCTATTAATACTGAGTTGTGAAGATGAGTAAGAGCATGAATTAACTGTGAAATCGTAACTTTAGTTTTCGAGCGATAGATATCAATGACATGAATATTTGGAATTGGTTGGGTTAAAACCATAACAGTAATTTCTAAATTATTAAAGTTACATCTGGATGGAGTTTAGTACAATTCAAAACATTAAAAGGTACACAGCAGTTCCATAGCAAGCTCTTATGTTCGACTGACTTAAGTCATTTCTGTAAAGCTTTAAATTCATGAAGCTGATATTCATCATCTCTATCTGACAAACAAAGTTTTGATTCAACAAAAATGTTGACATCAGCTTTTTGACTGTTGTAATCACTTCGCACATCACCTATGTAGAGGTGGAGCCAGAGGTGGAGAGATCCAGCATTCTGAAACAAGATTGTTTTTGTTTGGGATAAATTGTCGGTCTGTAACAGTCTGCTAAAGGAACAAGGCTTGCTTGTGTTCTTAGTCTGCTAATTTTACTTTTAACTTTCTCACTAACCTTTATTTTGAACTCGACGTAAGTTTCTTCAAAGCTACACGAGGCTGAATATATACACGAGAGACTTTTTATCAGCATTTCCAGTACAAACTACATCCATAGTACTGATCGATAATATAAATCGCCAACAGACAGAAATCAACTTTGTAAAAACAACATCTAACAACGACACAAAATGGCGAACGTCAGCTCTTTTGTGTTTAGAAAACCATGTGCTTTGTGAGATGACTACTTTCGGAATCGCGCAGTTTCCGAACGAAAGAATCTAATATTACTAGTACGCAAAAGAGCTCTCATAGACATAGTTTTCAAAGAAAAACAATAATATAACAAGAAGGCTTACCTTACTTTCCATACGACACAGCATTCATTTCATTTCTCCTCCGGGTGACATTA
The DNA here is from genome assembly GCF_964199315.1 of Orbicella franksi. Lineage (NCBI taxonomy): Eukaryota > Metazoa > Cnidaria > Anthozoa > Scleractinia > Merulinidae > Orbicella > Orbicella franksi. Next base: position 7,705,691 of record NC_138146.1, read on the forward strand.
AAACATTTTTAGACGATTCCGTCGATTTCTCCACGGACCACGGTCGATAGACATTGTAGCTTTCAAGATTTCGATGCAAGGATCGTCGCTTACAGGATTTCATTGTTGATTTTTCGTAGAAAGTGTTCCATTTTTCAACCCACAAAAGGAATCCCTGTTTACAGATCGAACAAAAAACCATCTTCGAGCTCCATGTCGTGTTATGCCATGTTGTTGGACAAAAATTTACGCCTTTCTAGTACTCCGATAAAACCAATTAAACATATCCCGAGAAGTCCTTGAGACAAAAACAATACTTAGCAGGGGAGGTAAGAAAAAAAATGCTTAATCCGGTTTTAATGAATAAATTAATCAGAATCGAGTGAGTGAGTGAGTGCCATTAGACTGCCTGCTAAGCTCATGGATGACGTAAACTACGTCATACATGAGCAAAAAGGGGGAAAGGATCTTACTCTTGCTATTAGTTCACTGAGTTTTGGAGGTATATTATATATGCCTGGCACAAAAAAGGACCGCATTTAGATAAGAAGTCGAATAATGCGTCCGTGACGTTCAAGGTATCTAAGACGGATTATGCGTTTAGATATACGGAATATAAGACGCATAAGAAAGACCAGAAGAAGCATGAAACAGAGTGATGCATTATTCCTATTCCTATGGGTGTCTACGACACTCACAAAAATTTAGAAAAAAAATCAGAAAAAAATATGGAAATAGTATAACTGTAAAGATTTTCAATATTAACCTCAAAAAAAAAGAACCGTTCATAAACCCAAACTCTGCCAAAAACAGAAATTCAAGTAATAAAAAGAAAATTCAGATGAAAAAGCCTTTGAAAACATGGTTGCTATATATATAACTAATGAATGCTGCTGAAGAAAGAAAAGTTTTGAATCGGTTAGGGCACTTGAAGCCCCCACCCCTCCCAACCCCTCCCGCCCCCCACCCCGCCATCTCCCTTCTCTACAGTGTGTACAAGGTTAAATTCGCCATTTTGGTTAATTCAAATCAAAGATTTCGCTCTGTTAATTAATTAAGAATGGCTGACTGTTAGGATCGAGAAACGCCGGTCAACGACCCATTTGGCAAATCGCTCATATTTTGCCCAAAGATACCCTTGGGTGACCTAATTCTAAAAATCATATTTAAACGTTCCAGCGAATTTATAATTTTCAGAAATTCGCGAAAATTTGAAAGCGCGGTCAAAGTGCGGTTTTTCGTGTAATAAAATGACAGAAATAAGGTGCGAGGACGAACCGCTGCTTAAGTCTTAAAATAATTTCAATTGACTTCAAACTTCACACAAATGTGGAACAACCACTCTAATTTATTCCTCGTTTTAAACTAATTTCAGAGATGTCGATATGGTGGTTTTCCGAATCATTTTAAAAGCACCTATGAAGCGTGTGAAAAATAACGGCAAAATATAGGTCATGTTTAACAGCATCAAAATGCATCTGGTACCTCACTTTCCGATTATTTTACTTTACAGCCTTAAAATATCATTATTAAACATATACCATGCCAAGTTTCATGCTCGAACTCGCAGTATTTCCCTTTGAGAAAAACAAAAATCTATGTCAATGTGTTGGGCGCAAATAACACAATAATTATACACGAACAAGAGACAAATCAATTTCAACGGCGAAAGTAAAAGGCTGTCATTAATTAAAATCCCGTCAATTCACTGCTGTCAGTAGAAACATAATGCCCACTACATAAAAACTGTTTTTAGACGTTTTCGGAACATTGCGCGTTAACTTTGTTTGATTTCCTGTCCGCCGTCATGTCTAGTTTGTCATCGCTTGCATTTCCTTAATGTAAACAACACTGTGAATGGTTGTCATAACAAACGCAAGAGATTTCCTGGAACCTTAATGTTTTCGATTCAGCAAAACGCTTTAAGTTCGTTAAGACACAATAATGGGTCAACTTGGAATGCTGTTTAGCATTAAGGACGTTAAAGGACTGCGAATTAATCGAGTTGAAATATTTTGAAGCAAATCAAAATCGCGCCTTTATTCTAATTTAGTAAACAGCCGATCTCCGTTCAAGTTCAAGAAGTCGAGAGGTTAATCCGGCAGTGTATCACCGGTGCAACAACAAAATCAAACCGAGGTCATCAAAAGTGTAAGTTTAAAAGTGTAGTGGCAAGTTTCAAACAAATCTCGCCTATATAAATTGGAAACAAGAAGTGAAACGGTCTGACCCGAAACAAATAAACAGAATATTAATACGACTAATTTAATCCGAAAATGTTACAGAAAACATACCTAAAAGCCGTCGATTCCCCTCAATACCACTCCACATTGCCTTAAAGAGCCCAAGCTTTCTGCTGTAAGAATCAGGGGCCTCATGAATCTGTTTTTACTATATCGGCAACCATGCTGCGGGGCTGATATTCGAGACTTAGTAAAAGTTGTCAGACAACCGTACGAGCAGCCCAGTCACGCTTTCACTGCTCTTGCGCAAATGTTCAACATTTCGCGATTTACATAAACCGATTACAAGTTTAAAGTAGTGACAGTAGATTGAAATGCGCTTTTTAAAGCTGTCCTATCCCGGAGCAATTATTTCTTGTTCTTGAATGGCTCTTAGCTGTAGCTACAGTCCGGCGGGGAGGGGGGAGGGGGGAGGGGATACTCGGGGAAATTTCGGATATCTGTATGCCGTGGAAGACTAAGTGGTCTCCAGCTCTTAACGCCAACACTGAAATACCAGATGATTCTCGAAGTATCACAGGGATCACTAAGCTAAATAATTTTGAGTTTAGCTCCGCTGAGTCAATTACCTGTTGGCGCGCATATCGCATTGACCGTGGACAGGTGGGAAAACAGTTCAACCGGAAAAGCCTGTTGCACATTGTAATTTAGCGTTGTCCAACACGCAATCGGTCTGGTTGTAATGCTAATCGTATTTGATAAAATCTCAAGTTTTCTTTCGACACATGCTGGGGTGACATACTACTAGATGGGCGTGGCAGGGAGCCACGAGTCAAGTCAGTCAACTCCCAAAGCTTAACAGAAGAGTGATAGTGAACCACTGGTGGAAGGACTGCAGATTGTCCCTACGCTTTAAACTGATAGGCCTCTGTGTTATTCTAATAAACTGATGCTGTTACAATGATACTATATAGCTTTATGAACACGCTAATGGTCAAGGGGTTTCTTTTTCAGTATAAAAGAATCATAAATAAGTAGTCCTTTGTTTCTATGTTTTCCGATGTTCTAGAATGATTAGTTTGTTAAGGCACTGTTGCGCTGCGTCTGCACGCAGTGTCGGAAACAAAGTACATTAGATCATCTGTTTTTAAGTTGATAAAGGTAAATTAATCGCTTCAGCGAATTTGGAAAGGGTGACCATTCCAACCTCGTTCCCAGAGAGGTTGAGACGATTCGGCCGTTAGTTTTTCCTCTAAAGGATCTTCCTCCTCTACTCCCTCTCCCTCTCTACAAAAATTTAACGATCCTCCCCCCCCCCGCCCCCCCGCCACAAGAGATGCTACTAAATATCGAAGAAACCAAACATCGACAGTTCCTAAGAATACTTCCGGAAAGTGCAGTTGTTAGTAAAATACTTCAGAAGCGCCGAGGATGGAGCTTTTCCGCGCATAAGTGAGAGAGGTATATCTAGTTCCATGTCTTCGCAACCGCACCGTAGCATAGGTAGTTTCCGGTTCTTTAGGCCAATGCGGAATTTTGTTATAAGATACGATTTCTGCTGGTCACTGACTGCCCTGAAAGCCTAACCCTCTTTTAAAGCAACAAAGACTTCTTGGAGACTTATTGTAGCTTTGAGTTAAGCGCCAACGCTTGCTCCAAGCAGGGTTTGTAGCACATTTTGGCTAAGGTCATAAGGGAATGTCTCTCCACGGACTGAGTACATTTCTCCAGAGACAAGTGCCTCTCGAAAGTAGACAGCATATGAAAGACACGAATGCAGCCGCCTTGAAGACATTAATACATCCCTGCCGTACATAGTTTCTATCCTCTATCCATGGAAACACCAGCAGACGCTTCCTAGGTCACACCCGTTGACAATGGCACTGATGTTAAGGTCGCAGTGTTCGTACCTTTTTAGAAAATGACCCTAAGTCTCCTTCAGAGAACGATGCTTCCAGCACAAATAAACAAAGAGCGATGTCTGACTAAATAGCAAAAGAAACCCTTGAACATGTTGAACATTTGCGCAAGAGCAGTGAAAGCGTGACTGGGCTGCTCGTACGGTTGTCTGACAACTTTTACTAAGTCTCGAATATCAGCCCCGCAGCATGGTTGCCGATATAGTAAAAACAGATTCATGAGGCCCCTGATTCTTACAGCAGAAAGCTTGGGCTCTTTAAGGCAATGTGGAGTGGTATTGAGGGGAATCGACGGCTTTTAGGTATGTTTTCTGTAACATTTTCGGATTAAATTAGTCGTATTAATATTCTGTTTATTTGTTTCGGGTCAGACCGTTTCACTTCTTGTTTCCAATTTATATAGGCGAGATTTGTTTGAAACTTGCCACTACACTTTTAAACTTACACTTTTGATGACCTCGGTTTGATTTTGTTGTTGCACCGGTGATACACTGCCGGATTAACCTCTCGACTTCTTGAACTTGAACGGAGATCGGCTGTTTACTAAATTAGAATAAAGGCGCGATTTTGATTTGCTTCAAAATATTTCAACTCGATTAATTCGCAGTCCTTTAACGTCCTTAATGCTAAACAGCATTCCAAGTTGACCCATTATTGTGTCTTAACGAACTTAAAGCGTTTTGCTGAATCGAAAACATTAAGGTTCCAGGAAATCTCTTGCGTTTGTTATGACAACCATTCACAGTGTTGTTTACATTAAGGAAATGCAAGCGATGACAAACTAGACATGACGGCGGACAGGAAATCAAACAAAGTTAACGCGCAATGTTCCGAAAACGTCTAAAAACAGTTTTTATGTAGTGGGCATTATGTTTCTACTGACAGCAGTGAATTGACGGGATTTTAATTAATGACAGCCTTTTACTTTCGCCGTTGAAATTGATTTGTCTCTTGTTCGTGTATAATTATTGTGTTATTTGCGCCCAACACATTGACATAGATTTTTGTTTTTCTCAAAGGGAAATACTGCGAGTTCGAGCATGAAACTTGGCATGGTATATGTTTAATAATGATATTTTAAGGCTGTAAAGTAAAATAATCGGAAAGTGAGGTACCAGATGCATTTTGATGCTGTTAAACATGACCTATATTTTGCCGTTATTTTTCACACGCTTCATAGGTGCTTTTAAAATGATTCGGAAAACCACCATATCGACATCTCTGAAATTAGTTTAAAACGAGGAATAAATTAGAGTGGTTGTTCCACATTTGTGTGAAGTTTGAAGTCAATTGAAATTATTTTAAGACTTAAGCAGCGGTTCGTCCTCGCACCTTATTTCTGTCATTTTATTACACGAAAAACCGCACTTTGACCGCGCTTTCAAATTTTCGCGAATTTCTGAAAATTATAAATTCGCTGGAACGTTTAAATATGATTTTTAGAATTAGGTCACCCAAGGGTATCTTTGGGCAAAATATGAGCGATTTGCCAAATGGGTCGTTGACCGGCGTTTCTCGATCCTAACAGTCAGCCATTCTTAATTAATTAACAGAGCGAAATCTTTGATTTGAATTAACCAAAATGGCGAATTTAACCTTGTACACACTGTAGAGAAGGGAGATGGCGGGGTGGGGGGCGGGAGGGGTTGGGAGGGGTGGGGGCTTCAAGTGCCCTAACCGATTCAAAACTTTTCTTTCTTCAGCAGCATTCATTAGTTATATATATAGCAACCATGTTTTCAAAGGCTTTTTCATCTGAATTTTCTTTTTATTACTTGAATTTCTGTTTTTGGCAGAGTTTGGGTTTATGAACGGTTCTTTTTTTTTGAGGTTAATATTGAAAATCTTTACAGTTATACTATTTCCATATTTTTTTCTGATTTTTTTTCTAAATTTTTGTGAGTGTCGTAGACACCCATAGGAATAGGAATAATGCATCACTCTGTTTCATGCTTCTTCTGGTCTTTCTTATGCGTCTTATATTCCGTATATCTAAACGCATAATCCGTCTTAGATACCTTGAACGTCACGGACGCATTATTCGACTTCTTATCTAAATGCGGTCCTTTTTTGTGCCAGGCATATATAATATACCTCCAAAACTCAGTGAACTAATAGCAAGAGTAAGATCCTTTCCCCCTTTTTGCTCATGTATGACGTAGTTTACGTCATCCATGAGCTTAGCAGGCAGTCTAATGGCACTCACTCACTCACTCGATTCTGATTAATTTATTCATTAAAACTGGATTAAGCATTTTTTTCTTACCTCCCCTGCTAAGTATTGTTTTTGTCTCAAGGACTTCTCGGGATATGTTTAATTGGTTTTATCGGGGTACTAGAAAGGCGTAAATTTTTGTCCAACAACATGGCATAACACGGCATGGAGCTCGAAGATGGTTTTTTGTTCGATCTGTAAACAGGGATTCCTTTTGTGGGTTGAAAAATGGAACACTTTCTACGAAAAATCAACAATGAAATCCTGTAAGCGACGATCCTTGCATCGAAATCTTGAAAGCTACAATGTCTATCGACCGTGGTCCGTGGAGAAATCGACGGAATCGTCTAAAAATGTTTTAATGTCACCCGGAGGAGAAATGAAATGAATGCTGTGTCGTATGGAAAGTAAGGTAAGCCTTCTTGTTATATTATTTTTTTTCTTTGAAAACTATGTCTATGAGAGCTCTTTTGCGTACTAGTAATATTAGATTCTTTCGTTCGGAAACTGCGCGATTCCGAAAGTAGTCATCTCACAAAGCACATGGTTTTCTAAACACAAAAGAGCTGACGTTCGCCATTTTGTGTCGTTGTTAGATGTTGTTTTTACAAAGTTGATTTCTGTCTGTTGGCCGTTATTTTTCACACGCTTCATAGGTGTTTTTAAAATGATTCGGAAAACCACCATATCGACATCTCTGAAATTAGTTTAAAACGAGGAATAAATTAGAGTGGTTATTCCACATTTGTGTGAAGTTTGAAGTCAATTGAAATTATTTTAAGACTTTAGCAGCGCTTCGTCCTCGCACCTTATTTCTGTCATTTTATTACACCAAAAACCGCACTTTGACCGCCCTTTCAAATTTTTGCGAATTTCTGAAAAATAAAAATTCGGTGGAACCTTTAAATATGATTTTTAGAATAAGGTCACCCAAGGGTATCTTTCGGCAAAATATGAGCGATTTGCCAAATGGGTCGTTGACCGGCGTTTCTCGATCCTTACAGTCAGCCATTCTTAAGTACTTTAGTTTTTTTTCTAGAAAGTGGAACAGTTTATTTTAGTAACTATTTTTGGCTTACCATTTTCAGATGTGAATGACATGAAGTCGTTATTGAGAAGTAAAGCATCGTGGGTGTTGATTGTTATCATCTGTAAGTGTTCCTTGTTGACTTGGCGAGACCAACCCAGCCAAATAGGTCACTGAACCGTACGAAAAAGGTCCGGTTAGTTATTTACTGTACCAAAATTAGGCCATGAATCCGACGATATTAGGTGGGTGACTCGATATCGCAGGGTATGGGACAATAGACACGGCTTCTGATTGGCTAAACGTGAATTCGGTAATGCAAATCGGCAAAGAAAACAAAATGAAACTCCTTCAAACTGACGATCGGTTGTAATAGCAGGACTAGGGTAACATACAATACACAGTGTCTTACCTTAATAAAAACAAGATAAGAACTACTCATTTTTCTTTTGAACATAATTTGGTTCAATTGGAAATTAAAAATAAAGCTTGTTTCAAATGCAAAAAAATTCTTGTATTGGAACATGGAGCCTAAAAGAAAAAAAACCCGAACTGTTCCAGTTGTTCAGTTTTTATGTAATCCTTTCATAGAAATGAACAGTTACTATAAGTATCAGCATAGCTGACAAATCCTCTTTTCAGAATTTTGAAGTAAAACACTAGACAAGGGCAGTCGTGGCACATTATCGGAGGTGTAACATGACAACCGGTAGCCTAAGGTTGATTTTCGCCTTAGATTGCTTTAGCGGTGCAATATGATTCACAAGCTAGCAGCATCTTTAACGGCTTAATAGATTGCAATTAGGACATGTGACTAATTTTCTCAGCTGCAGCATACGTGCAAGTATCCATTCAAGATACTGGGGGAACAGTAAAACTGAGACCAGATAGCACCTACAATATTTCAGTTCCTGAGGGGCATTACGTGGAAATGACCATCACTTCTCGCTTGGAAGGTGGATTCTACCTTTGCTTATTTGGCTTATACTTTGAGATTCGGGATGGATTAAACCAGTCAGCAAATCTCCTCGGTATATTGTGTGAAATGTATTCAAAGGGATATGTTTTCCGGTCCAGTGGGCAAAACATGTGGCTAAAATTACATCCACACAGACGGAATGAAATTTATTTTCGCATCAACTACACGGCCAAGCCAATGAATGTTACAGGTTTGTTTACTGATCCTTTCTTTATAAAACAGTTCCCTTATTGTCTATAGATAATAAACGAAGTAAAATTATGTTTATGAAATTTGTTTAATTCAGCGACACCAGTCCTTGCCCAGGTAGAGATAAAGCAGTTTGTACTGTACAATCAGACCTCATTCTTGTGGTGTTCGGCGGAAGGTGCTCCAGCGCCAGATATTGTTTGGCGAAAAAACGGACTCGTTGTACAAAACAGCACTAGTGTGAGATATAGCATGGGGATTGTAAAAAGAAGCAACGACAACTATAGCTGCGAAGTGAGGAAGAATGATGAAGAGACCACGAAGGAGGAATTTGTCCTTTCCATTGAAAGTGAGTTGTAAACACACAATAACACGAGTGATCAATATTTAGAGTAGTACGCAAAATAACTTAAACAAATTTGCCGAATTTTGTTTTTTGTTCTCCTGAAATCTCGCCGATATGCCGGCGAAATGTTGGCATTTCAGACAAAATGACGGTGCTATCTTGCTAAGTCACAAGGAGTTTCGAACAAAAATTCGCAAAAGTTATAATCTGGAAAATGGATTTTCGGCCGGATTTTTCATAAACGGGAGGCGAATTTTCCTGGCGTAAAATAAACCGAACTCTTGCGCTAGTTTCACAGAAAACAACACCCCGCATTTGTTTATTTTTAATGCGCCGCCAGTTAAATGACAAAATTGTGTGTTGATTGAGCTTACGTAAACAAAGGGAAACTTTCATCGATGGTTTCAAGGGGTTTTTTGTTTCCATCTGAAAACCTAGGATTCATAAAGTTAGATTTTATACCGATATTATTGCAACGTGAGCAGAGACAAGGACCACGAAATCTGCACCTTACTTAAGATGGATCCAAGGAGAGAAATAGAATTGCTTAGGTCAAATGGCCTTTTTTGCCGGGGGTCGAACTTGAAGGAACTAACATATTTTGACCTACTCTTTCTGCCCAACATTTGTGCCAAGTGCGGGCGAAATCGGTGATTTAAGCTGTATCACTCCTGCATGGTTCTGCCTGCTTTTCTCATGGACACACTCTTAAAGGAGAAGTTCACTCAAAAATTGACACCTTTTTTTTTCTTGTCGCCGACGGAAAGCTAGTACAATGATCCAGCTTCCAAAGCGCCTCCAAACTCTATGCTAAGTTACTCCAGGGTGGCGTTGTTTTTCGATTTTCGTGTTACTTAAGACAATGATTTCATAGGGTTTGGAAGCGCTTTGGAAGCTGAAATTTTGGCGAGTGACCAATTATTGTACTAGCTTTCCTTTGGCTAAGAGAAGAAAGTGCCAATTTTTGAGTGAGCATCTCCTTTAAATACCATTTAACTGCCTTTTAACTGTTGTAAGACGCATTTGAAAACACCATGTTAAATGGAATGGTATAAATAACTACTTAGTATTTACTATCATTTCAGGATGCCGAAATCCCTGTCTCTGCGAATACGTCGAAGGAACTCATTCTATGATATCGGTCTCGTGCCGAGGGAAACAGTTGAAGTCAGTTCCAGGGCCATTGCCATCCGGCACTGCTGCATTGTAAGCGATATTTATTACCTCATGGTACCATTATGCTCTATTTGAAAGTGAGAAAGTACCAAGAATTAGTGTAGAAGATTAACTAATTCAAGAGTAGTTCGAATCATTTATACAGCTTCACAGTTATAGGTTGTGTTTGTAACTACCAGGTACGTTGCCACATACGTTACGACGTTACGTTACTTTGGAAATGTCGTCCGCACATGTAAAGTCTGCATGCGAGCCAAGTGGCCCATCAGGCCGGAGCTTATCCCGGTTTCTGTAGCATGAAGCGACTAGGAGTATTTCTACTCCCCCCTGGATGGGATGCTAGTCCATCGCAGGGTTACCCCCAGCATTAAGTTCGCCGGTACCCATTTATACACCTGGGTGGAGAGAGGCACTGTGAGAGTAAAGTGTCTTGCCCAAGAACACAACACAATGTCCCCGGCCAGGGCTCGAACCCAGACCGCTCGATCCGGAGACGAGCGCACTAACCATGAGGCCACCGCGCCTCCCACAAAGGTTCGTTAAAGCCGGAAAACAATAAGATTCACATGTGCAATAGGTTTTTTCGCAACAATGTTACAGGCCATTGTTAAAAAGCAGTGGAAAACCCACGACAGAAAAGGAGAGGTCTAAAAGATCAGAGGGTCGGATTGCCAGGCTTCTTATATCGCCGAGACTGGCTGAAAACTTCACACAGTACAACACGATTGACCGGGACTCAGCTAAATGCTTAAACTATAGTAAAAACTATGTTCGGCAACTGAATCTGGAAAGCTGCTATTCCAGCCTAGGACAAACACATTGGAACAGATGTTAATAGCTACTGGCACCGAATTTCTCTTGACTTAAGAGAAGAGAGCAAATTAATTTGATTAACAATCGAAACGGATTGTTGACAAAGTTGGCACGATCTTACAGCTTGCACCATCATTAGGGTTAGGGTTAGGGTTAACACCTTCAACTAACAAACGCTTTTAACTGGACATCTTTCCTTGTTTTCAAGACATAATTCACCAACAACAGTTCTTTTGAGAACCTGATCCTAGATAAATTACTAATACCCCTCAGTTAAAACTACTTACTGTGATGTTTCCTTGTTAGGGATTTGTCAGAGAATCAGTTAAAAGACTTGCCTCCAGAAATTTTCTCAAACAGCACTGAGCTGTTAGGACTGTAAGTTGAACTCAGAATCGATCATATCCGTAACAAAGACAGCTAAAGAAAAATTATCCACACAATAGGGTTACTCACTATATTGTTGAATACAGTCTTTAAGTTGACTTCAGTATCAATCTTACCAATAATATCATGGGTTACAAATTACTCCTTAATTTTGGCACTAAATTTCTGCCTTAATTTACAATTACACATGCAAAATTACAAAATTGCCGCGGGAAATTTCTCAATACAATAAACAAGTCAAAAACCCACAATAACTGTTAGCGTAATTTGTCAACTATGATATTAAAACGTAATCAAATGGCATACTCGTGAAATAAAGAAGTATTTTCACTTGCGTTGTGTCAAAATTCTAATAATTTCCTAATTTCACCCGTCATCCTTTTTTTACCCATACGAACAGACACAGCTGGAGATATATTATTCACATGATAGGGTTGATTGTCGAATGCAAACGTACAACAGCACCGCCCAGGATTTTCCTAAAATTTCAGAAAGGGTAATTCATGTATATGATGCATATGATATCCATATCGATATTAAGGACGGTGGCTACTTTTGCCAGCGCTTACTTGTTATATGCAACACGGAAGAAATGGTTTACACGTCACGACGACGCGCGCTTGAGTTGAAATTGACGTATTCAACTACGCTACAAAGTGCGTGACTAAAATAAAAATAAAATTTTCCTAATATGACCAAATCAAGTTTAAGAAACCTGTACTAAAAACAGGAACAGCAGAATAGCAGCTTATCGTTGACCACTTACTGTTAACGGCTTCCAGCTGAAAAATCAAAGTGGCTGTGAGCCACTGAACTCGGAAAATAAATTATAAAGGGTGTTATGAGGCATTGCTCATCAAGGAACTACTTGTGATGTGAGGGCAGTCTATAGCTTTCGCACAATCCCGTAAAGACTTTTTCCATTCAGGAGTGTGTTGAAATATTTGCAAAGTCAAACAGTTCAACGTTAAGAAACTTTTTGTTACTCAGGCCTGCCTACACGTTTTACATTACAAAGTACTGTACGTAGTCAAAAACGGCAAGATCAATATGTTTGATCAAAAGTGATTTGTAGACTTGGAGAAATGTCTAATGCCTGCTTATAGCCAGCTCTCAGTTGGCTTAAGATTGTTAGATTAGATGCAAGCATGACAAGCATGGATTTCGTTCTTAGGTAAAATTTGATGAAACCCTTTTTTAAAAAAATAATTATTTGCGCTACACAGAGCAAAGCGGATATCAACCAATCTTGAGTCCGACATAAAAGAAATCACCGAAATCTATCTCAAAGCAGGTTATCCTAAGCATTTCAATCAAGCCACAATCAACCGTTTCCACGACCAAACAGACAAGGAAGAGAATTTAATCCCAGAGTATCTGTTTGAAGAGAGAAGGAAAGAATTTATTAAGTTACCCTACTTGTTCGACAACGAGAAACTCAGCAAGAGTGTAATAAACAAACTAAATACTCTTGCGGATGGGCGTTTTATGTTTATCTCCTTGTGGTAAACAAGGAAAATCAAAAGTTTATTCAATCTCAAAGATTAAAACTGACACAAATCAATTGTCATCTATCGTGCCGAGTGCACATGGTGCGAAACCTACATTGGGGAAACAAAAGAAACTTCGCAGTACAAAAAGCAGAACACGAGAACAAGTCTCAGAACTCCGAACCGGCCCGTCACCTCGCAAAACACCCAACCCACGCATACACATGGAACATTGCGTGCACCGAGAAAACCAATTGTCGGAGGAAAATAATAGAAGACCTGCTAATTGCTTGCGAGAAACCAACCCTAAACAAACAAGTTCATTCTTTCATTGCGAAACTTTTCCCCTCGGGAATAACTTAATCGAACAAAACCAAGTTTTATGTAATATATCAAACACGAGAGACAGTGTTTCATAGGGATATCCAAACACCGAGAAGAGAGTTGAAAATACGACGCGCAGCGGAGTATTTTTGACGAACTTCTAGGTGTTTGGATAGCCGAGGGAACACTGTCTCGAGTGCTTGATATATCTTCTCAATCGAAACAACAAAAACTAAGGAGTAAACGGAGAAGTAAACTCGTCAAAATCTTTGCTAATTAAGACCGGATATCCAAACCTCCTTCACGATGGTGATTTCTTTGTTTTAACTTGATGAATTATTAATGAGTTTGAGAAGTAAATTTCCATCATATACCACTGGTGATGACCGTACGGTCGAAAACGTTTTGTTTTGTTTTTTAAATTAGTAACTTTGAGCCTTTTATAAAACATTTAAAAAGCAGCTATTACGACAACAATTATTTATTAATGTATGTTAAATATTGAACTAGAAAGTTGACCAAAAAGTGAAGATTGAGATCAAGATAAACAGTGCTTTTATTGTGAACATAGCTTTTTTTGCACCAAATCCACTGAAATATTTACTGATTTATCATAAATTATTTAGCACATACACGCAAAGTGTTAATGCTCGTTTCAGACCAATCCGTCCGAGCGTTTAGGACACGTGATTTGATCGAGGCTCATTCCAGGTTAGGTCAAATCGTGGCGCTGCACGTTTTCTTTTTATTACGTTGTTATTTCACTTGTATAAATTATGGTCAAAGGAACGCTAACCGGATTGTCATTTTGTAAAGGAACTTACGAAGAAACAAAAGGATCGAACATTACGAACGCTCATGATTTAAGGTTACGGTATCAAGGATTCTCGTATCGTATTGTTTTCAATACGAGAATCGATACGAGAATCCTTGTTACCGTAACCTTAATTCATGAGTGTTCGTAATGTTCGTTTCTTTGAGCCAGATTAATTTGCGTACTCTCTGCATACTCAGCGAACGACCCACTCGCGACACTTCAAATTTTTACGGAGCTAGTTAATACTCATGCACATGTCACGCTACCTCTGGTTCACAGATTTGCCGGCTACAAAGTACACTGTAGGTTGAAAAAGTGCGCAAAGAATTTCTTATAGCTTTTTAAAAACCTAGGATACATTGACTTGGATCGGGTGGTAAGTGACAACTTGGAACTTCTATGAATTTGGACTCTTGGTGGTAGTCCCGTACGAATTATTCGCATTTTTGCTATTCATACGGGAATATTTCCTGCTTCCATAGCAGACGCAGTTTCAGTCAGCGTTAGATAGTTCTTTTGGTATTTAGTCCGGCTACTCGCGGTTAGTTTACCGAAGGATGGATGCTTCGAACGTTTTCTCCTTCCAAATCAGGTGAGGAATACATGCACACTGAATCTCGTAGCGCAAACTGTTCCACCAAAATACGGCTGGACAGGTATTGTCTGAGGAAAGTGTTCAACTATGACATTCAAAAACAGGTTAGCGATTCTTAAATTTTATGGTAACTTTTAGTTATACTCGAGGAATCCCGTATGAATAGCAGATACCAGTCGCTGTACGGTCCCTTCTTATCACGTGACATGTGCGTGAGTATTAACATTGCGGCTCGTAAAAAATTTGAAGTGTCGCGAGTGGGTCGTTCGCCGAGTATGCAGAGAGTACGCAAATTAATCTGGCTCAAATAAACGGCACTCATTGGAATGGCTTTTTTTTTCCTTAAGGTGAATATAACAATTTGGATAAGGAAGAATCACCAATTACAGAGAAATTCAATGAAATCTTCTGACTGCCGTACGAATAGCAAATACAAGTAGCTGTACGGGTGCCGTACGAATAGCCGCTGCGCAAAAATAAATACGGTAGCGAGTGTCTAAAAACACTAAGACTTAAGGCCTAAGACTCCCTCCGAATCTCAAAAACAAGTCAAAACTCACCAAAAAACAACACCCGGCGCGGTAAGAGTAATCACACTAATGGCCGCCGCACAAAAACACTCAACATTTTGCTAGTGGAACCCAGTCTACACGCCAAGTAGAAACCACGTGACAAACGCTTTGCTCTCGTGGACAAATAAATAAATAAATTTCGCTGGCGTTGACAAAGTGTGGGAAATCCCACACAAAAATCGCCTGGAGCCTTTAATCATTCGTTTATATCGATTGCTGGCGAACTCACAATATCACGTAGGTTTGTGAAGACTCTCCCTGAATGGAATCGCTAAAAAAGAACCATAAGTATTTTTCTTACAATGGAAAATCGTTTGACCTTCTACCTCTCGAAAATAACGAACTTGACACGCTGCAAGCCACTGTAAAACGGCCTTAGACGGCGGATGTTCGAAACCCAGTTGGGGGAGGGTGGGATAGTCCTTTCTCAATTATGCTAGCATATTTTTGGCATTATTTGGTTAAACAAGCATTTTTTCACACTTTTTCTGTAAAAGGAATTGCTAGCATTGTTTAGCATTTTGCACAACTTTGATCTAGATTTCAGCACTCGAAAGATTTTAAATGCTAAATTTTAGAATTCAAAAGCATTGTGATGATTTGCTTTTGTGTTTGCGAGAAGGATTTCTGTAACTGTAACTACGAACTGATTGAATCTGAACTGACTTGAAAAGTCTGGACCTAGATGGTAAGTGGTTAACTTTCAGGAGCCCGTTCACCCGCTACGCCAGGAGGGAGAGGTCAACTTTGCTTGCGTAGCCATGCGATTGCGCGCCCGATTATCTTAGCTATTATGACGTCGCTCGTGAGCTGGCCTGTGAAGTTTCAACGGCCGCTAAAAAATGACACCAGAAAAGTTTTTCATCCGATGATTGCTCAAAGAATTTGAAAGAAAGTGATCAACATGTTAAGGTAACATGTTAATATTGTGTCCAAAAATACTTTGGGTTTCAAAAACTAGATGTCAGAAGGCACAAAAACATGCAAAATTTCGAGATCGCCGGCTCAGTTGAAAACGCGATTGAAAAGTGAAGCTTTATGCCCGTTTCTTGGGCGATATCTGGAGAACCCAACAATGAACAACAAAAACACAAAAATATGATCTTGATATGGTTTAAAACGTTTGAATGGTGATGAAAACGAATCATTTAACATATGCATAAAAATGATCACTGGGTTTAAACCCATTATTTCGTAGACGATAGCGTGGAGGACCTGCTGATCAGTACTCGAAACCCTCGAAATATGAGAAAGTATTAGATGGAAAATGCTCCCTTACATAGCCATTTGAACTATCAAGTTATATGCTAGGTTGGAAAGTGAATAATGTACCAAGGAATTATTTTTCTGCACTAAATTATCCGCAAAACCGTCAAAGATAACATTTTCTTCTGCGAGGCCAACCAGCTCCGAGCAGACGTGTGTATATTTTAGATGGTAAAATGATATAAAATCACTGTAAGGGAGACCTAGATGAAACGGATGATATCCAGAATAACATGGACGAGACCTCTTGGCAGAAAGGTGCTTTATTTCATGTAAAAATGCTCGTCAAATATGAGATCGGAGCAGGATCTGTTTCCTCGGGCGTTCGCATGTGAAGTGAAGTGAGGTGAAGTGAAGTGAAGTGAAGTGAAGTGAAGTGAAGTGAAGTGAAGTGAAGTGAAGTGAAGTGAAGTGAAGTGAAGTGAAGTGAAAGACTTTATTTAATGAGGGTGACCCGTGACAGTAACTTAAGTTACTGATAAACTTGGGGCCCTCAGCTTAGAATAATTAGAATGCTAAAAATATATTACTTACAATAAAATGCTAAAATACAATATTATTTACAATAAAATGCTTAATTAAGTTACTATTAAAAATGGTTACAAATAATAAACTGGGCTTACAATTTCAAACATACTACGAATAATAAGAGTTAAAAAATTCCATTAGTTTTCTGAGAGTTAAGAATAGTATTACATAATTTAGCCTTAAATGATTTAACGGACTTCTCTGTTTTTAAAGACCGGGGTAAACTGTTCCAATCTTTAATAGTTCTGACGGCGAAAGTGCGTCCTCCCTCCGAGGCGTTTCTGTGAGAGGGGCATAATAAATTTAAATTACAATTTCTAGTACTTCTCGAATGGACGTCAGAGTTTTTCCTTAAAGATTTGTTCATGTATTCAGGTAAAGTTTTGTTTATCCTTTTGTAGGCCAGTGCACATCGATTTATATAAGCTTCTTTGTAAAAGGGGATCCAGTTTAGCTTATTAAATAAAGTGACAGTTCGACTAATACGTTGTGCTGCAAGAATAATACGCGCAGCCCGTTTTTGCATACGGAGAACTCTCTCGAGTGCCTCTTTGTTACACGATGTCCATACTGTGCTTGCATACATGAAGAGTGGTTTGATTACTGCGTTATAGTAGATCAATTTTTGATTCTTTTTCAAGTAGCAGCTTATATGGCGTAGAAGACCAATTCGTTTTGAAAGTTTGTTACATAGTTCGTCAACATGTGTTTCGTAAGTTAGGTTCTCGTCGATTATCACTCCAAGAAGTTTATGGCTACCAACTTGTTCAATTTCTGCATTTTGCATCCTAGCTTCAAATTTTCCTGCGTCATGGGTTATACGTCTGCGCAGACGCTTTCCCGTAGCCAACAACGCTTTGGTTTTCTTGGTATTTATAAACATTTTGTTTTCACTAGCCCATTTCTCAACTTCTATCAAGTCCTTTGTTAATGATTTGTTTAGTGTAGGAATAGCTTTCCAGTCTGATCTTAAAGACAAGGTGGTATCGTCTGCATAGATATCCATAGTTGACTTGTGAACGTTTAGAGGCATGTCATTGACAAACAGGAGGAAGAGCACCGGTCCCAATATTGATCATTGGGGGACGCCCTGTCTGATAGTCAGCTGTTCAGATGTGGTTTTCCCTAATGTAATAAATTGCTTTCTCTGAGACAGGTACGATTGAAACCAGCCAACAGACGGAGGGCTTGCACCGTAAATAGACAGCTTTTTTAGAAGAAGTTCGTGATTTATAACATCAAAAGCTTTACGAAAATCTATAAATACCAGACCGGTCACTTCGTCATTGTCCATGTTTTTCAGGATGTGATCCGTAAGTCTGATTAGAGCTGTTTCTGTAGAGTGACCTGACCTGAAGGCTGATTGATACTCATATAACATGTTGTTGTCATGTAAAAACTTAAGAAGACAGCTGGCTACGTGTTTTTCGATAATCTTCGAAAAGACAGGTAAAACTGATATCGGGCGGTAGTTGTTGATATCGTTTCGTGCACCACCCTTGTGCAATGGTGTAACTTTTGCTACTTTCCAACGGTCTGGAAAACTGTTTGTCGATATTGAAAGGTTCAGCAATTTGCATAATGGACTTGCAAATGCTGGTGCAATAATTTTGAGTACACGAATACTTATGCCATCGTGCCCAGAGGCCTTGTTACAAGCGATTTTCCCTATGGTGTCAATGATCTGCTTAGGCGTTATTGGAGGGATGTTGAAAGCCACGTTATCATTCAATCGCGAAGAGACAAAATTTTTCAGCTTGGTGTCATCAAACTCTACGCCAGCGTCGTTTTCCTTGCCAATTTGATCTAGGATGTTCACGAAGTACTGATTAAGCTCATTTGCAATGGAAGCTTCGTCACTAATGATGTTGTTTCCTGTGTTTAATTCATCGATGCGAACTCGAGGTTTACTAGTCCCACTTAATGTTTTGAGTGCTTGCCAAACTCCTTTTGGATTTCCTTTGTTTTCGTCGATTTTCTTGCGGAAGAAACTTCTCTTTGTTTTTTTGATGAGACTTGTAGTTTTACCCTTTGCATGCGTATAGCGTTCCCAGTCTGCAGGCAGATTTGAAATTCGCGCCGTTTTCAACAGCTTGTCTCTTGTTTTCATAGACGACAAGATCTCTTTAGTCATCCAAGCAGGCTGGTTCGGTTTCTTGACGCGTTTAGATTTTAGTGGAATGTGCCTGTCCAAAACGTCATTTAGCATTGTTTCCATTGTAATCAAAACATCGTTTAAATCATCAAAAACAAAGGCAATGTCCCATGGGGCACATTGTAGATCATGTAGTAGTTCATTTGTATTCAGATTTTTGAAGTCACGATATTCTATGGTACTGTGGGTTTGATCTCTTTGCTTTTTGGAGTATTTACGTCTAATAAAAACTGGCAAGTGGTCTGAAAGACCAATATCTAGTACAGAGATTTCAGTAACAAAACCAGGATGCGTTGTGTAGACATGGTCGAGACAAGTTGAGCTCACGGGACGTGTAACTTTGTGCACGAGTTGGCTTAAATTTAGGCTTTTTAATGCCTTCGCTAATCGATGATGTTTGTAGACATATGTATCCAAGAAGTTTATATTAAAGTCTCCAAACACATACATTTCTTGGTTTCTTAAATAAGCTGTTTCAATGTTAAGCTCCAGTTTGGCATCCGTGTCCGCCGTTGAAGAAGGCGGGCGATAAACAGCTCCTGTGAGGTATTTCTAGAACGCAGTCAGGTTTGTTTGGTTTAAGAAATGTTTCGAGGAGAAAAAGCACATCGATTTCTTGACGTCTAGTGGTTAGTAATAACCTTATCTGCTCAAACTTAGTGTCCGTTAGATTGTTTACGTTCCACTGTCCTAGTCTGAGACCTTTTCCTGGTAAACATACCTTGGACAAATTGACTGTCTTGTCATTCTTGTTTTCACTTGGAGTAGTCGGGCCAGGATTCGGGTTTACATCACAGGCCTTAAAAATTTCGAGCTCCAAAATACGAGGATTGAAAGTTGAAATACCATTTGTAGTATATTTCATCACAGAGTGAAAGAATTTTCGCTTGAAGTTCTTCGGTTGGAATGCTGAAACTGCCTTTAGTCCCAAAATGGCCGCGCTCGTCGGGCCTTGCTTTGTTGCCGTAACACATTGCTGCTGATATCTACCCAAATTTCCGATATAATCGCTTTCAGAGAAGTTATGATCGTAATAACTTGCTGAGAGAAGCACAAGTACTTCGAAAACCTACTGTAGTACTCGAAAATTTAGCCTTTTCACCGAGTAAGACGCCATGGCGAAGAAGCGCGACTCCAAATGGCTTTAAGCTGGTCCAGTCTTTTTCTGTAATGCAAAGCTGTTTCTTCTTCTGAACCTCTGACAAGAGAAGTATCCTAAACTGGTGCCATGGGTTCTAATTTTTTTCATTTCTCAGTGTGTTACCTTAAACCTGTATAGACTGTGAATGAAAACTGTGTAGGATGCTATATGAAAAGAACTGAAAAAATACAGAACCTGGTTCCAAGCAGGAAAGAAGGAAAGAATAAATGAACAAGGACACTTCCTATGCTAAGCCATTGGCAATAAGAATTAACTTATCCAGGAGAAGCTTGCTAAGCCAAAATGATTTATTGCCAAAACAAAGATTTCAGTAAGGAAGGTTATGACAAAGCTGGAAAGATCAATATCAGGTGATCTCTTATTATAACCAAACCCCTTGTTTTCTAAAAGTATCTGTCTTGAGAAGCTGTAATAGCTTTACTGCCTCTATGTTTGAAATAATAATCAATTCTTTTTTTTTATACTCAATGCTTTTAATTTTCATCATAAATCTTATGTAAATAAAGATAGCTTTAAGAATTATTTTACATTAAGCTTAAACTGACCTAGAAAGAAATATTCTAGAGAAGAGTGTCACAGAGGTTGTACTTTTAAACATGAACCCCAAGCCTGATTTCTCCCCAGCTCCTTCCATCCCAGGTTCCCTGTTGCTTTTTGTACTGATGAGTTTATTTTTGACTTTAAGAGAATGCATCATGCTAGTGATACATGTAAGCGCACAATTTCAGCAAATAACAAAAAAAAAAAAAAGGAAAAGAAAAAAAAAAAAAGAAAAGAAAAAAAAACACACAAAAGATTGGGTTTAAATGTTTAATTGACAGTACATTGACAATAACTAGATAGCTTTGCATGGTGGTTGCATGTATTGCCAGAAACGGCACCTGCTTGAACGGTCTTGCAAAGGTAGTGGAGGATGGTAACCTAAGATTTAAAAAGATTAAATGAAACTTCTCTTAGT
Organism: Orbicella franksi; assembly: GCF_964199315.1. Taxonomy (NCBI): domain Eukaryota; kingdom Metazoa; phylum Cnidaria; class Anthozoa; order Scleractinia; family Merulinidae; genus Orbicella; species Orbicella franksi. Next base: position 7,726,771 of record NC_138146.1, read on the forward strand.
AATTCACCAGTTGAAAACTTGAGTAAACGTTTATATGACGTCCCTTCCGTCTTCGGTTTTTATATCGCCCCTAACTCTTTTCAACAGAAAATGTAAACTAAACGACAAATTTCCTAATGAGATCTAGCACCAGGAACTCAATATTTATTTACCATTAAAAAAAATGTAATTCTCACAATTAAACTATTCAACCCCATCCACCTTTTAAGTCCTGTCCAAGCAGATACGATGCGGTAATGAACATGAGCTAATATAATTCAGAATTTATAAAACATTAAATGGCACATCTCCAGTATCAATGTATTGAATTGAGATCTTCAGATTTTCACATAGAGAATTCTTTTCAGCACCCTCAACCTGCACAAAGGAAAAATAAAATTTCTGAGGCGTGTCAAACAAACTGCAACAAATGCTCTGCATAAGGCATTTTTGGATCCTTACACAAAGAAAAACGAGTCACAATACCGTATAGGAATTAAAATACATCAAACTTCAAATTCCTAAATTGTCGATCACCTGTGCCAATGTTGTAAACATAATAAGATCCAGCAACAGGAACTCAAGGTGACCAGAGTTTGAACTCAAGTTTTGTTATATAAGCATACATGATTGCAGCCGACAGTGAGGCCCCTTATTTAGTCTTAGGTAACCAAGAAAGCCCTCCCCCCACCGTCCTTAAGGGAAGTTTCTAACTTTCAGTGTCCATTTTGACGAATATTTTGACGATTTTTTACCCAGGCAGTGAGGCCTGGGTTTAAAATTCGGCCCTCTTTTTAATGCAGAGTGCACTATTGGGATGGTTTGGGAGTTGACGTCGCTAAAGCACTGTGGCACTGTGACATTGTGGTCACAAGGTGTAAACTTTAATGTTTGTATAATTAATTAATTTCAATGAATTAATTAGGCTTGCAGCAAGGCGGGTAGGATGGGGTGGGTACTTGTAAGCACTAAGTAAAACGGGAAGTGTATGTACCTACGTTACCTCCTTTAGTGTTCAAAAAGCTATTTATATGTTTCAGAAAGCCCCTTGCTCTCCTAGTGGTACTTTTCTCTTTAGAACAAAACCAATATTTGCTCTAAACGCATGCGCAGATTAATATGCGTTAGTGTCAACTACATATCAGATGGAAAATACATTTCATACAAGATCACACACTTACGTTGTGCCCTTTTCCGTGTGGTAGAACCCTAATAAGTCATTCGCATGCGTTCTAGCATCGTTGGCGCGATACAAGAATGCTACTGTGACTGCGTGTCTTTTGGGATTACGCCTAACTTGGTTCAAGAAATATCATCTGCTGTTCCCAAACTACACTAGTGCGTTTATTTCATCCTTTAATTGTCTCTATCAAAGAGAGCAAAATGTTCATACCCGCAGCTGAAACTCTCCCGAGTAAGTGGCATTAAAACTTGTCAAATTGTACAAAAACCCAGGAAACTGCTCAAATATTGCTGCAGACTCCGTGGTATCTACTGAAAGCATAAACTTTTATGAAGGGTATAATCTCGGTCAAGTAGCGCTGTTTACTTGCAATACCTCTCGTTAAAACGCTTCTCAGTTGTATTAATCGATATCAGTGTGTATTTTAAATTTAAGTGGTTTTATTGTTAACGTCAAAGATGGCAACAGAACCTGCTGTTCCGAGACAATTTGATGATTAGATTAGTTCTTCTTTGCCGGTCAAAAGAAAATTTGCCTGTTAAATGAAGCAAATCATTCCTCTTCCATTTCTTCATCCGACATTCAACTTTCTTCCATCTATCTTCAGCTGTGAAAAGAATGCAAGCACATCTTCCGTGTGTTTTCGAGAACAAACAAGAGTTTCAGGTTACATACCTTTGCGAGGAAAATAAAAGTATCAAGTTACAAACGTTTGGGTGAAGAGTAAAATTGTCACGTTCGCTACTCAAATGTATTATTTAATTTAAAATGAGCAAAAATCAACGTAAAACACTACAGTAATATTTAAGACCTGTCTTGACAAACGGTAATTAATTGTAAGCTATTCTTGGACAGTGAATGAAAATACACACATCAAACATATACAATGCTAAGATCATGTCTCATCAAAATCCCTAGCTGACTAACAAGGTCAATACAAACCAGGAGTGAATGGAAGGAGTTACACAGGAACTGTGTTATGAGAACTGTGTCAGAGCTATACATTTACACTCTGCGCTATCTGAGATTGTTTCACTTCTGTTTTTTTTCCCCCTCGTTCAGTCACAAATCGCTGTCTGGTCTCCAAAGCGCATGCGCCTCCTGTGCATGCGTACAGCACATGGAATTTACGAAAGTTGTCGTCGTGAAAAGTTGGCACGAATTTCACGATTTCTAGGGCGATGAAATCACATACAGACGTACACACCGTTCGCGGTAGACCGACACTAAAGGACTTAAACGTTTTCGGAACGGGTCGGTCTGCAAACCTCACGAGAGATCAATTTACGAGCGCACATTTTGAGTGAATTTATCAAGAATCATGTTATACCAAAGGAGCTATCAACCCGCGCTATCAACTCTTCAGCTTGATAAAGAGCATCTTCAGAAGCATCATCGTATTTTTGGACGTGATCGTGACCCAAGTAAAATCCCAGCACGAACTAAAGAACGTCTCAGCAACAAGAGCAGAAGGGTTAGAGAATTTGTTTACGAGTGTATCTGTTCGAGTACACCTATGAAGTCTTAAGTAAAACGCTCTGAGAAACTTCGCAAAGTATAATAAAGTTAAAATCTCGAACTAAACGATAATCTGTCGTTATTTTCTTGTAACAGAGTTATGTGTCTTAAAAAGAATGAAACCCATGTAGCGAATTATTGTACATTTAGGCTGAAAGAAACTAATGTATGTTGACCCCAGCAAAACAATTCTTGGCTTGCACTGTCACGCAATCCTGGCGCAATAAAAATATTATTCGAAAACCATTTAGTGGATAAAGTCAAGAAATTGTCATGTTATAGGAGATTAATGAAGATGACACTCCTCTAATTTTTAACTCTGTGCGTTTTTCCAAACCTCAGATATTCGTCGAAATATTTTGCACAAATTTACAGAGCCCAGTATGGAGCCGCCATGTTGGTGTACCTCAGCGGTACGCCAACATTGCGGTCGGAATATTGCCGGTTTTCATGTGACGTCGTCAATTTCCAAAATAAGAAATTACCAATCCTTGTGAAGTTTTAGTTTCATCAGATGTAAGACCATCTAATAACTTTTGCAACGTTTAAACGCGACAGGGTTCCTCATTATGTAATGGAGCACGTCGGAATTTCCAAGTTTATGCCTTGCGTGACATTAAAATGGCGGCGCGATAAGGCTGTCGAGTAAGTCAAAAGATGAGTTATTGCTCAAGTTTTTACTAACTAAACAGTTCTTGCTCTAGACAAAGTATTAATTTCAATGTATCGGAGCTTTAGAGTGATAACGTTTCGTTTCAATGGCAAAACTCAATGACAGATGTTTCTGTTACTTTACGGCCGCCATGTTTGTGTCCCTCCGAGAGACACAAACATGGCGACACCATACAAAGCTCTATAAATTTGAGTGAAACACTTTTCCGAATAACGCGCGGATGGAAAACCGTACAGACTTAAAACTTGGCGAGTTTATTTATATATCAATCATCTTTCATATCTCAGCTTCTTGACTTAATTCATTGAATGGTTACGATTTTTATTTTTGATGGCGTGACACTGCAAACCAGCCATAGTGTAAACATCTGGAACTTACTTTGGCTATCTAGGCGACCGATTATCTGTACTAAACAAAAACGCATTTACATAAGCACTTTTCCTAATACTTTAACTTCTGAATGGGCTAAAAATCACGAGATAAGTATATGTTTTTCGACAAACGCGTTCGTAGCTCTATGTCACGCACCACAATAACTCTGAAATTCAAAATGTCTTGCTTGCTTGAGAGACGCAAAAAAAAAGCAACAACAACAACGACAAAGGCGAAGGAAAATAGACTGAAATGTTTACAGGCTGATATAAAGACCTTGACTCATTTCACGCCCTAAAGGCCTGCAAACGAGTAATAAGCTATATTAATCGATTCCAAGAAATACAATCAAAGGCAAAACAGCTTGAGCACATCGATTCGATTGAATTTCGTACGACTTCAAATGCAGAACATTTAGCTCAATTGCAATATAGCTAGTGCTTGTCAGTATAACGACTGCCTGGGTACACGCACCAAAGCGTCTACTTTTTTCAACATCTGCTCAAGATCCGTGTGATACCGACTCCAGCGAAAAATCACACAACAACAAATGAATGAACGAACGTATTCCGAAGCTGGTGCCAGTCCCGCCATCTTGAAAATATCTTGAAACAAATGGAGCCGCAAGAACTTGACAAGGTCCTGAGTATAAAGTTCTATGCCAAAGTCACAAAGAAAAAAAAGAAAAAAAAAACGGAGATGATAACGAGCTGGAATCCCTTAAAATCATGCAGAGTGCCATTGAACGGTATTTAAATGACAAAAACTATCCACGGAGCAACGCGCACTCGAGGGAGTTTCACAACTCAAGAGATATCCATCGCAGAATTACAGAGGATGCACCTTCAAATTCCTTTTCCAAAAACAACGAGAGATCTCAGCTTCAACCACAGAAGAAAGGAAGGCCTTCCATCATTGATTCAGGCGACGAGAATTGAACTTTTATGCACGAAGTACACTGTTTTCGTTCTGACTTCAGAACTACTTGTTCCTTTGTTACGCTCGAATGAGTTTTCATCACATGACATTGTTTTGCATATTAAATAAGATTTAAAGGTGTTTCCGGTTCCGCTATTTTCAACAAAACGGTTACTGAAACAATACACCAAACTCTAAAATATAAAGGAATAAAATTGTGCTATTTCAAAATAGATCTAATAAAGTGAAAAAAAAAAATTAAATGAAATAAAGTGACAATTGAACTTCGTGTCGTGCAATTTTGAAATCATACTTGTAATTTCAAAACGTGCTCGCGCTATACGCTCGTTCGATTTTGAAATCACGCCTATGATTTCCTACCTAACAATAAACATGAAAAAATTACTCGATTCTGATTGACTGAGAGCAGTACTATTCAAGTGTAACACCAGTGCAAATTACACATCGTAATTCTGGACTGTGATTGGCTGAAAGACAATAGGAAATTATCTAAGCCAATGATACCACGTGAAATGATGACGAAAATTTGGTGCTGGAATGAATTCTCGAGTGAGAAAAAATGGCTTCAAAAAAGATCTTGCGACACTTCCTCCACGCGAATTTTTTTTTCTGTCTGTATTATTAATAACTTATCATTCGGTTTTTCTTGCTCAATTTGGAATCAATTTGAGTTTTTCGAAAAGCTGAAATTGCACTCGCCGAAGGGGCTCGTGCAATTTCGGCTTGTTTAAAAACTCACTCATGCAAGTGTAAACCCTCTTTAAATAAAGTTTGATTGATTGATCGATTGATTAATTTATTGACTGATTGATTGCAATAGACGGGTTCACGCTTTTAGTTGCATCATGGGTAATCAGGGCGGGATTGTAAAGAAACAAAGCAGCAAAAGATACCCATGATGCAACAAAGAGCGTGAACCCGTCTGTTGTGTTTTTAAGTTAAAAAAATGTTCATACATGATATATGGGTATTTGTTTCCTATTTACTTAGATATCTTAATCACACCCAAATTACGGAGCTGTCTGATGAACTATTTTCCAACTTGGTCGACTTAACTTGGCTGTAAGTAGAAAAAAAAAACCAGTAGTAGATTAGTAATAGCAGCATATTAGTTAATAAACAAATTGTTACTTCAAGGTTTCTTTTCTTCCTGACAAAAAGCTGTCACGGTGTTAATTTCAGCGTTAACTGTTTAAATGCAAAGATGATAGCGGATTTAATTTCCTTGGTTAAAGAATATTTTCGGAGACATGGCAAAAGCAGTTGTACTCGGGTTTGTTGGAAGAGATGAGTTGCTTCAAGAGATGAGATCCAAAGTTAGGCCTCACGGAACGGTATCCTCCTCCTTGAACCCCCTGATGCCCATATATTTGAGACATGCGCAGAGTACTTTTTTGGGAAACTGCTGTTCTTAGAGATACGCGGGCTCAACTCGCCAATGTTTACATTCAAGCTCACTGAAGCAACTTATTTTTAAATTGCAACAAAATGTCGAGCAGATGGGACGAAAAATAGTTCACGGCAGTCAGTTTTCCCGGTTAAATCAACCGTCAGTAAAGAAGAAGAAAGAAATTACCAATGAAAACGTGAAAAAAAAAAAGCTACAAACAGTGTCCGAGTAGAATTGAAAAACCTGTCGAGCGAGGAAAAAATCGACAAACTTGAGCGATTCTGTAAACGCCTACAGTGTGAAAGTGCCGGCCTGAAGAGGACAATACAAACTCTACGACGAAGTATAGGTAAGTGTCTGCTCAAGTAGTCATCAAGCCGTCTATAAATCTCCTAAAAAGTGTTTCTTAAAGTTTCTGAATTAACACTAAATGCCGCTTTCCCACAAACACATAATTTTAAAAAATTGTGGCGATGTCAATGGTTATGGCCGTCGATAAAACCGGGAACATGGAACATTCCGGAACATCCCGCACATTCCGGAACATCACGAAACATCGAATAATCATAATAATTATGCAAAAAATATGTAAAATTAAATTTTTAGAAATTAAATCAAACAAAAATATATTGATATCAGCTCGGAAAATAAAAACAAAACAAAAATATAACAAATAAAAAAAAAAAAAAAAAAACAGGAAAAAAGAAAGAAAAACCAAAGTGATTGCAATGAGTGAAGGCTAGCAACTAAGAAGAGTAATCCATTCCTTCCAGTCGTTCGCCGTCAGTTTAATGCCGTGACTGTCCCTTATTCCCAGATTTCGTTCTTCACAGAAAACCAAGGTGGTGGCGTTCGAACTCCTTAATCAGACCTAAAAATATGAATACACGAGTGTGATTTCTTTATTCAATTCATTACGTCAATACAAAGATATGCGTATATACACGATTTCTCATGAGGAAATAGTTTCTCCATGAGATGGAAATAGAAACTCTTCGGCATTGAGTTTCTTTTTTTTAAACTAGTTCGGATTGCTCGAGCTCTGATGAAGTGTAAACAAATACAAACACAAAATTTACAAACATCTGGCGACGCGCGCGCTGTCTTGCAGGGTCACTGGTCAAAACTTTATTGTCTCACGAAATATTTGTTACATGTGTTGGCGATCTGAAATTAAAATCTAAGTGTCGCCAACTGTTGAAATGCATTTCTTAGATAATGTTTTGTCCAGTAAAAGTTAATACTTAATTAATTAAAAATACTTTTACCGCAGGCTATAATCTATTCATCGCTAGTTCAATTTCACATGCAGATCGTTATCTGACATTCGATCAAACTTAGTTTTAAGTAGACCAGACATGCGAAGTACGCGCGTGAATGCGCTGCTCTAATCTAATTTTACATATTTTTGTCATAATTATTATAATTATTCGATGTTCCGGGATGTTCCGGAATGTTCCATCTGCCGGGTTTTATATCGACGGCCAATGGTTACCGGTGTTGTCACCAAAATTTTTAAATTCAAACTTATAGGTTAATATATTACCACTACAAGGGGTCAAGGAATACTTAAAAGGAAAATAGTAAAAACAGTTTGTAAAATAAAGCAAACTAAATGGTATGGTCACATAGGGCACGGGTTTGTGTCTAAATACCAAACTTGAAGCGGCGATTTTGGCCATCGAGTTGGACGCCTAGTTGCGAAGCAAACAAAAATTTAATAACATACTCTGGACTGGATATCACCGCTTCGCAAAAAAGGGCTCTTTTATAGCTGGGTACGCAATAAACAAGATTTGAATCGGAGCTAAATCCTCTTTTGAAAAAGCCTGCTTGCTCAAATCATTGCGAAATGTTCAAAATTAGATAGATATTTAGATTATGTTTAATTTTATGTGACCGGCCGGCTTTCGTATATTACGCCAGAACTTCTGGTAGAAAAAAAAACACAGCCTTTTAACCGAAAGTGCATGCATATGACCAACAAATTTTAGTCTAGACATAAATTTTGTGAGAATGCATTTTTTCCCAAAGGGTTTGTCTGCCTTTTATTTTGTAAATTAGCAGGTCAACATGTCGACTCGATATAAGCAGACCGAGGAAACAGTAACTTTCAGAAATCCACACAAGTACACCGCATACTTTAATTTTTCTATCCTTAAATTCATTATTCAAATGACACAAAATAAAAGTTTGTACGCTCATAAAACTTGTAAGGGTCCTATTTATCATAGTAAGGAACAGTTTTTAATTATTATGACATTTTCATATTTACAGTATTTTTGAGAAGAATTAACAATGACCTAATGAAAGGTGTCTTAAAGTTACAAACTGAAGCAAAGAAGCGTGAAAGAACTTTGAAGTCTATTGAATTGAAAACGAAACAAGTCGATAACAAACTACGAGGGACCAAATCTGCTTCCAAAAAGCTGAAAAGACAATTAAAGGAAAATGGTGAAAATGTAAAGAAACCTAGGTATTCCCTTGTGGACACATTTTCTCACGGCAAAAATGGAACAAATCACAGAACAGTCATGTTTCTAGCCTACATGAGATATTAACAGCATGTATGTTTGCTTTCTAGCCAAAAGACACCCATCGCACTACATCCAATTTCTAGTATTTTATTTAACTGTAGCCCCCCAACAAATGTTGTCTCGCCATCCACACTGCAGACTGAAATATCCTATTAGGGGAGGCCGATAAACTAATATTACGCAAAAAAATTGCAAGTAGCCAATATTATTTCCATGTATGGAGTGATGACTCCAACAAAGGTGGCGAAGAGCGGCGCATTGTAGGTGTCCACACCCGGTGCCCAGAGATCAATAAGCCCAGGGCATATGTCCTTGGTAACAGTTTGACTGCGAGTGGGTCAGGAAAACACCAGTCTGATGTAGAATATCATGTTGTTCATGGCATAACTAATGTTTCAGGGTTGGTTGGGGATAATGCCTCAACCCAGAAGGGGAAGGCTAATGGTTTAATAGCAAATAATTCAAGGGTTTTTGAAAAGGATATGTTCTTTGTTGGATGTTACCCCCACGTCCTGAACATTATGTTAAGAAGGATGTGCCAACCTGGGTTTGGGGCCAAGGGTGACATGAATAACAACCGTGTATTGCAACTACTTTATAAGGTATCTTGGCTTTATCATGAACGCCTGATGTAACTGATAAAACGAACAACACACTGAATAATTTTATTCCCTCCCAAAATATCATGAAAATATTATCAGCACCTTTATTCGGATCATTAAAAATGAAAGTGCCTATTATGTTGGAAAAAAATCATTACTGGAATACCAGCAGTTGTTGTGGCTTAGTAATCAATGCTAGCAGGGGTAACTATTTGCATTTGCCTGAAAGAATCGAACGTGAACTCACCTCTCGTAGCCTTGAATTTAACATCTCCAAAGCTGTCTCCGTGCGCTTAGTGCATTCGATATTTGCTCCACTACATTATCTTGAGCGCGCGGGGAAAAAGTTGAAATAACTTCAAGAGCAATCAGTCTAGGTCTCTAGACGTTCATTAGCCAGGACACTAGAAGGCAAATCTCGAATTTCACCGTTTCGGTTTTTCGATATCACCGCCTCTGCCCGCTGAGGACGGCAAAAAATAGTGACGAATAGTCGTCAATAGTCACCGCCTTAGGTCTAATATCCTTGCGTTAATTAATTATCCAAATAAGCAACAGAATTTCAGTGAATTTATTACCTTTTCTTCTCCGGACGCAGGTTCGGGCTGTCCATCGCCGACATTAAGAAAACAGAAAACATAAGGATAACCTAATAAAGACGTATTTACGCTTTTGGAGTGGTTAAAACAGAAGAAATTACGTTTAGAAACACCTTTTGTCCTGATAAGCGTCTGTGCTTTTTAGCGGGAAAATCCCGTTCCACGTTACTGCGAGGTTGACTGCGAGATAGTGGGTACCTTATTTGCTACGATTTGCCACTAATTTGCCACTATTTGCCACTATTCGCCATTATTCGAGACTGTGCGCCACTATTCGCACTATTGGAGACTATTCGTACTATTCGCTATTCGCTATTCGGGACTATTCGCTGTTCGCTATTAGCTATTCGGGTTTTCCAGACACCCGTGTAATTTTGCTTCTCCTTGAATGTTTCATTTTTTCGCTGCATAATAGAGGAACCTCACAAAACCAAAACCCGAACAAATTAAAAAAATGGATCAAAATCCACCAGTCACAACCCGCATACCATTACCTTTTGAACAAGTTAAAGTGAGCATCTCTTTCTTGAGAGGTCCGTCAAGTTTATTGACGGCAGCGAAAAAACACAACCTTCGCTCCCTTTTGAACTTCATGGCGAGGCAAACGCGAAGCCATCGAGAAGTAAGAAATAAACTAGAAACAACCTTTTCTTTAAAAGTGTGCTACGCGTCAATTTGCGAACCTTCGCGACTTGAACAAGTGGTGAGTATTGGACAACACTCCGAAAGAATGGTTATTTGGCCTTCCTGCTGCTCTTAAATCGCTATCATCTGCGTCCTCTGCTTCCTAATCCTCAATAATGACGAAATTTCTCAAATCAATCTGGCTCCTGATGTGGCATTTGCGTGTTAAATCATCGTCATTGTCACTTTCGAATCCTTCGATGTCAGATTCAAAGCCGTTATCCGAGGGAAAAGCGAAGTTTCCATCCAAATTATAATCAAGTATTTCTTGAGCGCGATACCTCACAGGCCTCCTGCTCATGTTTATAAGTGGTATTTAAATCGTGCCTTGCCTTCGACAAAAGCAAACATTTTCGAAAAACTCGATAAAAACAGCTCTAATCTGACCAAAATGGCAACTCCATGTGTGTCTTGTCTAAATTAGCCGTTTAAGAACTGGTAATGACTAAGGGAGAGACTGCTGATTAAAGGAGTTGCAGACAATTTCCGAAATAAACGGAATGTCTTGAAAGTTAGTCCAAAAATTTCCAACCGAAATGTCCGAACGGAAAAGATATGTTCTTACCAATTCTTGACCAGTTCCAGCCACCGTCTTGGAATTATTAGGGAGTTTAAGAAACCACGACGAGAACAACGTCGATTAAAAAATGAATTCATATTATACCCACGAATCTCGCGTTACTTTAAAGTCACTGTCAAAACCATCACGTAATTGAATCTGAAACACAGCGATAAATTTGAAATAGAAATGTAAAAAATTAGCCGTTGTGGTTCTCGTTCTCCAGACAGCGCAGAATCTCACGTTGTTGTTTTGCAGAGGACGGCAAAGAATCATAACGCACATGCCATTCTACTGTTTATTGAATCTCTTGTCAAGAGACGTTCCCGTTGCCGTTACCGTCGTGGTTTTCTTAAGCTCCCCGTATTAAGAGGCCGAACTCCATTCTCGTCCCCAGAGCCTCCGGGTCTTTGGTCACGTGGTCGGCGAAATGGAGGGCTCTGGTCGCAGCCAATACCGGATATCCGTAAATCACGGACAACAGATGGCGCATGCATAATTCCTGCCAACACATCTGCTCATACTCAGAAATTAATCCTGAGGGAGGGCAGAGAGGTAGCGAGAGAAGGTCAGAAGGGCTGTACATGTGTTGTAAGTCAGTGTCGACAGATGGGAATTCGAAGAAGCCTTGACAGAGGCTTTCACTTCGCTGAAGTCCAGTGATTCAGAGTTAAAAAGAGAACAGAAAGACACCTTGAATACCGTCGCTTTGGAAACGATTGCAATTTTTTCTGAATATTTCACCAACGGGTTTCTTTTTGCCTTTTTTGGTGGAGCGTCTAGAAAAAGGCAGGGACAGCTGTGTTGTTGTTTCTTCTCTTTCATATGCGATCATGTTCGATAAAATATAGAAGTTAAACGAGCGAGGTGCAGTTGTTAAAGCAAAGTAATCAGGATACTTCGTGTAATGACATTGTAAAATTTGCTTATGGACACAAGAAAGCGTTTATGGAAACTCCATCACTGAGGAAGAGAAGATTTTAAAAGACTTTTAAAATACAAGTCGAGCCGATAGAGGAGGATAAAAGTTAACAGTGGTAAGAACTATTTACATCCTGGTTATTTACATAGGTTTGAAGAGAGTAGCAGAATAACAACTATTTGAACTCAGAGACTTTTTGTGTATATTTTAATTTTACTCATCATTCCGTGCAGGGAATGTATTTAACGAGTTCTTTTACAACGGTGCCAACTTTCCTACCTTTTTTTCAAAGAGCCCCATTTTGTTCTTTTCATATATATATATATATATAAATTTATATATATATAAAAGAGTCTTCCACAATCAAGAGATCATTAAACTCCCCACCCCCGCCCCCCCCACCCCCCAAACCCCTTTCGCTGGCCCCGCAAGATACTTTTTCTGTTTGGCTTGTTTTAATTTTTTGTCGTAAAACATCGATCCTGAACAGTTTTCTTTTGATCTTTTGGGTACTTATGCGAAATAGTCCGAAACATATTCTCTCTATATTGTGTAACAGCTTGTTATAGAGCCTACAATGAAGGTATGGAAAATGTTAATACCGTGAAAGCCAAACCAAACAGGGAAAAACAACCTTCTCTAGAATTTAACCAAGGGCAACAGGAAGAATGAGAAGGCAATAAATGTTATGGAGGTCATTATTTGCAATATAACTCAAAGAAGAGTTAATTTCTTGACAATTTTCAAAAGCAACTTGGAAACCTTCTGGTGAGTTCTGTTTGTTATATCTAGCAAGAACTTGGCAAACAGCAGTTCTATCCACCTGGGTCTACTACGCATTTCAGCCAACATCTTTATGTCAAATACGGCATGTTGCGCGACTCCGTCGTCGTCGCCGCCGTCGTCGTGCGTACGCGCCCACGAGCTAGCCGTGATAACCATAAGAAAATCAACTCATGGGTTTCCTTTTCTTTCCTATATGAGTATGGGGTTCCGCTTGGCGGCCCTTCGGGCCGCCGGAGCTCCGCTGTAAATGTAGACGTGCCTAATGTGAAGAGAGTGATTCATATTGGTGTGCCATACACTATGGAATAATTTTTTGGGAAACTAGATGAACAAGATGAATGGGAAATGATGCAGTGTCAGGGTTTTATTACAATTCGTATGACGTAACTGGGGATGAAAGGCTCTTCAGCCTGTAATGCAACATTGTACAACAATACATCTTGAAGGCATCGTTGTAACTTTTTTTGGTTGATTAGAACATCAGCAACATAACTTTACCATTATTGGTGGCTCTATCTCCATCTCCTTCTCTTTCTGTATTATGGAACTGCAAGAGCAACATTGTCATTTGAATTATCCATATACCATAAATCTTAAGGTGGTCATGCTTTGTGGAATTTACAGCACTATTTTGGTCTGAAAATTAACAAAGAATAGTAAATATCGGAGTGAAATAAATAATCTTCCAAAGGCTGATAACACGATAGTTTTGTTAGGGGAATATTAATGCTACTCTGTACACTTCTTTTATGTTTGATTTATGGTTAGTAGAGACTCCAACCGGTGCATTACATATTGAAAACCCTCTTGTCTGATTGGTTCTTTCATCATTTATATTATTAATTATTTTCATATTTTTGCACAGTTATTTGCATGGATGATTTAATTGTTATTATTTATTGAATTTTGTTGTTGTGTGGTTCCAGAAAATATCCATACCACCAACACGGAGGGAATTTGAAATTTCGGAGGGGTGGAGAGGAGTCAACGAGAACCAGGAAATTCCGGAGGGGAAGGGGGGTGAGACGGTCGAGTTAGTTTTTAGATGCCCTTCCATTCATTCACCTTTTCGTTTAGAAGTAGATAAAACGTCCTCAAGCAAACAACCACGCTCAAAAGAAATCAAAACGCTAGTAATTTTCCGAACGCTATTTGCATACGTGTCGCCTGAATCGATTAGAACACATGGATGCTCTCGAATCAATATATTGTTTTCTATTATTCTGAACAGTTTATTGCGAATGATACCCCAAGTTTTCTACGAGCCGTACAGTTCTCGTTCGGCTGGTTATGTATGGCTTTGCTCGTTCTTAAAAAGGAATTCTAGTTTCTTAAGACGCTGCTGTCTGTTCTGGAAGTGTAAACAACATATAGACATTTGGTCAGATCAAGTAAGTTGCAGGGTAAACAATAAGTCCTTCCTCAAGCGTTCGAAATGCTTTTCCAGGTTTAAATTTTTCAAATCGAAGCAATGCGAAAATAAATTAAGCTCAAAAAAACGAAATCCAAGTTTGTAATAACTAAACAAGAGGTTATTTCGATGGTTCTTTATTAAATATACACCTCCAAATTTTCTTTGAACACATGCAGTCCACCTAACGTGTTATACCAAAAAAAAAAGGAATATGTTGTGCTGTGTTCTAAAGGCAGCGAAACAAAAACGAGAAACAAAAACCCGTATCTCGTATATCGCCGCTTTAAGGCGGCGACGATATATTCGATACAAAAACTCTCAATTTGGCTGATGTTTCGAGTTTTTCACCTTGCGTGATTAACTTGTTGTTGCGAATAGTTGAGAGCGGTTCTACTTTGAGCAACAAATTAATTTTGCCTTTGCTGCTCGGTCCTCAAACTCACAACTTGTCACGCATAACATTCGCTCACATTTCGAGGCAAGTTGAGGGTTTTTGTATCTCGTGAAGCAGTCTCAAAGCTTACCACATGAAGCTTTCCATGTTGCGACAAAGCCAACCTTGAATCCGGATAAAAAAACGGCAGGAGTTACCATTGGCTACATTGTAATTACCTGTAGCCAACAACAACTTGCCTTGCTATTTGCGACTACAATGAAGAAAAAAAAAAAACACTCGATCTAATTTCTAACACGGATTGCTTCGCATCCGCGTAAAAAGAACCTGTGGTGTCAATTTGATCCATACTCATCTTATCAGTCCTTCAACGGAAATTGTGCCACATTTACAAAGGAAAATAGTCGTATAGGAAGGTAATTTGACAAGTTACCATTTTATCTATTTTCTATTAAAGCATGTTTCAATACATTGCTGTATGTTTTCTTTGTGTGTATCTTCAGATGTTACGATCGATATCAATCGAGAATAAACAGCGTTGATGTGCAATGCATCTACGCCTAAGTGTTAGGAGTATTTACTTTAACTTTAACACACTTTCTTGTCAAAACTATGTTTTCCAGAGGGTATGGGGGGTGTATAAAATACTTGTTTTGCACTTGAATCAGACCATAACAGCTGGGAATTATGAGGATTTATTTTTACACTCCTTCTGTCTGGAAGTATACAGTCAAACTGAAAGAAACAAATTACAATTACTTTGAGGCTCTGTGCCGTAATTGTCGTAATTGTCCTTGAAGTAATACACACTGAAAATATGTTATAATTCTACTTACAATTCTTGTAATGCTTTCCCGTTCGTAAACCTTGCGTTTAGGTTATGATTCTTTCTCTGTATGAACTTAGCGTCTCTTAACGAATTAGCGTCCCCTCTGCGAGATTCGAACCGCGTGATCCTTTTTATAGAGGTATGCCCCTAGGGACTTTACATAATCACGCAAGGACTTAAGATAATTTCGTGTTCATGCAAAACAATACTTGTGGATATTCCGGAGGGGTGGGAGGGTTATTTCTGTCTTCAAAATATGGAAATTCCGGAGAGGATGAGGGCGTACGTGAAATGGGGGTATGGATATTTTCTGGAACTACAATTTGTAATAATGGAAGTGGAGTTGTGCTACTTGTAGCTGCTTCCTTTATTAAAGTGAAGAGAGAGAAGGGCAGTGGTCAGCTTGTGCTTATGGTTATTTTCTTTGACACAACATTTCCACAAATAATTTTAAAAATGCATTTGGGTGGAGGCTATATCTAAAAACAAATAAAATACTTGCCTAACCATAAAGGGTTTGTTTGTGTTTGTGGGGGAGGGGGGAGTACAGGGGAGGTGTCAGTTAAAGATATTCTATATCTCTAATAGCAAAAGCTTTTGTAGCTAATAAAAGTGTAACAGATAACATCTGCGAAGAAACAAGCCAAATTTCAAGTTGAAATGTTCATACTGTTTGCTACATCCTCCAAGTACATGAAATTTATACATGGCACAATATTACACCACGGAGCTTTGACTTATTCTGGCAATTAAATGTCATAACATTTTGGATTGCTAGAATCTGCTTGTTCTTTAACCTGGCTCAAGGCTTCCTCCTGAGCTTTTCTTGAAGTCAGGTATATGTTTCTTGAAACTTCCCCACTGCCGATTCCAATTTGATTTTACAATTTCTTTGTCCTGGTGTAAAGTGACAGCTGGTTGAATTCTCAGAGTTTAAACTTATCTTCTCACCTTCTCGGCTGCTACAAGCTGCTACAAAAGACGATTATTACTACGATCAAGAACGACATCGTTGCAGGCGATGAACTGCTTTGGTTACGCGAAAACGTTTACGATTCCTTCGGATCGATCGGGAAGGGTCGTAGGTTCGATTACCTGCCGCTGTTCAGGAGAGAGGTTTAGATTTGTTGTTAGTACTACAGCCTACTACAGCCGCCGAACATTTCCTGTCCTCTCCTAACCACACTGCTAACGACATGCAATTAATCCCCGTCGAAAAAATCTTTTCGAACCGAGACTCTATCCGTGAGGCCAGGGAAGCTTTTTCGATTCAAAAAGGCAGAACAATTGATCCTGATGGTCTGAACATCCGCGAAGAAACATATAATTGTTTCCATTTGTTTTCTTTTATTATGTTCTTTTATCATGTTATTTTATTTTACCGTATGCTTATCCTTAATTTACACTGTCAATTACTTTTACATATTTCCGGTATTACGTAAATATCGGCTGCAAAAAAACACGTCCCAATGTAAAATTTTCATTGTACCTGAAGAAGGCTGGTTTGGCCAGCCGAAATATAGCACACCTTCAAAAAATCATCCTACGTTGTGTCGGTTTTTGCTTTTGTATTCTTCATTTTACATGTGAAGCCGATTAGATCACTATTGATCCAACGTACACCAGCAGGACCATCGTTCCGGTTGCTTGCTTAAACATTTTATAGTCAGGAGAGGAGCCCGCTTTCCTCCCCCGAAGACACGGCTGGACTCATGGCGATCCTTTTGTTCGTCTTAACCAATCAGATAACCACCCGCAGAGTTTTGTCGGGCATAAATTATCTCGTCAGTTCGGATTGCGGCCCGGGATGGAGATAAATAGCGTGCGAGAGAACTTCAGAGACATTTGAGATCGAAAGTTTGAAAATTTACAACGAGAAACGATAGAAAAGTTGGTCAATGGCCAAGATGTGTTACTTTTTCAGCGAACAGGGTCGGGAAAATTTGAATCATTTGGTTCCGGAACGTCGGATAACAAAGTCAACAAAGAGATGGATAAACCTAAACATTGAGCTCAAGAAACAAAATAGTCAGTCCAATAGATGTATTTCATTAAATGAGCTAAATCGCAGGTAAAGCAAACCGAACTACCAATTAAGCATACAATTACAGGTGGTCAAGTTAACAGCGGAAACCATGCAGACCATGTGACCTTTGGCATGCATGATCAGTTTGTTAAACCACAGTCCAACGGCGCTACTCTGCTTAAAAAATCTCTTCCTTACAACACAGTATCCATGCATACAGTGCTCTTCCGCAGCGAAAATGTGAAACAAAGTAGGTTGGAAAAACAAAATTTTAAAAAAGAGAACGGAAAATGCACAAAAATGTTTCGAGCCGTAGGTGTTGGGTGGGCCTGTCCAGGTTGTAATCAGATGACATTCCCGGCGACCAGGTGCGCTGCATGAATTAAATTATGAATTTACTTCACAAGCGTGCTTTCCCGCTCACGCGTGCAGCCGTCAGTCCCCGGGGAGGAACGTAGACTGAACTCGAGAGAGCGGCGGAAATCGAGCCCAGAAGGGTCGCCACTCGTTATGCTGTTTTAATTTTTGAAAAGCGCGCCAGCGAGAGTGCCGCCATCCGTACCGGAAGTAAAATGGACTGCGTAGTGCTTCGTAGTTTTCGTTTCTACTGCGCATTCTTTTTTTGTCAGCCAATGAAAAAATTCGATTTTTTGGCGCGTACAGAGCTTCTAGTCAACGACATTGCAAGACGAGTAGCACTGGGGAGGAGAATGGTCGAAGTCATCCTAGGCTCTCTCCGTAAATTGAGGGCTGTTAAGTAAATGGTGAATGACTAATCCGAACGGAACTTACCATCAGGGATTTTTACTTACCTTCTCCACAAACTGTTGACGAACCGGTTTCTCCCGTTAAATGCTAAACAACTATAATTTTTCTCCGTTTTTTTTTTTTTATTATTATTATTTTTGTGTTGGGAGGTATAACAAAACACTTAATGATTGGCCCTACGGGAAACAGTGAGTTTTGTTTCTGGTAATATTGTGGGATACGGGGAAAAAACTCACTGTATCCCTTGAGGCCAGTCATTAAGAGCTTCTTAATGAATAATTGCCGAAATGTTGCCAGTCGTTAAGTGCTTATGAAGAATAATAGCCGAATTGTTGACAAACTTTGCACATACAGCTCATACCACTTTCTAGCACCTTCAACCGACAAACGCTTTTAGCTAGACTAGATCTAGACCTTTCAGAACTAGCCTCCCCAGTCAATCACCCTAGATAAATTACTGATACCACTCGGCTCCAACTAATTACTGTGACGTTTTTGTTGTTAGCAAATTGTCGGAGAATCAGTTAAAGGACTTGCCTCCCGAAGTTTTCTCAAACAACACTAAGCTGAAGTCGCTGTAAGTTGAACTCAGTATCAATCCTATTCTTAACAAACACAGCTGGAGAGAAATTAGGTTGCTCGCAATACTGTTGAATACAAACGTTCAACAGCAAGCAACACATTCGTCAACACCCTTAGGAAAGCACTTTAAGAGCAATTCTCCAGGAAAGTGAAGTAAAGTTGGAAATGAAAAATTTTAACCCCCCTTCAATTTTTGTGTGGAGGTAGGCTACCTTGGGGGATAAACAAAAACAACCATATTTGGATCGGCAGATGTAATCGTTGCCATGATAACCGCACTAGATGACGTCGGCCTCAGGACCATGTTTTGAGCAAAAGTTCCACTCTCAAAAAGTAAAAGTAAACGAGTCTGGTTCTCGGGTGCATGTGAACCAATTCAAATATAGCAGACGCGAATTTGAATAATTATATATTCTGTTATTTTCGTTTTGAAATCTGGTCTTTTCATCGGGTATTCCCTGTTAAGCTTATTTAATCCCCCATTAAGAAATTTTTCATTTTTTCTACGTTGTACTTGGAATTTCTCAGGTAACCTTTCGTTTTCAAGATTTCAGTGAAGGGATCTCGATCATTTGACGTGGGATTGAAAACAAGGCAGATAATACTTGCCTGAAAATCTCAGACCAGGTAATTTAGGTGTAAGATGCACACAACAACCAAACTGATATCAGATGCTACTCATCCCAGTCTTTGCGGAAGATCAGAGCTGGCAGCTGGCAATCCCACGTCAAATGATCGAGATCCCTTCACTGAAATCTTGAAAACGAAAGGTAATCTGAGAAATTCCAGGTAAAACGTAGAAACAATGAAAAATTTCTTAATGGCGGATTAAATAGTCTTAACAGAGAATACCCGATGAAAAGACCAGATTTCAAAACGAAAAGAACAGAATATATAATTATTCAAATTCGCGTCTGCTATGTTGTGCTTTCCTGTCATACCCTACTATTTAAAACGGAGCACGACAATGGTGAAAAACATTGTATGCACCGCAAAAACCTGGCACAACGAGAGAAAGAGTGCGGAGCAGCAGCAGCAAAACTAACAAGAAGTTTACAGAAATCTGAACTGCGTTGTTTTGGTTTTGTTGAGTTTGCTTTTGTTTGCTTCGCCCATAGCCATTCTTAAGTTACAGGAACCACATATGTGCATTGCAGATATTTAACTTTGCTTCAGATTTCTGTAACTAATTATAAAAACTTAACTCGCTTCAATGGCACAAGAACAGAAAGCCATTTCGTATTAAATAGAGAGAAATATTCAAGAAACTTCAGTTACATCTATTAAGGCTGTTCTTAACCCAAGACTACAAAATTGGCTGGGAATCGGCTCAATGTTGAACCTTCAGTAAAGCTTTATTCAGCTACTGACTCTGGAACGCTAATGCACCAGCTTACAACAAACGTGATTTAGCAGATGTCAATAGCTACTGGCACCTTATCAACGACTTTTTCTTGACCTAAATAAAACCGACCGAGAGACCACAAAGAAACTGGGAAACAATAAAAACTTACAGCAACGGCCTGAAACGCTTTTATCTAGACTCTGAAGTTGACACCTTCCTTGGTTTTTTGAGAAACATAATTCACCAACAACAGTTCTTTTGAGAACTACCCTCACCTGATCAATCACCCTAGATAAATTACTGATACCCCTCGGTTCAAACTACTTACTGTGATGTTTTTCTTGTTAGGGAGTTGCAAGAGAATCAGTTAGAGGACTTGCCTCCCGGAGTTTTCTCAAACAACACTGAGCTGTTAGCCGTGTAAGTTGAACTCGGTATCAAATCACAAATCATTCTTTAATTTTGGCGAGAAATTTCAGTCTTAATTTATAATTACACATGTGAAATTACAAAACTACCATGGCAACGTTTCGCGGGAAATTTCTCAATACAATAAATTAGTCAAAACCCCACAATTGTAAGCGTAATTTGTCACTGATGATATTAAAAGGTAATCATATGGTATACTCGTGAAATTAAGAGCAGCTTCGCCTAAATATCAACTAGACTTGGAAATAGCGAAAACATCGAATTTCTTCAAACTCGCCCAGAATGAAGCCCTACGGGCACTAGTTACAAAAATATCGTTTTAAGTTCGATAAATCAAAAATTATTTTTTTCCGCAATTTTTTCGTTTCGATGCCCCAAATCGGCCAAAATCCATCGAAAATAAGCGGCATATTCAGAGGCTCGTAAACTCAAAAGTAAAAATCTTCATTACAAACTGATTGCACGTCGTATTTGTACTTCCTTTTTTGTCTATTTAGAGCTAAATAGATCGTGATTTGATTAGAACTTAAATATTTGACGAATTTCCTAAATTAACGACCCAAGACAGCTTTACAAGAGGTCTACATTTAGCCTATTTTCAAATGCTAAAAAGGCGTTCTGGTACACGGCTTTTCCCAAAACGACTAGTTTGGTGTAAAAGAGCATTCTTTCTTCTTCAAATTAGTGAAATAAAATTTTTGGGTAAATAAAATCGCGAGCGCTGAGATAGCGAACTAAATGCAGCACTTCTTCCTGAAAACGTGACCTTTGACCCAAGCGTAACGAAACCGATTACTGCAAGAAAACTCGGAAGAAAAGCAAACGCTTCGTTATTTTGAAACAATTTCTAGTGATATCTCTCCGAAACCATGATTGCAAGAAACTATTTCCAGATATGAAATCTTACAGGGTCAAAAAAGGAGCTAAAGGGCGCATTTTGACACAATAACTTTGTTTGCTGAAAATTGAAGTCAACGACCGTCAACGAATTCCAGTGAAATTTGCAAACTTGAAGTATGTTAGCCGATACTTACCTGAATATTTATATTAATAGAAGAGTCGTCTTCTTGGATTAACCTTCAAAAGAAGCAGGATCCAGATTTGAAAACCTCTAAAAGAAGAAATGTTTAATGTTCCGTGACCTGCCCGCCGCTATAAATTAGCTTAAATTCCATGCACATGCCGACCGCATGTTTGTCGTAAAACCAACTGAACTCCACTGACAGTTTCCATGGGCAACCCCAAAATAAACAATCCCCAAAAATGTAAAGTGAAATTGGCTGTCTTCATGAACAGTTAGAAGCTAGAGTCAAGTTCCATTACCTTTAAAAAGTGCTTGAATTTATTTGTTTGCGTCGACTTTGTCTACTACTCTCACGTTCGAATGCCGCGAATCGGTCACGCCAAAACAGTGCAGACCGTGCAGACTGCAGACACTTGTTTGGGCTTTTCATTGTGACTCCTTTTTTTTGGGTCTAGTTACAAAATAGTGTTAAATATATCTGAAAGTTTGTCATTTATCCACAGGCTGCACAAGCGCAGTATTTGACTTTTGATTCAATAGACAAACGCGTACAAGACTTTGTATGGGAAACTTACTCAGTCTGCACGGTCTGCAGTGTTTTGGCGTGACCGATACTACGCAGTATTCGAACGTGACAGTAACTACTGAGTGAACAAAGTAGAATCAAGCACTTTTAAAAGGTAATGGAACTTGACTTTAGCTTCTAACTGTTCATGAAGACAGCCAATTTCACTTTACATTTTTGGGGATTGTTTATTTTGGGGTTGCCCATGGAAACTGTCAGTGGAGTTAAGTGAGTTTTACGACAAACATGCGGTCGGCATGTGCATGGAATTTAAGCTAATTTATAGCGGCGGGCAGGTCACGGAACATTAAACATTTCTTCTTTTAGAGGTTTTCAAATCTGGATCCTGCTTCTTTTGAAGGTTAATCCAAGAAGACGACTCTTCTATTGATATAAATATTCAGGTAAGTATCGGCTAACATACTTCAAGTTTGCAAATTTCACTGGAATTCGTTAACGGTCATTGACTTCAATTTTCAGCAAACAGAGTTATTGTGTCAAAATGCGCCCTTTAGCTCCTTTTTTGACCCTGTAAGATTTCATATCTGGAAATAGTTTCTTGCAATCATGGTTTCGGAGAGATATCACTAGAAATTGTTTCAAAATAACGAAGCGTTTGCTTTTCTTCCGGGTTTTCTTGCAGTAATCGGTTTCGTTACGCTTGGGTCAAAGGTCACGTTTTCAGGAAGAAGTGCTGCATTTAGTTCGCTATCTCAGCGCTCGCGATTTTATTTACCCAAAAATTTTATTTCACTAATTTGAAGAAGAAAGAATGCTCTTTTACACCAAACTAGTCGTTTTGGGAAAAGCCGTGTACCAGAACGCCTTTTTAGCATTTGAAAATAGGCTAAATGTAGACCTCTTGTAAAGCTGTCTTGGGTCGTTAATTTAGGAAATTCGTCAAATATTTAAGTTCTAATCAAATCACGATCTATTTAGCTCTAAATAGACAAAAAAGGAAGTACAAATACGACGTGCAATCAGTTTGTAATGAAGATTTTTACTTTTGAGTTTACGAGCCTCTGAATATGCCGCTTATTTTCGATGGATTTTGGCCGATTTGGGGCATCGAAACGAAAAAATTGCGGAAAAAAATAATTTTTGATTTATCGAACTTAAAACGATATTTTTGTAACTAGTGCCCGTAGGGCTTCATTCTGGGCGAGTTTGAAGAAATTCGATTTTTTCGCTATTTCCAAGTCTAGTTGATATTTAGGCGAAGCTGCTCTTAAGAAATAATTTCACTTGCGTTGTGTCCATATTCTAATAATTTCCTAATTTCACTTGTCATCCTATCAGTACCCATACTAACATACACAGCCGGAGATAAACTATTCACATGGTAGGGTTGATCCCAATGCTGTCGAATACAAATGTACAACAGCACCGCGCAGCATTTTCCTAAAATTCAAAAAATGGTAATTCATGTATATCATGCATACGATATCCATATCGATATTAAGGACGGTGGCTACTTTTGCCAGTGGATACATGCTCTACCCAACACGCAAGGCATGGTTTACACGTCACGACACGCGCGCTAGAGTTGAAATTGACGTATTCAATTACGTTACTAAGTGCGTGACTAAAATAAAAACAAAATTTTTCTAAAATGACCAAATCAAGTTTAATGAACCTGTACTGAAAACAAGAACACCAGAATAGCAGCTTATCGTTGACCACTAACTGTTAACGGCTTTCAGCTAGAACACTAGTTGTTATCCGTAGAAAATTATACTGAAATCCGGGTGTAAACGTGTACCTGTAGATGGCATAGTGCGTGCAAAGAAATTGCAAGAGATGCAATTATTTAACTTACTAGGGAGGTGACAGGAACTATGGTAACGAGTATCAAAAAAGACAACAAAACAACTCGTGTAACTTTCAAAAACGTGCAGTCATCCATACTCAGTTTTTATCTAATGATATGCAAGTGGCACCAATTGGTTTTTGGTTGTGTGCATTCTTCTCCTGTTGTTTACTTGGTCGAATTGGCGGCAACAATATCATAAGGAATGATACCGACAGAAAATAATAACTAGTAATAGTTATCACTAAATCTGCCCCCGCTGAGATAAACTAAGAATTAAGCCAGGATCCGAGCCAGGATCTGAGCCAGGATCCGAGCCAGGATCCCAGCCAGGATTCGAACCAGGATCCGAGCTAGGATTCGAGCCAGGATCCGAGCCAGGATCCGAGCCAGGATCCGAGCCAGGATCTGAGCCAGGATTCGAGCCAGGATCCGAGCCAGGATCCGAGCTAGGATCCGAGCCAGGATCTGAGCCAGGATCCGAGCCAGGATCTGAGCCAGGATTCGAGCCAGGATCCGAGCCAGGATTCGAGCCAGGATCCGAGCCAGGATCCGAGCTAGGATCCGAGCCAGGATCTGAGCCAGGATCCGAGCCAGGATCTGAGCCAGGACTCGAGCCAGGATCCGAGCCAGGATTCGAGCCAGGATCCGAGCCAGGATTCGAGCCAGGATCCGAGCCAGGATCCGAGCCAGGATCCGAGCCAGGATCCGAGTTAGGATTTGAGCTGGGATCCGAGCCAGGATCCGAGCTACGATTTGAGCTGGGATCCGAGCCGGGATTCATCCTTTCCCCGCCTTTAGTTTTTCCTGCCATTTTGATCACGTGATCAGAACCCAAAAAATAGAACGGCGTGTTCGCTACTGACTTTCAGGTAGAATCAAAAACAATTCGGCTCATGCACGTCAATTTTGACACAGGTTGCAGGCACAGTGTCGAATTTGTAAAGTCGGCGAGTGTTTATATATATATTATTTACTAGGTAAATGAAAAATGGTTTCAGGCGAGAGAAAATCTTCGTTTGAATGAAAAACTATTCTACGTGAACATTCAGGACCACTGAAAGTATTTTTGATATCTTAGTAGACTTACGAGTCAGTTTTTTTTTTTAGTAATACTAATATTGTTCATTTTGGCGGCACCCAAGTTTATTTCTACCAGAAAACTTGACTTGTCAGAGGGTTTCTGATAGTTCGATTTCTTCATCAAAAATGCTGGCGAGGGCTTCGATCGATTTTGCTGTAGGAATATATAAGGCTTCCTTTTGCGTATAGTTTCTACAGCTTTGATACATTGATGTCGAGTTTGGTTTTATAAAGTGCAAAAAATGTTGAAATGATAAGAAATAAACCGGGCGTTTTCGTACCGAACACGGCTATATTTAGTCGTGGAAAGAAATTTGATCGGGGCAGATTTTTGATCACGTGTTAGGTAACCACTGCACGTAACGCAAAACAACGCCATGAGTTGTTATTTTTGGCAAGCTTCGTCCAAAGACTAGATTATACCCATGTGCCTAAAAGTTACTCGTTGTTTACAAATCGTTGTCAAAAATTTAGTTGGTGGATGGTTTGCCGGCCGTCTCCTGTCCGTGGGGCAAAGTTACTTGCCCGAGAGTAAAATGTAATTGTCCCAGTCAGGAGTTTCGGACGGACGGACGGGAGTTTCTTCGAGCCCTGCACTAGCTTTCAAACTTTCTGGAATATAAGTTCAAATGTTCAAATTTTCAGATTTCAGTATATGTGTAATGTATGTGGCAAACCACTTGCACAAACAACACTCCAGAATATAACACTTCCCACGCGTTACTCTGTATGACTTGTGACGAGACAAAAGGGGTAACGCAAACAAGGAAACCAGGTCACGTGACATGTCGTAGAAAGCTCATCCTAACTAATCCTGCTCGGATCTTAGCTCATGATCAAATCCTGGCTCGGATCCTGGCTCGGATCCTGGCTCGAAGTTTAGGTATCCCCGCCCCCGCTTTCTTTTATTTCTGCTAATTGAAAACAATAATATTGAACATTTTTGTATGAACTAAAAAAATTTTTTTTTTGTAAACTATATCACTCATACTGTTCCAGTGACTTAGGCATCTTACCATGAATATGATCCAAACAATCAACTAAGTTAACTAAACCAACAAATTCTGTTTAATTCATGCTATCACATGATATTCTTTACATAATACTCTCACGAAGCATTTACAGCAGAGCAGTTTACCATATCTCGTTAGAAAGGACGCAAAAAGTACTTTGTGAAAAAAAATAAAAGTACTCTGTGAGCAAACTCGTGAATTAAACAAAAGAATTAAAATATTTTTTGGATTATGTTTAGTATTATCTGGTTTAGGGAATATTGTGGTTGATTTTCATATTTAGAGTACGAGCAGTAGTTCAGTGTTCGCTAATAAGGTACCAAGGAAACAAAGTAACATTTGGATAAGAAGGCATTACAACTGAAACGATCATGCTATTACATTTGACAAGGGTGGACGAGGTCATGTGTTTAAAACATTTATCATTTTTGTTTCTGGTTCACCAAGAAATAGTATGCTGTGAACTAAGTGTGGTTGAAAAGTGAACATTGGAAATATTGAAAAATCAAGGCAATACTGTCTTAATGAAAACACTAATCATTCTCCCTTTATCAAATGAGATAAACAGAAACGAGTTTTGAGTTTTGTTGCAAAATGGCATTTTCAGGTTCTGCTTGTAAGAACGTACATGTACAAGGACACGTTCATGACATTTTCGATGGAAGTCTCCGATGTAAAAATTCCGTGAAATGCAAAGTCTACGCGATATTTTCATTTCAAGTTGCAACAAGGCGACGAGGAAGCATGGATTATTTTCCTTTGTCGAGGGAAATTAGAGAAAATTAAGCAAAAAGAGAGGAACAGACTTCCAGCTCATGTAACCAATGTAGGTATGCCGATGGTGAAGTATCCACAGCGAAGAATATCCAGTTCCATTGCAGCCTTAAGTTTCACTGGCTTTAAAAACAATGAAAATGATTGGAAGAAAAACTAGCCTGCGAGAGCATCCGGTTTTTTTGGCTCTTGGTTTTTTTGTTTTTTGTTTTGCATGAAACAAGAGCAGAAAAAAACAGGTGCCCTTGCACGCTAAAGCAGAACACAAGCGACTCGATTGAGTCACGTGTTTATGAGCTAGGCGCAATTCAATCGGAAGTCCGCTATTTTCGGACTTCAAATCGGATCTCTCCAGTGTCGCTCGTTTCCCGACCGCTGTTCAAGGGGAACGAAGACTCTTGGTACTAGCCTGCTAGCATTCCAGTGGAAACCACCAATCAGTCTGACCGCAAGAACAATTTGTGATATCACCGGAGATTTCGATCTTATCTGATACTCAGTGCGTGTTTACCGACCAGTGTTTAATTTTAGCAATTTTGACCTTCAGGTTTGATTTGTAATACTTGATAAACAGTTACACTGAGGCCTTGTCCACACTACGTCAGAGAAATTTGAAAACGCAGCATTATTTCTACGGTTAGGTCTTCCGTCCACACTAATTCGCCACGAAAGCGGGCGCTCTTCAAACGAAAACGCTGCCGGCTTTGTGTTTTAATGTGGACGGAAAACATTTTCAAAATGAAGCTTTTGCAAAACGATGACGTCACGATTTCGTGAAACACAAATCCAAAATGACCGGTGATTGTTGCGTTTTCAAATTTCTCCAACGAAGTGTGGGCGGAAAACATTTAATGTGTTTTCAGAGTGATTAACACCCTTTTCAAATTTCTCCGGCGTAGTGTGGACGGGGCATGAGTGTTTGCAGTTCCAGGGTAGCCATTCAAAGTTAAGGCTTACATAGACCAAAACATCCCGCATGAACGCCTCCAGATAGACTTGCCACAAGTAGACTTCTACTTCTGTAAAATGAAGTCGACTTATTCCGCTTGCTCGGATTCAAATTTAAAATTTGCATAATTTTTGGCACGAAACATGGGTGTGACGTAATGATTCACAGCCTACCCCTAATTCCCTGGAGTTTTTTTTTTTAATATTTCAGAGCGAGCGTAAGCAGAAAAATAAACCATATGCCCGGTAACCACAGCCATGTATAAGATCAGATTTTAAGACATCGTTTATTTAAAGTTGACAAAAATGACGGGCCAAAATTTCAAAAAATATTAGCAAAAAGAACTCAACTTGAGGTGTATTATAATTGATGAGAAAACAAGAAATTATATTTTTTCTTTGCCGCGCGACAAAAGCCGAGAAAATTGAACACGCAAAAACGAGTTAATTGTTGATTTTGGAGGACAAAACGAAACCGAAAACAACAAAATTTCGATTCTTTTACTATAGCGGATAACATTTGACAAAAAACCGGAAAATAACAGCGAGAAGACATATCTAGAGTACAACTTAAAAACAAGAAATCAGATAATTTCTTCGCGTGCGACAAATAATGCAGCGCAGTGAAAGAAAGACGAAAGTCGTAAATAAAAAAGACGACAAAAACAAGCCAATTATTTTGAGACAAATCGTATTTCAACTGTGCTAAATTAGTGCCCACTTAGTTCTTTTCTCAGGAGTTTTATAGTAGCTGAATAAAACTAAAAAAAGAAATGTATTTGAACGAAGCGAATAAACTAAACAAACACGGCCGCGGAGGTCCCCGTCATTAATATGCAGAAATCCACGGTGCATAAATACTTTAAAAACCTACAATTCCCAAAGAAAGGTAACCAAATGAAAGAAACATGACAGGAAGTTCAATAACAATAAAGTTCCATTCAAGATGAGGCCAAAAAAAAAAAACTATCTAAAAGCAAAAAAATGTTCAAAATTTCGCAGACGTGCTTCGCTACGTGGCACCATGTTCAAATTAATTCTTTACGCTAAAGACAAGGCTTGAGTTTTTGTCGGCCGTGGCTTTAGTAGTCGTTCAAGAATTAGAATTAAACTTCGAAGTAATACTGTGCATTACCACTTTTGTTTTCTAAAGTCCAGGAAGCTGCTTTAAATCCGCGATATCTATTCAAAACCCACTTGAAAGCGCAACGACTTTATATATAGGTTGTATTTACCTTCAAAAGCATCCTTAATTTCCGTGTCAGAACTTTCTGGCCCCAAAACTATAGCTTTAACTCCTTTCTCGTTCAGGCTGGACACCTGGTCTTCCATCAAGGAAATCAAAGGAAAAATAACAAGACAAACTGTCTCAACAGCTTCTCTTTCACCATGTTCAAAAAAGTCCAACACAAACGGCCTAATGTGGAACGTTAAACTCTCTTCAGATCCAGTCGGTGATCGCGACGACTAATGTATCCTTCAACTACTACGTTGATTTACTCCGATTTCTTCGAAACCAAGCTTCTCGAACAAAACATCTTGTTTCAGCTTACCTGTGTTGTGTGTAGCTTGCTTATGAAGAGCCCCGGTGCAAAACGTGTCACGAAGACTTTCCCTCAAAACAAACGTTGCGACTCTATTTGCCGACAAATGAACACATGTGGCCTCTAAGTTTTAAAGAAGGCACTGTCGAGCGTCAGAAAAATCCACGAATGCCAAATATACTCACTAACAGTTGCTCGGTGAAGGACAAATTAACCTCCAGACAATCCTGGTGCAGACTCGAACCCGCCGAGTTATCAGCGGTTTAATTAATTGTTACGGTGTTTGTTTTCTCCCCCTAACTTAAGTAATGTTCACGTAGTAAAAGAGGGTAGTGGATAACATTGCGTGTCGGAGTGTTCTGCGATCGACTCCGGGTGGAAAGTAGTTTGCAATTTTTTTTTCCTTTCTTTTTTCGTTGTTTTTAGCGATACAATAAATAAATGCTCTGTGTTTATATCATTTCGCTCGCTATATGTACATTTACCATACCGTAACTGTACTTAAACGACATCCGTTTCTGTAAAATCCATACGAAGTCCGCATCCAGTGAGAACTTGTGCTGTTCATCGATTTTACGACCCTCGATGTTCTCATTTTCGGTGGCCGAGTCTTCTTTAACTTATATATTTTAATTTAGACCTTTAAAACAGCTTCTTGTAATTAAAGATCAACAGCAATTTAAAAGTAACCCGCGAGCGTACCTCATTTGCATAATGTTTACAGCCCATCGAGCGATGCGCAATTTACGATTTAAAAAGGTTGCATTGCCTTCATGGAAACTAATATTTCTTTTACAAAAATTTCACTCAGTAGAACTTTATAGGGAAAAAAGGTTAAAAATCTGTAGCGAAACAAAAAATTAAGTCAAACTACTCTGCTGTTCCAGTTTGATGCTGAAACAAACCATTTGTCTTGATATACCGAACAAACGTATCTCGAAAGCAGAAAGGAAGTCGATTTTTTCCCGAGACATAAACAGAAGTATCGCGTTACATTCACCATATATGCAAATTAGAATCACGCTTTTTAACCTCAACGAAAACGCTGCAAAACAATTGCATTTACATTTGGATCCCTGCAAAGTTGCCCAGCCGTCACATGATCTCTACGCCACGTAGGATTACTCAATACAAATAAGCGATCGGAATAAACGAGATGCCAAAGGTAAAACTGGCGATCGGAAGGTTAATGTAACACTGGCCTCGAATTTCTAGTATACTTCAGAATTTCTTACGATACCCTCTAAATTGTTTTTCTCCCAAAATCCATCTTCAGGATCTTCGAAATCGTTTTCAATTTGTTCTAGATGAGAATCTCGGCCATTTCGAAGCAAATTCATTTGGTCGCGCTAAAATCGTCATGCAGGCAGGCCATATTGCTGCATATTATAATTGGGGAGTATTTTTTGTTTCGTTTCGAAACGGTATTGTTTTCAGTTCAGGGGTGAACTATTTACATAGTCATTTGTAATATCCAATCAGAGTAAAGTTCGTAATTGTTAATGTAAATACGGCGGCAAAATTTCAGCCAAACCTCGGTGCATCGCAACAAAATGTGTCATTTGCAACATTTCAGTGAAACTCTCGTTTCTCGGTATTATCTTACACAAGAATACTGCGAACTGGACTTGACAGTGATAGTGAAAAAGAAATATATATATTTTCGAAGTAGAGACACCGCCACACCACGCGATTTGTCCACCAATGCGATATTTTAAGCCGATGGAAGCAGTTAGTTTTGTTTAGTTCAACAAAGAAATGGTACTGTTTTCCGTTTCAGAGTGATTTATTGACAGAGTGAGTATGAATGTTATCAGGGTAACGCTTGTAATTCAAAAATAAGTTCTCGAAACTAAATTTTATTTCGTGACACGGAAAGAAAAGGAAATTAAAATGTCATGCAGAAAGAAATAATTGGCGACTTAAATGTTCCTAAGTCTTACTGAAACGATGTATTCTAGAGAAACGAAGATATCTGTTTCCGTGCTTGATTTAAATGTGATTAAGATCACAACTACGGCGACATAATTATGGTCAATCAGAACACTTGTCAGAAATAACGATCTCGCCCCTTTTCTGTGGCTGTTTACGGGAAAAGAACACGCACTTGGTGCGTTTGGACGATGCTACAGATACGATATATTGTGGAAGGTAACTAGTTCATCATATTGTAATTTAATTAACGTTGGTATATTGCAAAATAGGCATACTAAGGCTTTTTTATTAGGTTTTCTTCAAATCGTAGGTGTCGACATTTTCCAGATTTAGTTGAATTTCTCGAATTTTTCGCTACAATTCCAGTGGCTTTACTTCTTAGAGCGCACTTTTAAGTATAAGAAAATTTGTATTTCGCCATACCGCGGCATTTCGAGAGCTGATTTCCATGAAAACACCGATAGCATTTGTACTTTAGCTTCATAATACTCAAGCGAAAGTGGAGGAATAATTTCACAATTGTCGTCACACATGAGTCTTCCTTTTTGAAAAGAAAAATATACTGCGTCACTGACAACGAAACGTAGAGTGCGGCATCCATTCGAATCAAGGACTGTCCGGCACAGAAATGGAAAAATTATGCGTCAAATGCTTTTGGCTCTTAGCTTTATTTAGCCTCACACACAATACTTCGAAATTCTGAAAAAATTGGCGGGGCTGTGCGGCCCGCTTCCCAAAGCACTCACCCTATTTAAGACCAAAGTCTGCTATTTTTCTAACCTATTTATGGCCTGACCCTTAAATTAATACCATGTTTCAGACCTGCCGTAGTTCTCTAGTTCAGAAAGATGTTAAAGGTATTATGAATGGCTTTAGTTGCTGGTCTTATCGGTAATGATGAAAAAAAGTAGCTACTTCTGAAAAACATACCTAATTCAAGACTAGAGTGCAAAAACCATACCCAGTTTGTGACCAAAATGACCAAAATCGATACTCTACTTCTGACTAAAATGTCTGAAAAAAACATGTGCCTCTGACGCTGGACATACCTATATAGCCGATATAAGGGAGCATCGCCTTTCCCGTCCCCCTCGGGCAGAGTCAACGTGAAGTATCACAAGTAAATACATTTTAAAGAACGTTGACTGTAATAACTGATACATGCGTAGACAATTCAACTTAAATTAATTAGCCCTTGCCCTTTTACAATAGGTTCAGTACTAAACCTCACCTGGACGAAAAACCCCAGGCTCTGGCAACTGAGCAGATCAGTGCAGTGCAAAGCGGCGCATTAACATATATCCCCCTCACCCGAGGACTTCTCATGCACAAGATATCAAAACCCCAGCCTTCCTCAGACTTTGAATATCATTCCGGAAACGAAACATTATTTCTTCCTGAGAAATAGCTTCTTGTTGACCTAAAATGCTGTTCGAAGATGGCGAAATGCGAACTCGTGGTTGAGAGACCTTGAAATGCTGCTGGAAGATGGCGAAACGCGAACTCGTGGTTACA
>NC_138146.1:7762011-7939511 GCF_964199315.1 Orbicella franksi
GGTTTTTGCACTCTAGTCTTGAATTAGGTATGTTTTGTTAGAAGAAGCTACTTTTTTCACCATTATCGATAAGACCAGCAACTAAAGCCATTCATAATACCTTTAACATCATTCTGAACTAGAGAACTACGGCAGGTCTGAAACATGGTATTAACTTGAG
Source organism: Orbicella franksi (assembly GCF_964199315.1). Taxonomy (NCBI): domain Eukaryota; kingdom Metazoa; phylum Cnidaria; class Anthozoa; order Scleractinia; family Merulinidae; genus Orbicella; species Orbicella franksi. The sequence goes on from NC_138146.1 coordinate 7,762,172, forward strand.
GGTCAGGCCGTAAATAGGTTAGAAAAATAGCAGACTTTGGTCTTCAATAGGGTAAGTGCTTTGGGAAGCGGGCCGCACAGCCCCGCCAAATTTTTCAGAAATAAATAAAGCTAAGAGCCAAAAGCATTTGATGCATAATTTTTTCAATTCTGTGCCGGGCAGTCCTTGATTCGAATGGATGCGGCACTCTACGTTTCGTTGTCAGTGACGCAGTATATTTTTCTTTTCAAAAAGGACGTCTCATATATGACGACAGTTGTGCAATTATTCCTCCACTTTCGCTTGAATATTATGAAAACTTGAAATGCCGCGGTATGTCGAAATACAAATTTTCTTATTTTTAAAAGTGCGCTCTAAGAAGTAAAGCTACTGGAATTGTAGCGAAAAATTCGAGAAATTCAACTAAATCTGGAAAATGTCGACACCTACGAGATGAAGAACACCTCATGAAAAAGCCATATTATGCCTATTTTGCAATATACCAACGTTAATTAAATTACAATACGCTGAATTAGTTACCTTTCACAATATATCATATCTGTAGTATCGTCCAAACGCACCAAGTGCGTGTTCTTTTCCCGTAAACAGCCACAGAAAAGGGGCGAGATCGTTATTCCTGACAAGTGTTCTGATTGACCATAATTATGTCGCCGTCGTTGTGATCTTAATCACATTTAGATCAAGCACGGAAACAGATATCTTCGTTTCTCTAGAATACATCGTTTCAGTAAGACTTAGGAACATTTAAGTCGCCAATTATTTCTTTCTGCATGACATTTTAATTTCCTTTTCTTTCCGTGTCACGAAATAAAATTTAGTTTCGAGAACTTATTTTTGAATTACAAGCGTTACCCTGATAACATTCATACTCACTCTGTCAATAAATCACTCTGAAACGGAAAACAGTACCATTTCTTTGTTGAACTAAACAAAACTAACTGCTTCCATCGGCTTAAAATATCGCATTGGTGGACAAATCGCGTGGTGTGGCGGTGTCTCTACTTCGAAAATATATTTCTTTTTCACTATCACTGTCAAGTCCAGTTCGCAGTATTCTTGTGTAAGATAATACCGAGAAACGAAAGTTTCACTAGAATGTTGCAAATGACACATTTTTATGCGATGCACCGAGTTTTGGCTGAAAGTTTGCCGCCGCATTTACATTAAAGTGCACCTAACCCCAATTTTTTTTTTCGCTAAAACGAGTCTAGACGTTATTTGAAGCATTTGGGCGAAGAAATTTTTGAATTTGGTTGAATCCTCGATTTTCTATGCCCTTTTAAAGTCGCGCTTGAAGTGTTTCACGACCGCGTTTTAGGGAGTCTGGAGCGGCGGTACCTGATGACGTCTACCCAGGAACCAAACACAATAGCGCCTCAATCAACTCTCTGTATTTGCTCGAGAAAATGGAACACAAAACTAATCGTTCCGATGTATTTTGGGACTAAAACGTCCAAGTTTTGTCTCAGAATCATTTCTTTTTCGTCACGGGAGTCAGAGTTAAGTTTCGATTCGGAAGACTCCGAAATAAACTTCGATCGAGCACGTTCGACTACTGTGAACTCACTGCTTATTAGAGCTTTGAGAGCAATTTACAATATTTCAAGCGACGTAGGGGAAGACTTCTTTGCGAACGATCTGCTTGTATATTAGGAATGGAAAGCTAGATACGAACTGGAGGAGCAGGCAAACGAAAAGCAGGAAAGAAAACTCAAGGACTGCTTTGGATGGTAATTTCGTGAACTAAACATAAGATTCCCACGCGTGTTTATAGCCCGTTTACATTTGTCCTTACCGAGAATGTATTTTGTCAAGGTGTGATTGTTCTGTTAAATCCAGTTTGTGTTTTACTTTCAGTTGAATGCTTCATGTTTATAACAGCGACGTACGTGTTGCAGTTTTCGAGACTTGATGACCTCCAAAACATTGGCTACGATCGATTGAAAATCGTATTGTTTGGACCTGTATTTTTGAAGCTGCGGAAAGCAAGGCGGAAGGAAACATTTCATACAATTACCGATTTCACATTGTCACACGTTTTAAGTCGTAACTCCAAATAACCAATGTAAATTGTTCTCAAAGTTTGCAGTGAAATTCGTCCGATAAGTGAAAGGATGTGTTCCCTAAGCGGTCCGCAGATGTTACGCGGTCATATTTTCGACGCTATTGCACAGAATCTTTGTCGCACTGCTGATTTCCAAACCTTCGAAAAACTCTGTGAGTCTAACAATTTTGTTATCATGTAATTCTAAAGGATTAATCTTCGACTTTCATCTAAATCGAAACAGAAATAAGTGTTGCTTAGCGCCGTACAGTTGCGATCTATTTAAATATCAGTATAAACGCTTCTTGATCATTGCCGGTTATGTTATAAATACTGCGGGACTGGAAGATATAGGTTGTCGGTAGTATTTCTACAAATTGTTGGTTAGCTTTAAGCTGAAAATTTATGAAAATAGCGTTCGAAAGTCTGCGGAACAAATTCCAGTGAGAGTTCTTCAATGGTTCTCACAGATTCAGTTCGCTTGTTTCGGTTCGACAAAATCAACCATCGTTTACGTCTTTATTGCACCATTAGCCGATCATCGTCAGTAAATTGTACAGTATATCTTTCTTTAAATCTGTAATATTGCTGCAACAGCCGACAGCACCTCTGGAAGGCGTTTCTGCGCACTTTTCGAATGTGTATTGCACCATCCTGAAGGAAATGAGAGGACGTAAGATATCCAACCTTCCTGGGTAGACGTCACAAGAGCCGCTGGACCCATTCTCCTCAAACTCGGTCGTGAAACAAAATGGCGGTGTTTTGGAGCTATTTTCGAGATTTCGTCGGGGTACAGAAAATCGAGGATTTAACGGAATCCAAAAATTTTTTCGCAGAACTATTTCAAAGAACAAGTAGATTAGTTTTAGCGAAAAAAAAATTTGGGGGTTAGGTGCACTTTAACAATTACGAACTTTACTCTGATTGGATATTGCAAATCACTATGTAAATAGCTCACCTCTGAACTGAAACAATACCGTTTCGTTTCTGAGGAACGAAACAAAACAAAAATGGATATACCCGGCAGTCTGTAATTATTATAGAATTTCCACAGAATAACTCATTCAATTCTTGTTGGAATGGTAGATCTTTGTTTAGCAGTGTCAAGCGATTTCAAGCATTCTTTTGGCTTTGCAGTTGACGACATTTTCGAGCTTGAGCATACTACAAAAACCCGATGTTTCGACACTTGGAAAATATCGCACTCAGACTCCGGAGTCCACCCTCGTAGACTGAAGTCCACACAAATTACAGTCATAAAATGACCAACTGATAGGGCAGATAGCCATTGCTATAGCTTTACCTGGATTCAACGATCTTGGACGTTCGGTGACCCCTATTTTTCTTTTGATGGATCATTTTCCCTACCGATGTTTCTACGTTTGTAGTAATAATAATAACAATAATTTATTAATTTATATTGCGCTTTTTAACACGCGCAAAAACGCGAAAACCTGAAGAAAATCTACTGATTAGAAGTTTGAAATTTTTGCAAAATCCACCATCGAGTCCCGTTCTTTCTTAGCTCTTCGTTTATCTGTGCGGCGGTTTCAAATACCTCTTGAAGAGTTACGTTTTATGAAAACGTTGGTAACATTTGGAATTATTAACCCAACGGGCTGAATTTACTCATTCAAAATTCAGTTGGTACGATACTTTGTCTCCGTTGATTTATCTGTAATATTTTAAGCTAAAAACCCTGAAGACCACGCTGATTTACGCGTGCCAATTTTTCGAAATCAGACTAGTTTTCCACACGCTTTATTTCTGAAACGAAGTCCGTGATCCCCAATTTTGTTTTTCATTTCTGAAGCAAGTAGTTCATTATCTGTGCGCAGTAGAAGTTTGAAGAAGATCTATCGAGTAGAACATTTTCGCGCGAATGTCCAGCTTAAACCGGAAGCATTACATCGTCTGGGCCCGAGATACCTCTGAAGGTACACAGTAACCTTAAGGTAACGCATTTCTCCAAACCGAATGATTTGAACAAACAAAACTAGCGGTTGCGAACGGAAACTGCGAAGTTATCAAGCTTCACTTAACGGCAGCAGTAAGGCTAATTTCTATAACGCTGCGTAGTAAAAATAGTTGAACGACATTAAGACTGTGTTCATGAAAAATAGTGACTCGGATATATCAATAATGCGTGTTGTTGCCCATTTGTTGAGAACGTAATGCAAAAGTTTATAACACCAAAACAATTTCTTTAGAACAGAATGTTAATTTGATAAGTGAATCATTCGGTTGAACTAGCGATATTAAGAAGCAGATCACGATGACGACGTCGACGGCAACGAGAATGTTGCCGAAGAAACGTTCTTTAAAATGAGCAAAACAATAGCTGTGCACGTGCTTTATAAATCTTTCATTTCTTTGTCGTCCTCTGCAAAACAAGAACGTGAAATTACCAAGTTCTGCGTAGTCTGCGGGATGCGAGTGGCGGCGGCTAATTTTTCGTATTTCCATTTGGAACTGAACGCTGTCATTGCATATTTAGCCTGAGCACGTTTCTAGAGCCATTGGCGCACTGAAAAGATCCAGACAGTTCCGAATTCCGCTGATGAAATATAAATCATTTTTGACTAGACGTCGTCGTCGCCGTCAGCGTCGGCGTCGGCGTCGACGTCGGCGTCGTCGTTGCTGAAGCTCCCTATTTCCATACGGATGTTACTAAAACTGGTAGCGGGGAACGGGGAACGGGGAACGGGAGTCTGGGAACGAGTGTACAGCGGTAACCCGCCTAAGAATTCAACATGGCGGACAAAGGAAAAGAAAAGGGAACAATTTGGGGAAATGTAAAGAAGTGTTACGGTTGTAAACTTTAGTTTCTACCGGCTGTGCCTCGAATTGCAATATGGTACTGAGAAAAACAAAGCATGAAATAGCGCCTGGGGAGAAAATCGAATCGGTATTATCACATGCTAACCCAATCGGTCAGTACAAAATGCAGACTGCAGACCGGGTACAAAATGCAGACTAGGTACAAAATGCAGACTGCAGACTGGGTACAAAACGCAGAGAATAAAGACCGTTTTCCATCTGATACGAGACAACATGTCATCTAAAAACATACCGAGTGTCACGCAGTCGCTTTTCCGCGGTCATCTTTCACCAACATTAGCATTATTGTGGAATATTCCTTGCTCGTTTCTTCATATATTTTGTCTTAAACAAAGCGGCCAGGCCACAGGTTATTTATCTGCTGCTCACCTGATTTGCCAGCTGACTTGCCGATCTCCGAAAGGCCGCCTTGCTAGCTTCAGAATGCGAAGATAGCGGACGACCCACGTTCAATGATGCTCATGTGTTATGTCACTTGTCCTCGATATCATATTGCGTATTGCTATTTCTAAATATAGATCGTTTTCACTGTCACGCAATAAAAAAATAAATCGAAAACCATCCAGTGGAAAAAGCTATGAAATTATGATGTTATAGAAGGAGAGAGCATGCGCGGGGCTAGCGTGAGGACGCACACTTTGTGAGGGAGCAATATCGTCCCCAAAAAATCGAGTAATTCTCTGGTTACTTCCATAAAAACTACTATATGCCGGATAAAGGCAAGACCAAAGGAAAACACAAGAGAGGAGAACGAGGCTCTGTCGAAGAAGACCAACAAGGATCCAAACGTGCGAACATGGCGGACGTCGAGCTTCAAATAACGTCTAAGGTTAACAATGACGAAGCGCTGTCTGGCGCCAACGAGCAAGAAACCGCATCAAAGGCTAGTGTCGAGGAGACTAATCTTTTAGAACTAAAGGAAATGCTGGTTGACATTCAGATTACGGTCTCCAATATTGTTCGTGAAAACTCAAAACTCGCCAACGAGGTCGCTGCGCTACGGAACGCCTTCTTACAACAGAAAGGTGAGCTTACCAACGTTAAAACCGCCTTAGCCAAGTCTCAGAAACAACAAGACGATTTGGAAATTCAGCTAGCCGCAGCGAGAAAAAAAATCAACGACCAAGAAGCAGAAATCGCAGAATTATACGATCTCCAAGACGCACTGGAACAATATACTAGAAAAAACTCACTCGAAACCCACGGAGTCCCGGAATCCGCGTACACCTCAACCGAGGAGGTTGTCCTTAAGCTCGCCAAGGCTTTAGACGTGGATATAAATCCGAACGACATCGAAATATCACACAAGCTCCACCTGAAAGGTGTAAAACCAATTATTGTAAAGTTTCAAAGCCATAAAGCGAAAACAAGAATGTACAAGGGGAGAGCCAAGTTGAAACATGTCCGCGTCTCTGACCTATATCCCGACTCAACAGCGTCAACTAGAGCAGAATCAGGACGAATCTACCTAAACGAGAACCTAACATCCTACGGGCGGGATATCCTTAAACAGGCGAACCAAAAGCGAAAGGATGGTTTGTTGACATCCGTATGGTCAATGGACGGGAAAAAATTCGTCAAAACTTCCCCGGAGGGAAGCCCGATCAGAATCTATGAAAAAACTGACCTGGAGAATCTCTAAGGTAACCACAATAGTATGATGTACTCTTAGACCTGTAGGTGGGGACAGGAACCAGGTGCCCGAGAGGCCAGAAGGAAAACTCTTAAATAAGTTTTTGTTTACTTTTTTTTCTTTTCGTGTTCGCTTTATTTCTTTATTAATTTACTATAATTTTCAGTTTTCTGCATGTCTAACAAGCTAACTTTTGGCATTACATCGTTAAACGTAAGAGGATTAAGAGAGCAAAGTAAAATGAGGAGTATTTTTTCGTACCTTAAAGATCAAAAATCGAAACTCTATTTTCTACAAGAAACATATTCTGAGGTGAACGATGAAACTATTTGGAGATGAATGGGGAGGTAAAATATTCTTTTCCCATGGCACCAAACACAGCAAAGGTGTTTGCATTCTGATCCATCCCTCGGTGCAAGACAAAATCGACAAGTTCGGAAGAATCATGTTAATTACTATTGTTATCAATGCTTTAATGCTATCGCTCTGCAATATTTACGCCCCAAACAATCAAGGTGAACAACTAGAATTTTTGCAAGAACTAAATAATTGTCTTATAGACAAATCAGAACTGACTACACTGATCGTAGGTGGCGACTGGAATTGCACCTTATCAAAAAATGATAAATTTGGTGGCAAGCCCTGGAAAGCAACCAATTATAGAAATTTAGTCCTGACTACTATGGATATACTGGATCTCGTGGACATTCAAAGAGAACGACATCCAAACTTGCGCAAGTATTCTTACGAATCTAAGGTTTTAAAAGTAAAATCCAGGATAGACTTTTTTTTGGTGGCCAAAAACTTGACACAATTCGTCAAAAAGAGTGAAATCTATCCTGCTATAGCGCCTGATCATAAGGCAATTTACATATCATTGTCTTTGTCTAATGAGACACCTAGAGGACGCGGACTCTGGAAATTTAATAATTCTCTGTTGAATAATGAAGATTATGTCAACAAAATACGTAAAACATATTTTCAAACTTGCTCTTATTACTCCAAGTTAACTGACAAACGGCTTTTTTGGGAGATGCTCAAAATGGAAATTAGAGCAGCAACCATCTCTTTCAGCAAAAATTTAGCAAAATTAACAAATTGTAGGGAAATGGAAATAACACGTCGACTTCAGGTGTTAGATGAGTTCATTTGTAATAATTTTCATTCCCCTGACATTGATCAGGTCTTAAACGAATTTGATGATCTCAAAACAGAACTTCAAACAATATACACCAAGAAGGGGAACGCAGCAATCTTTAGATTAAAGTGTAGATGGGTGGAAAAAGGTGAGCGCCCCACCAAATACTTTTTTAACTTAGAGAGAAGAAACTACAATAAAAAGACTATATCTCTACTACGGATGGAGGATGAAACGATTATTAAAAGTGTTGCCGCTACTTTTTTAGTCCCCAATGAACACGCATAACGACAACAAATTTGATTTTAACACTTTTTTAATAACCAAAGACACGTCCAAGTTTTACAAAATCAGTTCCACGTGAGTCCGTCCGGGTGGTTACAAAGTTTTGCAAGCTACTTCATGTCATTGACACGAAACGTCACGATCAAAATAAAACAAAAATAAAATACTGTTCTTCGGCGGTAACATCCTCCCCCCGTGTTCGCCCGATTTAGTTGGTCGAACACTCTTCAAGGACGGCAAGTTTTGTCACAGGGCGTCTCATTACTCCAAACTTCGTTTTCACGTCTGCTGATCTTACAATACTGTAAAGTCCAGGAAAGACTTTTACGATCCTGCCAAGGGGCCAGAAACCTCTTGAAACTGCCCGATCAACCACTAACACCAAATCTCCGACCTTGACATTTACAGTAGGTTGAGTCCATTTCTTTCGAGTAATCAAACCAGGTAGGTACTCTCTTAACCAACGACTCCAAATATGATTTGCCACCACTTGCGCTTGTCGCCAACGTTTGCGACTTGACAACTCCTTGTCGTCAACGATACCGGGCGGTAAGTTGAGAGATCCTCTTCCAATGAGGAAATGATTCGGCGTCAGAGCTTCAAGGTCATCCACATCCGAGCTGACTTCAGTAAGCGGACGACTGTTCACAACCCATTCCACTTCAGCAAAGGCGGTAAGCAACACCTCATCAGTAAGAACTTGTTTCTGTAGAACAACATTAAGGGCTTTCTTGCATGATCGTACGAGGCGCTCCCATACACCTCCCATATGAGGTGCGGCAGGCGGGTTAAATACCCACTGAATTCCCTCTTGGCTCAACTCACTGCCGATCTTATGCTGATTCCAGCCATCGATGCATTCACGTAACTCACGGTCTGCTCCTACAAAGTTTGTTCCATTGTCGGAGTAAATCACAGTTGGTTTACCTCTTCGAGCCATAAACCGCCTAAGGCACATGATGAAGGAATCGGTTGACAAGTCAAATGCAACCTCCAAATGAACTGCTCTAGTCACCAAGCAAGTAAAGAGACAACCATATCTCTTCTCCTCTTTTCTAAGATGCTTCACTTTAAGAGGACCAAAGAAATCCACGCCAACTTTCGAGAATGGTGGTGCAACACTTAAGCGATCATATGGTAGACTTGCCATCAAGGGTGCTTCTGGTTTCGCTTTTCGCCTTCTGCAGTAAGAACACTGATGAAGGATTTTTCGCACTGTAGCACGACAGCGTAAGATCCAATACTGTTGTCTCAACTCATTTCGTACTTGGTCCACTCCTTCATGTTTCAATTTCTCGTGACAGTTCATGATGATGAGACGGGTCAACTCATGATCTGGTGCTAGTACCACAGGGTGACGACTGTAAAATGGAATATCGGCTCTCTCAATTCGACCACCTGCACGAATGATTCCATGCCCATCAAGGAATGGTGAGAGAGATACCAATTTGCTCTTGCTTGAAACATGCTGTTTCGACTTGAGAACTGCAACTTCTTGAGGAAAGGATTCTGCTTGGGCAACGCAGATCCAAAACTTTCGAGTTTGCTCCATCTCTTCAACCAACAAAGAACCAATGTGACGTTCAGATTTGGGGTGCTTACAGTTATATATAAACCGTTTCAGGTAAGCAGTTACTCTGAGAAGCTTTGTTAGAGATGAGTATTTCGCTGGAGATAAGAAATCGTTCTTTGAACCTTTCACCACACCAGTCCAAGTAATGGCCATTTCTTGGGCTTGTGGGTCATCATCGGACGGCTTGGGAATTTCAAGCTTTGCATTTCCCTTTGGCCATCTCTCTTCAGGTAAGTGTAAGAAGGCAGGGCCATTTACCCAACGACTCCCAGAAGTAATAGAGCTCACTGGAAGTCCCCTGCTGCCATCATCTGCAGGATTTATCTGTCCAGGACAGTGGTTCCATTGGTTGGGTTCAGTGCTGTCCAGGATCTCTCCAATTCTATTAGCAATAAAGGCGGGGTGGCGCTTAGACACTCCACGAATCCACTGAAACACAGTACTGCTGTCTGTCCAATAATAGGTGGAATCAATGATGTAATCATGTTCCTTAATCACTACAGCAGCCAATCTTGCACCCAAAACAGCAGCCTGCAGTTCAAGCCTTGGGATGCTCAAGGGTTTCTTCGGGGCTACCCGAGTCTTCGCTGTAACAAATGCACATCGCACTGCTCCACTGACATAGCAGAATCTGAAATAAGCCACTGCGCAAAATGCTTGTTCACTGGCATCTCCAAAGATGTGAAGGTCAATAACAGACGGGTTGTCTGGTATGTGACGATAGAAACGGGGAATGTGAAACTGTGCAATTCCATCCAGCTCTTCCTGCCATTTGGACCACTCCTTTAGAAACTCTGGTGGCAGTGCATCATCCCATCCAATACCTAACTGCCACACATGCTGGAGGAAGATTTTTGCTCTGACCAGAAATGGAGCTAGAAATCCAATCGGATCAAAGAGGGATGCTATCAAGCTCAGAATCTTCCGACGCGTGTCCGCAATGTCTCTCTTCACCACCTCATAGACAAAACAATCTGAGCTGGTATCCCAAACGATACCAAGAGCACGTTCCATAGGCATTACGATGCTTTCCTCCACAACCTTGATAGAGGGCGCTCTTTCCGATTCTGGTATTCGCTCGATCACTTCTGTCTCATTAGAGATCCACTTGGTCAAGTGAAAAGCTGCTTTGTTTAGCATTTCAACAAGTTCTTGTTGCAGTTCCAGAGCTTGATCACTTGATTTAACAGACTTGAAATGGTCATCCATGTAAAAGTTTCGCTTTACGGCAAAGGCAGCATTCGGAAACTGCTTCTCATTATCTTCTGCACTTCTCAACAGAGCATAGTTAGCACAGGTTGGCGCACATTTGGCTCCAAATATGTGACGCACATACTGGTAGACTTCTGTCAATGATTCAGGAGATTGACGCCACAGAAATCGAAGGGAAGCTTGATCTTCTTCTGGGACAGCAACTTGGTTAAACATCGCTTCAATGTCTCCTGAAAGCGCAACCTTTTCTTCTCGAAACCTCATGAAAATTCCAACAAGGTTGTTCAGCAAATCTGGGCCACTAAGAAGTTGGCTGTTTAATGATGAGCCTTGAAACTTTGCAGTGGCATCACATACTCGACGAACCTTCTCAGGTTTCTTGGGGTTCAGAACAGGGTGGTGAGGAAGGTACCATTTGCGCATGACTGGTGCAGTTGCTTCCTCCTTAGTAAGCTTTTTGATGTATCCCTTTTCCATATCCATGTCAATAGTTTTCCTGTATCTTTCTGCCAACTCGGGATTACGATTAAGCTTCTTCTCCAGAAAATTCAGACGTTGAGCAGCTGCAGCAAAATTGTCAGGAAGTTTGACTTTGTCATCACGCCAAATCAAAGGAACCTCATAACGACCATCCACCTTACGTGTACTTTCATTCAAGAATTTCATGATTCTTTCATCTTCAACTGAGCGCTGGGTATCATTGTCATAACGACAACCAAAGTTCTCTGTTCGCCACCAAGTTTTTACGGTGTCATTGAGTTCCTCATCCGGAGTCGCCACATGAACTTTACAAACAGATTCACATTCTTGAATATGGCCAGGTAAGCGACCAGTAACAGTCCATCCAATCCTAGTGCGAACACCAACAGGGGAACCCTTTGGACAATGTCGAGTTTCCAGGGGAACAATAAGTTCCGGGACATCACTACCAAGGAGCAAAGTGATTTGGGTCCCAGCGACTTCAGTCAGCTCCAAGTCTGATAGGTGTGGCCATCTTTCTTGTAGCTCATCAAGTTTCACTTTCTTCTCTGGCACATTCAGGTGATCAACTACAAGAACTCCATTCACATCAAATTGGGTACCAAAGTCATTCAATCGGCTGACTTGTACATTAACACGCTTTGTCATAAGCTCAGATGTTTTCTGAATTCCATTTAAGACCACACTTTCCAAAGGACCATCCAAACCAAGTCTTCCAGCAACATCTACTAACAGCAAGCTGCAAGTGCTTCCTGTGTCCAGCATAGCATATGTGTTGAAATATCCCTTTGGACCATAGAGGGTTACTGGTACTACTTGTAACAGAACAGAGGTGTGACTGCTTCTGTGAGATGTGTTAGAATGTTCAGTAGACGAACCAACTTCGGCTTGTGCTACTGGGTTAATAGCAGACACTGCATCACTGCTTTCCACCAAAACATTTCTCAAGTTGTGCAACAGAGCATTGTGTGATCGCGTACACCCATTTACACCACACTGTTTTTGATTTGAACAATTGCTAAGCCAATGTCGAGGACTGAGGCAACAAAAGCACAACTTATGTTTCTGTACTTCGTTTAGGCGTTCTTCCACACTTAGAGCCTTAAACTTGGGACAAGAAGATAACTTGTGTTCCTGCCCATCACCATAATGTAAGAGGACTTTGTTGGCCTGGGGCGAGGTGAAATGTTACTTGAGAAAGTGTTCTGTTTTTCAGTCATTCCATTTGATCCACCAGACCGAGGTTTCTTATGAGGTTGGAATGGAAACTTACTTGACATTTTTGGGTAACAACAATCATCATAAATATCTGCCTGACCTTTTAACCACACACTGAAGTCCTCAAGACTAGGTCGTTCCAGTTTGGTAGCTTTGGTGTTGTCCTTCCATTTGATTTTGAGCTCCTGGGACAGTTTGTCAACGGCAAGGGAAACATTAGCTTCTGCTTTCAGATCACTTTCATATCCAAACTTCTTAAATGTCCACACAGTAGTTGACACAACATCTGACAGATTTCTCACTTCTTGAGGTTTGTCATTTTGTAATCGAGCTGTTTTTTTCAGTTTGTCAAGTGTGACTTTCACAACAAGGGAAGGTTTGCCAAATCTGGATTCCAGTTCTTTCGGTGCTTCATAGTAGGAATCTCCACTGTATCCATATCCTTCAATTGCAGACTTAGCTTTACCAATAACAGAGTTCTGAAGATGTTGCATTTTGCCATTAAGGGACAGATTAGCATCATGAACAATTGATTTAAACATTGAGGACCAATCAGACCAGTGTAAAGGGTCACCATCAAACTTACTTAGGCGTAACTTTGGAAGAGAGTCACGAGTAGAATGACCACAAATGGTTGTTTTTCGGTTGTCCGTATTAGTTAAAGCTGGATGCTGTACTCCACTTTGTAAATCTCCAATCCACGAGTGATACAAAGGCAATGTTTCATTAGGTTTTTTCGTGCCCTGAGGTGCAATAAATGAAACAGCTGACTTTGGCTGTTGTAACAAAGGTGAAGGTGTAACAACTTTTGTAGGGTTGTCAGGTGGCAATGCAGTTCCATGATTTGCTCCAGTTCCTTGCAACAAACCAGGGAGTAGTGGAGGAATTATTGTTAACGGTTCATCAAGATTAGATGATGGAACAAATTTCAATGAATCATCCTCAAAATCAAGCAATCGATTAGACAAAGCTTCCGGATCGTTAACTTCATTTTGTACCTTTTGTAACACTGCTGCTTCTGCTGCGAGGCGTGCAGCCTCGTCCTTGGCTTCCTGAGTCTTTCTTCTTTCTTCAGCCATGAATTTTAGCCTTTGAGCTTCATCTTGGACAAGTTCAAGTTTCCTTTTAACCTCCAGTTGTTTTTCGAACTCCTCTCTTCTTCGCTGTTCCTCCAAGGCAAGTTGTTTTGCTTTAATTTCTGCTGAAGTAATTTTGGCGCGAATTTCGGCCGCTTGGGAGACATTTCTTGTCGAAGAAGTTTTCCATGATTTCACCGAGCTTAATCCGCTAGAACTTTCCTCTGCCCGCTCGTCAAGATGTGCGTTGGCCTGAAGTTTAGCGTCTTCGACTCTATCGAGTTGTTCTTCATACCAATCTATTGCGGCTTCGTGCTCGTTCTCTGGGATCACTGAGACGAGTTCATCATTGAGGCCTTTCGCTTCGTTAAGATATTCCTGCAAGTTGTTGACATATCCACGTATAATCGCTTTTCGACCATACTGTTCGATGGTAGACTCTAATTTCTTCAACGTGTTCGTGATCCTTCTTTTGACGGCTGCCCGTTTGTTTTTTAAAGTAACAATGTTAGTACTCACAGTACGACCTGAATCCAAATTGCCAAGATGGCGACCGCCATCAGTCGCTTCGGTCGATTCCATACCAAATTCCAAAATCTTCGCCACACCAAATTCCAAATTCTTCGATTCGCTCGTTCCATCCGGCTCGAAGGACCAGAAAATGTTGCCGCTACTTTTTTAGTCCCCAATGAACTCGCATAACGACAACATATTTGATTTTAACACTTTTTTAATAACCAAAGACACGTCCAAGTTTTACAAAATCAGTTCCACGTGAGTCCGTCCGGGTGGTTACAAAGTTTTGCAAGCTACTTCATGTCATTGACACGAAACGTCACGATCAAAATAAAACAAAAATAAAATACTGTTCTTCGGCGGTAACAAAAAGCGAGACCCAGGTTTTAGACGCTATTGAAAACTACTTTAATGATTTATACACATCAGCATCTAGCGCAACACAGGAGGAATACGATAGCTTTATTCAGGAATTGCGCCTGCCTAAGCGTTCTGATGAAGAGCGAGATGAACTCGAAGGCCTTTTAACGTACGACGAATGTAAACAGGTTTTAGAAACTTTCCAAAATGACAAGTCTCCAGGTGAGGATGGTTTTACGGTAGAATTTTATAAGTTTTTTTTCGAACTGCTAGGACATAACCTCGTCGAAAGCTTCAATGAAGCTTATGAAACAAATGAGCTTTCCATCTCCCAAAGAAGGGGCATCATTACTCTCATACCAAAGGAGGACGGCTCCCTGTTAGATTTATCGAACTGGCGACCAATAACTTTACTTAATGTTGATTGCAAGATAGCAACTAAGGCCATAGCTAGGAGGATAGAAGCTTCTCTGCCAAAGCTAGTAAACTCGGACCAAACCGGGTTTATAAAATGGCGTTATATTGGGGAAAATATCCGCCTCCATTATGGAATATACTAAGAGGCATAACATCCCAGGCATTCTAGTGTATCTAGACTTCAGAAAAGCTTTTGACTCACTTGAATGGCCCTTTATAATGAGAACACTGGATGTCTTTAATTTCGGTACGAGTATTCAAAAATGGGTTAGCACCTTTTCCACCAACATAGAGAGTGCAGCATTAAACGATGGTTTTTTGACAAACTGGTTTCGGCAATCTAGAGGAGTCCGTCAGGGGTGCCCACTATCCCCGTATTTGTTTATTCTTTCAGCAGAAATAATGGCCAATAAAATCCGACAAGACCTACACGTCAAAGGAATTGAAATATTAGGAAAAGAACTGAAATTGAGCCAGTATGCAGATGATACAAATCTTTTGTGTACTGACCTGGCCTCTGTCGAAAAGGCCTTAGAAATAATCGATAACTTTGGTACGCTAGCGGGCCTTAAATTAAACCCGAAGAAAACAAAAGCGCTCTGGTTGGGAAAATTGAAAAATAATAAGGGCAATCCATTACAACTGAAATGGCTACATAACCCGGTTAAAATCTTAGGAATCCATGTTTCGTACGACGAAAAGGGAAATAACCAACATAATTTCAACCACAAGTTACAAAATTGCAAACAAATCTGGACCTATGGAGGGCACGTGACCTTACACTATTTGGGAGAGTACTAATCATAAAATCTCTGGCACTATCACAACTCGTTTACTCAGCATCAAATCTCAATGTACCTCAAGAAACAATACCAATAATCAAAACAAAACTGTTTAGATTTCTATGGAAAAACAAAAAAGACAAAATAAAAAGAGAAGGGCTCTATCAAGATCGAGATAAAGGGGGTATACGTATGATCGATGTAGAAACTACGATAAAGGCACTGAGGTTAGCTTGGATTCCGAGACTTTTCGCACCGGGAAGAAAAAACTGGAAAACTGTTCCAGACCATCATCTAGGAAAATACGGCGGTCTGAGCTTTCTTTTAAGATGTAACTACGACACAAAATATATCGACGGTTTGCCATCATTTTATAAAGACATTTTAAAGTTTTTTAATGAATTGAAAACCTTGTATAACTATGACAAAGGACAGGATATGATCGTATTCAATAACAAAGAAATCCTCGTTGGAGGGAAGCCCATTTTCATCAGTGAATGGCCTAACAACAACATTCTTTTTATACAAGACCTGTTGAACAGCAATGGCCAGTTTACGTCTTATCAAGAATTTAAAAACAAATTCGCTTGCAAAACAAACTTTCTACAATTTTATCAAGTTGTAAGTGCGATACCGAAGCATCTAGCCACAAAAGCGAAAAACACATTACCACCAGAAAGCGAACCATACATCGAGAACAACCCCCTTTTCCAACTGGACGACTTGACAGAAATTAACTTAGTCAAAGCCAAAACTAGGGACTTCTATTGTTTAATTAACAAAAAATTCACACGAGGTGTCAAACTGGCCCAACGAAATGGAACCAAACCATGCAGTTGGATGGGGAGACATGGAAAAAAATATTTTCCTCGCTGAAAAACATTTGTAAGGAAACAAAATTAAAAGAATTTCAATTCAAACTTATTCATAGAATTGTTGTAACAAAAAAGGAACTTTTTAGATACGGGATCAAAACGGATGATGAATGCCTCTATTGCGCTGAACATGATTCAATTGATGACACATTTAATGATTGCGAATTTGTTAAGAGCTTTGTTAAAAATGTCATCGACTGGTTTAATGCTGTCAATAATTCGAATTTTAGTCCAACAATAGAAGAAAAACTATTTGGCATCATGCCCGGCCCATACGATAAAACATTATTAAAGAAATTTAATTATACGATCTTGTTTATGAGATTCTACATTTACACTTGTAAGATGCAAAACAAAGCTATTCACCTCTCCACTTTCGTTGATTAAGTGTTAACCAAATACAGAATAGAACATATTTCTTAATAATTAAATAGGAAAAAACACCCCTCCTCCAAAGCATTATAAGTGGCATGCACTTGTATACACACCTATTTCACTTAAATATTATAATTGGCACTAGTAACAATGTAAATACTGTACTTGTAAACACACTTATATTATATTATATTACATTATATTATATTATATTATATTATATTATATTATATTATATTATATTATATTATATTATATTACTTATATATTATAATTAGCACTTGTAACAATGTACCTGCAAGCACATGCAGATAACAAATAAATTAAATTTAAAAAAATGTTATAGAAGATAACTAAATAAGCCACTGCTCCAAGTTTTAGGCCTGTGAGTTTCCCCAAACTTCAGATATTCGTCGAAATGTTTCGGCGATATTTACAGAGCCCAGTATGAAAACGTCATGTTGGTGTACCTCCGTGGTACACCAATATGGCGGCCGGAAAATAGTGCAAACATCTGGAACTTACTTTGGCTATCTAGGCGACTGATTATCAGTATTGATCAAACAAGCATTTACATAAGCACTTTTCCTAATGCTTTAACTTCTAAAAAGGCTCAAAATCATGGAATAAGTATATATTTTTCGACAAACTCGATCATAACCTTATGTCACGCACCTCCATAACCCTGAAATTCAAAATGCTCTGGATTCCAAACGAAGCACGCTATTGAGCTATAAAACTGTAAACAGATATAAATATACCGCCACCTGTGCCTGATGAGGACAAAAACTTTGGTGGCTCTTTCGTTTTGGATTTTAGAAAGTGATGACGTCACGTGAAAACGATCTACTGACATGACAGCTCGCGCACAAAGTGAGAAGATATGAGTAGACTATGAAGGCTTGAAATTCTATGTAAGAAAGGCTGTGGCCTGACCGATTGGCGGACGTAGCTTGTGATAATACAGGATAATACCGATTCGATTTTCACCCCAGGCGTCATTTCATGCTTTGTTTATCCCAGTACCAATCGGACTCTGCTCTAACAAGAACGTACTGGGCCATGATCTGGTGGCACAGCCGGTAGAAACTCACGTTAACAACCGTAACACTTCCTCACATTTCCCCAAATTGTTCCCTTTTCTTCTCTTTTGTCCGCCATGTTGAGTTTTCACGCGGGTTACCGCTGTACACTCGTTCCCAGACTCCCGTTCCCAGTTCCCCGTTCCCCGTTCCCAGTTTTAGTAACGTCCTTTCCATACCTTGCTTTAATATTCAGGGAGACCCGAAGGACAATATCATCGCTTCTAAGCCATTGTTACCCTCTTCTTTTGGTTCCGGCTAAGTACGGAATTTTCCCGTTTTGTTTGCTTTGGATGTTGCGCTAAAAAATACCTTTCTACTACCCCGTAGAATATGCAAATGATCAAACACAATGAGTACCAATAAAAACTCTGGGGAGCGGTAGAAAGGCAATTTCTCGCATTATTTGTTTTTCAAAGGGCCAATTGTTTCACCTACCCTGTGAAAGGTTCATATGCTACGAAACTCCCGGATGTTTACAGGATTCGACCGAGCGATAGAGCAGGCTAGTGATCTCGACTAACCCCTATAAACGAGTTTAAAAAAAGAAAACACTCAAACCTTGCCCCTGGACGTGGTAGAACATGAGCTCCCTAAATGTTTAAGTGATAGCTGTGACCACTTACGCTGGATATTCGCCAAGTGCATTGCTATGTAGATTTTTGTATGCGCTCAAATATATACAATTGATTATAAGAACGCCAATGAGACACTGACTTAAACTCTAAAATATTCACATAGAAACAATATAAGAAAATTGCGGCATGAATTTAAAAAAAAAAAAACGCTAAGGCAATAGAAACGATATAAAAAGTGAAGTAATTAAGTAAATAGCTTCGCGCGGATCGAATCACTCTGTTTGTTCAGTTTTGGTTTAAGTTTACGAACAAAAAAAATATTTCAAAAATCAAACAGTCGAGTTTACTCTGACATTTTTTCAAAATCTCGAAATTGCTTCCAATGGTCTCTGGATCCTTTCCGTGCACATCCTTTACGTGGTTGCCGATTGTTGATCGCTTATGTTCCTCCACATGCTGCACAAAAGTTACTTTAGATACTATGTATAGCTAATAGATAAATTTGATTAATAATAGACGGATTGTTGACAAACTTAGAACGATCTTACAGCTTATACCATCATTGGTAACAAAATGATCAAACTGCCAAACGCTTTGGATACATAATTCACCAACAACAGTTCTTTTGGGAATTACTCTCACCTGATCAATCACCCTAGATAAATTACTGATACCACTCTGTTCAAACTACTTACTGTGATGTCTTTCTTGTTAGGATTTTGTTAAAGAATCAGTTGAAAGACTTGCCGCCCGGAGTTTTCTCAAACAACACTAAGCTGTTAGGCCTGTAAGTTGAACTTGCGACCTCTGCTACCGTGCGCAGCATAGTGCATGTGAAGGTCACCTTTGTAATACTGGAATAAAAGTGCGACCATATTTGTTAACTCTGCAATTATTTCTTTATCTTCACGCATGTCTGTTTGCTGTTATTCTTTTGCTGCATTTGCTCCGTTGCTTTAATTATGGGCAACAACAACAATCGTGGACAAAAGTCTTGGGTTAAATTTGCACTTTTGCGCTTTTGCGCACACGCAAGACGCGAATACAACTTCACCTGCCTAACCTCGCCCCCGCCCTGCAATTTCTCCTGATCTTCAATATTGTATTGGGTGGGGAGGGGAACAGCAACGCGTTTTTAAAAGGATCACAGCGTGTTTTATCAAAGTTCAGTTGTAAAACACAGATAATTCGTTACATTACGTAATTGTCCCAAGGACTTTTGTCCACGATTGTCTGATTTTCACGTCTCGTGGAGAAAAGCACAATTAGGATGGTTTTTTTTAGCCGTAAACGCCATTAATACCCGAGAATGCGACAATCTGAGATTAGAAAGGCATTTCTAAGAGCTTTTAGTTGGCTTTTCCGTATTTTTTCAATGGTTTTGGACCCACCGGGAAAGGTGTTGATTTCAAATACTACAGAAACGTTTGTATGTGATGGCATTGATAACGGCGTCGCTTGATTTGGATACGTAACAAATTGTTTACATTGTAATATAAAGTTGTGCAAATACTTCAATACCTTAACAGTAATTACAGCGCGTTTCAGTGAGTGAGGCGCTGTCAGTACTCTTAGGGTAGTGACGTCAGCGTTCATTGGTTGGTGCACAGTACTCAGTGGCGAAGAAAGACAATGTTTCATTAATATAATTCTCTAAAAGTATCAACTAAGAAAACCAGCGAAATATCTTTCAACAAGAGATTTATGGAACTTTTTCGAAATCATTTCACAAAAGTCACGTCACAGCACGCTGGCTGTGAATATAACAGTACTCACTTGATTCAATGTGAAAAAGTTGACTTTAAAACTATGCTTAATAACGCAAAGTGAGTACCTTGCTTGCAGACCTTAAAATTAAGTTTCTCCCAGCAATAAAGGTGACAGGAAAAAATGTAACGGACATGAAAAACGATTCTAAGAAATGAAAACAACTCATTTAACTTTTCAAAACGCATAGTTACCCCTACTTTTTTTGTTATGAAAGGGAAGTGGCAAACCTATTGAGCAGTTGATTAGTTTCTGGTGGTGTGCATAAGTTATTGACGTGACTGAGCATACTGCTTCCAGTGCTGCGATAGGTGGTAGACATTCGTTAAGGTTTTTTTATCCGATCTGTTGTTTTCGGTATTGAATTTTCGTTGCCTCTTGTCCACGTTCATCAGAGTTACAGTGTTAAGGTTCGTTACTGCACGCGCCACAAGCCCGTGTACTGTCGTTTTATTGTTCATTTTTTAAATCATCGGTATGTAAGCGCAAGGAAGCAATTTCCTTTCGTTGACGGCAGCGCTGTCCAGAGTTGAGTGCCACGACTCCTAGAAAAACCTCTTGTGGTAGTTTGTAACACCACGCTAAAGGATCTGGGCGTCTCTTGGCGGATGTTGTGTATGTACAGTCATGGCAGCTCACTTTGCAGACGTTCCCTTAGACACAGTTAAACCGTATAATAATATCCACGTCAATAACTGTGAAAAAATCAACTCTATTCCGTAAAAGAAATCTCTAGCAGTTTAAGGCCTGGGTCAGGAATGTAAAGTAGAATCATGGTTGGGCAGCTGTAAACGTAAGAGGATGGAAGTACTTGCCCTGCACCTAAAACGCGTTTTTGCAGGATGTTATTACTAAAAACCCCCACCAATTCCTCAAATAGTGGGCAACTGCATGATTGTGCACAGTAAAACCGAACAGTTTCTTTTAGCCAGTAAACAAAAACAAATAAACAAAAATAATAAATAAACAAAAACAGAATGTTTACAGTGTCCATCAGTTATACTTACAAAGCAAACAGCATATTGTCTAGAGGGCTAGATGGGCTGTTGTTTCCTCGGAAACCGATAGGTGCATTCAAACTACAGGAAAATAAAGTAAAACAATTGGGTGACCGACCCTGCAATTTTCCGCCTGAGTAAACAACGCATACATTTGCAGTTTTCTTTGAAATAAAAGGAATTTTGCTGAAAAAAAATTTCCAAAAGCTTTTGTCATGCCCTAGCCTATCTGCCATAAAAAAATATGAGCAAAATCGACTTTTCCACAATTGCTGAGCTTATATTTCATATTTATGGACAGGGGTTCTTAAAAAGCAACTCGTTAAAAATCTAAGCTGGCGGGAGGCTGACCAGTTGGCTCTTAAAGGAGGAGTTGAATTGGGCACCACCAGACACAAATCCATCTAGTGACAGGGAGGAGGATTTGAAGCCAGGAGCTCCATATTACAAATCCAGCGCTCTAATCACTAGGCCACTCCACCTCCTGCGGCGCCTCCTTCAACACCACCGAACAGCATTTTCCTAAAAAAAACTCAAGAAAAGTAATTACTCGCGCCTCCGTAGGAAAGCCCGTGTAATTAAATAAAATGCAAGCCTTTTTGTCTTGATCGCCAGAAGGTTTTTCATGATCCTAGGCGTAGAGCTGAGAGTGGAAACTAGGGATGATAATGTGACAGCTTACGTTGTCGTGTGCCAACCTCGTTCCCAGTTGCTCCCTTGTCACTGGGAGAAAGATCCTGGTAGCGGTTGGTCACGTGACCACCAGTGAAACAGACTTTTCTACCGGGGTAGAGCCAACGAATAATTTTTGTCGATCTCAACTGAAGCGAAAGAATGACGATTGCTGGTCTCGCTGTATTAACCACACAGGGGCAAATACGCCTTTGAAATTCTCCAGCCCTATTCTAAGCTTCACGCTGGTCAGACGAAATATATTTATATATATCCAGCGTATTAAAGTATCCCTCTGATTTCAATTCCAGCCTGTTGATTTCTACTACCGTAAACTTCCGAAAGTAACAACTCCCCGAAAGTAGCGATCCCCCGAATGTAACGACCCCCCGAAAATAACGACCCCCCGAAGGTAGCGAACCCCGAACGTAACTACCCCCCAAAAGTAGTGATTTCCCGAAAGTAACGACCCCCTGAAAGTAGCGATCCCCCAAAAGTAACGACGCCTCGAAAGTAGCGATCCTCCGAAAATAACGACAAAAAATTGTGTCCTTTAATAAATCCCAAGAATTCTAGAAATATATTTTGTAGAGTGGTTAAAAGGCATCAATTTATTTGGCGAACAATGTGCCGTGAGGGTAATTCAGGCAACATGAAAGAGCGAAACAGTTTTACTTCTTTAATATTATAACCTTCCGAAAGTAATGACCCTCGTTCCTTTCGGAATTAGCTGCCTTTGGGGCTCGTTACTTTCGAGGGGTCGTTACTTTCGGGGAGCAAAAAACGTCATATAAAGTTGGTACGAAGCGAATGAGCTCTTTTTACGAATTAAAAACAGTTCTTAAAACATAAGATACAATTCTTCTTTCCAGTTTAAATCTATCATAGTAAATGGTTTGAACCCAGGAGTATCAGTAGTTCGTATAGTGTGATCGCCCGGATGAGGGTAGTTCTTAAAAGAACTTTTGTTGGTGACTGACGTCTCGACAACCTGAGCGGAGGTCATCTTCAGAGTCAAGTGAATAGTGTTTGCCAGTCGATGTCATAAGTTTGGTCTGTTGAACGTGATTGGTCAGTTAAGCCATGACGGTATTGGCTGAAAGACTCGTGTAAAACGAAGGAGACGTTTGTCTGATTGGCTGATTTGTTACCCTGGTACTCAGACTGTTACTGAGCGCGCACTGCCGAAATCTTAAAAACAAAGATGGCGTCAGAAAGAGCGATTTCATCGTTGACTTTGCTTTATAGCTTGTTCTAGAGTTTTAGGTAAATGCTCAGTCATTTGCTTTGTCCTCTTTTTCAGAATGGCAGGAAAATGTGGGGCGGGAAAGCTCAAACTTCTCTCAGGTTACCGTTTTCGCTTTTACTGGCGAACAACTGTTTCCCTCGAGGCTTTGCAGGGTGGAAAAATGCTCCGCAACAAGTGCAAAAACGCGTTCTAACGGCGCGTATGTAACGTTTAGAGAGGGGGTAGTGTGTAGAAAGCGCTGCTGTAAGTTAATTAAGAGTGCGACGGTGTTATGGTAAAAAAAGAGTTTCTAGGTTAGTGTACCAGTTCTCCGGAGTCAATCGTTGAAAATAGTTTGTACTGTGGGTTTAAGCACTGAGCAGAACCCCAGTCAATGTTGTGCTTTGCCAGTTGATGATCTACAGCAATTTGATTGCTGGCATCACCATTTCTCGTGGCTCGTTTGTGTTTAATCAGTCTCGTGTTAAGGTTTCTGCCAGTCTTACCAATGTAGGAAGCTTGGCAGTCGGAGCATTTGATCTTGTAAATTGCTCCCTGTCTGTTACTAGGTTCGTCCCTGTCTTTAACGTCGTAACGTAGTTGTAGGTTTGTGGGCTACACAGATGTTGCAGGGTTGTAGGATTCCTGAGATGGTCTCAAAAGTGCCCTTAATGTAAGGTATAGTCACTGTAGTAACAGGTGTTGGGTTCCTGTTCGTTGCATCAACGCCTCTTAACAGATGTCAACATCTACCGGCGCCTTACAAACGACTTATCCATGACGGAAACGAAACCGAAAAACGGACTTCTAACAGACCGACTTAATTTGACTAACAATAGACGACCAAAACCCGACCAATTTGACTAACAATAGACGGATCGAAACCGACCAGTGTCTTTCAACCAATACCATCATGGCTAAACTGACCAATCACGCTCAACGGACCAGAGTTATAACATCATCGACTGACAAACACTATTCACTTGACTCTGTAGATGACTTCCGCTTAGGATTTGAAATCTACAAAGTTTGTCACAGCAACAAACAAAACACTCCGCTACCCCTCTCGCCCAAAAGAATTTTTTTACCACCAATCAGGGTCTTTCTCCCAATGACAAGGGAGACAGAGAAGAGAGAGCCTAGGAACAAGGTTGGTCGTGTGCTTGCTCTCCGTGAACAACGTAATATACAGAATGCTGTGTTTTGTGAGGAAAGTCTTGGAAATAATCACGCCTTATACGTTTATCTCACATACAAAGATGTCAATCGTTTTTGAAAGTGTCGGTTTACGAATTATATCTATTGCTTGAAAGCCTGTAAAAGAAGCAAAGTTCATGTTCTTTCTTGCGAGATAACAAATGAGCAATGTAGGAGTTCAAAATACGAAAACATTGACAAAAAAACTATTAACAATGAGGTAAAACGAACTATGAGACTAGGACGAACACCTCAGATGTTGAAAAAATTAAGATCTGTCGTAAAAGGAACTTCGCAGATGAGGCAGTCAACATGCAATTGGATAAAGAGGATGCTCAACGAAGCAACTTGAATAATAAATATCTAAACGTAACTCTTCTGTTAAAATATCTTTTATTTTTTTTTTAGTGTTCAGTTAAACTACGATTTGATATTGCGGTACGGAGATCGAGTAAACGCTGTTAGTGCACCTAGTTCATGTATATGATGCGTACGATATCCAAATCGGTAATAAGGACGGTGGCTACTTTTGACCAGTGCACACATGGTCTGCAAATCACGCAGGGGATATTGCTGTGTATCAGTGATAAAAAATTTTTAATGTGTAAGATTTTATAACCTTGTCAATCATGTAAATCTTTGTATTTCAGGAATGCACGTACGTATTTTGAACGAGCTTGTACAGCTCTTAGACGTGACGTGTCTAAATAAAGGGGAAAGTAAAAAGACTGAGCCCGCTCGGTGGACTACCCGCTGAGCCCCCCTCCGCGGACTGCCCTACGGACTCCCCACGGACTCCCCTAAATAATCAGCCAAATTTACTTTTACGGGGGAAAGAGACACATGAAGCCTACCTACTCCACCTACACGATCATAACTGTATGAAAAACAGCCGCCATCTACTTTTCACCGACTTCTTCGACCCAGTCGTTTTTTTTTTTTTTTTTTTTTTTTTTTTTCATTTCGCCCCATTCTTCATCGGCCACCAGCCCCAAAACCCTGTTTCCACAATGGACGATCGATAAGCATTGTTAAATATCAGTTTCCTTAATCTGTTTCAAGTGCTTGCATCGACATTGACATTTGCTAAAAAATGTCATAAAATTAATTTAGTTCACCTGTTTGTAGTCTCAGTCGGGGCGTTCTCTTCGATGATCTCGATTTCTCTAGATGTAAGGAACGTTCAAAAGAGCTGCTTTTTAGCAAATGTTAATGTCAATGGCAAACACTTGAAGCAGATTAAAAAGAAAATATTCAACAGTCCATTCTGAAAACGGGGTTTCGGCATGTGGCCGACGAAGGTTGGGGAGAAAATGAAAAAAGAAGCCGGTGAAAAGAAAATGGCGGCTGTTTTTCATACAGTTATGATCGTGTAAGTGGAGCAGATAGGCCTCTTGTGTCTCTTTCCCCCGTAAAAGTGTATTTGGTTGATTATTTAGGGTGCTCCGTGGGGCTAGTCCGTGGGGGTAGCCCGTGGGGGTAGTCCGGTGAGTAGTCTGTAGGGCACTCCGCATGGCAGGGGGGTCAGTATTTTCAACGTTCCCCTAACTAAAGTATTGTATTGTATTGGGATGGTTTAAAATGAAAGCAATCTATAGAAAAAGGCACGAAAAAAGCTGCCAGAAAACAATTTTCCCAAACAGTTTCCCCTTCACAATCGCTATGCAAGTTAACACGTCAAATGCAATGCGTGGAGCTGACGTGACGAACGCAGGAGTGCGAACTCGTGCCAGGCTTTCCTCCGAATTTCACTCTTCGAAAATTACATCTCTTCCAGCTATGAAGCGGTAAAGATTCAGTAAAACTATTGATCCATTTGGAAAGAGCATATATCGGGACCTTTTCATCAAGTTTCGTTTTATTTCTAACTTTAAAAGTCGTCGAACAGTAAGCAATCAAACTTTTCAACTGCTATTTTCGCCTGCAAGATATTTTAGGAAAAAATAATAGTCGCTCTCTTCAAAAACTGTATCAAAAAAATCTACAACATCACACAAAAGTATGTTTCGCCAATGAGGAGAAATGCTGTTTTAAAGCAGTCCAAAAAAAACGCACGTTCTCATCACGAGACCAGTGACGTAACAACCACAAGGTGTCAAAGAGTGTATCTTCATAAAAATATTTATCAACACGCAACTTCAGGTTTTTGTAATTTTTAACCAAGAAAAGATATACCCCTCGAACAACTCCCCCACATTTTTAGCTCATGCGAATAGCCCCCTTAATTGTGAGACGGCAGAAGTCACGTGCCCATTTATAAATGCTCTATAGTATTACCCTTTAAAATATATAAACTGCCTTCCAATTTTTCGATGTCTGTCCTCACATAGAGATGAAACGCACTTTTAGACATGTTCAAGTGACTGATGACATCATTACACCAAGTTTGCAAAAAATATATATTTCAGGGCAAGAGATATTTTTCCATAATGTGACACCCCACCGGACTTCAAAACTGACAAAATTATTTGACATGCAATTTTTTCAGCTGCAAAGGATGCTGGGAAACTTCTTATTATAATTGTAATATTGTTTTCAATTATTATGATTATTATATAAAACTGTATTCGGCTACTAAATCAAGAAAGCTGTTACTTCAGCTTAGAGCAAACGTGCTTGAACAGATGTCAATAGCTTCTGGAACATTACAAACGACTTGTCCTTGACTTACGTAAACTGACAGAGAGATCGAAACGAGAGCAACCTCATTTGATTAATAATAGACGGATTGTTAACAAACATTGCACGTTGTTGTACCTTATACCATCATAATAACCGCATAATCTGACAAACGCTTTTTACAAGTCTCTGCAGATGACGTGTTCCCTGGGTTTTGAAAAATAATTAGCCAGCAACAGTTCTTTTGAGAATGAATGGTTTTCCGCATTGCGCATGAATGGTTTTCCTCCTACTTATCTAATAGGAGTCAGTTTGTTTCACTAGTCCATGTGGAATCTAGCGCACAGCAAATTATATGTGGTGTACCACAGGGTTCAGTTTTTGGACTCTTGTTATTTTTCTTATATGTGAATGATCTGCATAAATGTTCCAGTGAATTAGATTTCCATCTCTTTGCAGACGATACCAACATTTTCTTAAAAGATCAAAACCTACAATGCCTTGAATTAAAATCAAATGAAGAATTAGATAAATTTAATCAATGCCTGCAATTAAATAGGTTATCTTTAAATATTGACAAAACAAATTTTGTAATTTTTTTACCCTCCTCAAAGAAAAATTATATCTTTTAATTTAAAAATCACAGGTATACCTGTGGAGCAAACAACTACTTAGGTCTTATCATTGATTGTCATTTAAATTGGAAAAAAACATGCTCATGAAGTGAGTAAGAAAATTTCAAGAGGTATTGGCATCCTATCTAAGCTCAAGCATTTTGTTACTGGTGATATTTTCACTCAGCTTTATTATTCCTTAGTGTATCCCTTTCTTACCTATGGCTTGGTTGTCTGTGGAAATACCTATGCCACAACTCTTAAACCCATCGTTACCTTGCAAAAACAGGCTCTATGTATAATCACATTCTCGAAACCAGATGCTCAGTCCAGCCCTATATTTTCACAGTTAGGCTTAATTAAATTCATGGATCTGGTTATTACCCAAACTGCCGTTTTTATGTTTCAGTATCACCATAATCTATTACCTAAGGTCTTTGAAATTAGTTCACATTCATATCACCTAAACATAACTATAATACTAGGCTAGCATCTAAGTCAACATATTATATCAATCAGGTTAGAACTAATTATGGCAAGTTCAATCCACATTTCTCTGGTCCTTCTATCTGGAACAGTTTGGATGAAGAGATAAAAAGCTTATCTCTGTGTTTATTTAAAGAAAACTTGACAAAGCAATTTCTAAGTTCTTATGTTTAATGCTAGCCTGCAGAACAGGCGGATTAGCGGGCTCTAGCGCGATACAGGAGCGCGCGCGTCTAGCGCGAGACGAAAAAAATCCGCCTGTAGTCACACCATTGTTTATGTTCTTCCAACCGTTCGCCAGGCGAACGGTTTTGCTGATTGGTTGCTTTAAGCCACTTGAGGTCAGACGCGAGAAAAAACAAAATATGTTTGACTCGGGTGACAGGCCTACACGGACTCCTACGGCTTGTGACATTTCTACATTTGCCGTTTTCTTATAAATTCCAGCCTCTCAACCTTTTATTTCGCTCTTCACTTGTTTGTAAAGGGCACTTAATGTTGTGTTATCAGGAGGACGTCTTTTAAAAGTAGAATAGAGCCGATAGACTGTTAGAGGTCAGAGCTCTGCATAGTTTCAGCTGTTATCTATCGCTTTTTAGTAGAATTCTACTAGTATGCTAATGCAAATACTGCAATCTGATTGGCTATCAGCCATTAGAGTGCAGTGGCTGTCGGTGGTCCACAAAATGCGACGTTTTTATTGTTTTTCCGAGGTTTTGGAAGAAAGTTTAGATGTAAATGGATAATTGAATTCCTGAGAAGACTAAAAGAAGGACATTACCGGTTTCTTAGATTTAAAAACTTGAAATTATTGAAAAAACGGGTGCGTGCGCGTAAACAGCTGAAATTTACTAGGGACAATTCAATGCGTGCGATTTTGTTAACGCGTTAAGTCCCATAATGCGTAGAAAAATAATTAGAAACCGTTATTCGCGTTTATTTCAGTTAGAATTCTACTAAAACAATTAGATTATTCGTTCTCGATTTCTATGAGGCGATAGCTGATTCAGCCTTCGGCCTCATCAACTATCACCTCATAGAAATCTCGAGCTCATAATCTAATTGTTAAGTAGAGTTTGACACCTCTGTAATTTGCCATGTGCCGAGTAAAGTGTTGTTTGCCGTGCCTCATTTCTATTGCAGAAAAATATGTTGTATCTCTTTAATTATTCGCTCTGGAGGGACAAAGTCGGTGATCATCAATGTTGGTTATTTGCATTCTATATTGTGACGCCGGGCCCAGTTGTTAGATTACAACTGTGCTAAGTTATATGGCTTTTTACCACGGATCATATTTAGCTTTGTCCGGCGTCGCCAGAGACTGCTGGAGTGGATGTAGAGTTACTTCGAGAATCTTAGAGATCCGTTCGGTGTCGTCACGTTTCTTGCATCGAGAATTTGTTCGAGCTTTTCGTCTCCTGAGCTCGACGTTTAGTTTATACCTCCTTTGTTCGTTTTGGCATCACATGATTTACATTTAGCTAAATTTAAATGTTCACGTCTGTTGACTGTTTTGCGTCATGTATACATTTGTAAATTGGTTACTTGAGACATTTTTTCGCGCCAGTAAATTGAATTGTTTTGTTCTCTCTCATTCTTTCATGCCAATCATTTCAAGGAGCGGTAGAGCATAAACAATGGTGTGACTACCTCGCCTCGTGCTTCGCGCTTGTTCTCACGCTTCTCGCGCGCTCGTGTATCGTGCTAGAACCCGCTAATCCGCCTGTACTGCAGGCTAGCTTAATGCTAGCTTGGTATTTTTCTTTAAGTTACTATCGCTCTTTATTAAACAATGCTTTGTCAATAACTGGTACTATTACTACTCATATTTCTTTTTATATATATTTTTTTTTTCTCCCTCCTCTTTTCTTTATTTTTCCTACAACCGATTTACAGCATAATAATCCTTGTAACTACTCAGCTCGTTTAATTCTTACTATTTTGAGTTTTTTTTTTTGCTTATTTAAGTTCACTTTATTTTTTCCTATATGATATTCTATGTATTAAGCAAAATAAAATGGTTGTTGTTGGTGTTGTTGTTGAGAACTACTCTCACCTGGTCAATCACCCTAGATAAATTACTGATACCCCTCGGTTCAAACTACTTACTGTCATGTTTTTCTTGTTAGGGAGTTGCAAGAGAATCAGTTAGAGGACTTGCCTCCGGGGGTTTTTTCAAACAACACTGAGCTGAGCTGGCTGTAAGTTGAACTCAGTATGAATGAATCAATGAAAGACTTAGTCCTACCCATAACAGACACAAAATCATAAAATGGGGTTGCTCTCAATGCTGTTGAATGCAAACGTTCAACAGCACCGAACAGCAATTTCCTGAAAACCACTCAAGAAAGGTAATTACTCGGGCTTTCCTGCGAAAGCCCGAGTCGTAAAATACAGGCCGTTTTGTCTTGGTCGCTAAAAGGGCGTCAAAGTCCCAGACGTTCCGACCGTAGAGAGAGAAACTGGGCATGATAATGCTTGCTTTATCGTGAGTTCGCTCTTCGTGAACAACGTAATGTACAGAATTCTCTATTTTGTGAAGAACGTTTTGTAAAGAACCACGCGTTACACGTTCATCTCACATACAAAGATGTCGGTTGTTTTCGAAACAGGTCGATTTACGAATTATATTACTTGAAAGCCTGCCAAATAAGTGACGTTTATGCTTGTTCTCAGGAGATAACAAATGAGCAACATCACTGACTTAAAAACAAACTATGATGCTAGGACAAACACCTCAGATGTTGAAAAGATCAATAATCGTCGTAAATAGAACTTCGAAGATGAGGCAAACAATATGCAAATGATAAAGAGGACACTCAACAAAGCAGCTTGAATAGTAAATATCTAAGCGTAACTCTTGTGTTAAATATCATCTTTATTCTTTTATTTGTTTCTATTACGTTCAACTGGCTTACTTGGAAAGTACAATTTGATTAGATATATTAATTTAATTTTTCACTAGGGTATTCGACGGACTCTGAAGCTATAGGGAATTCTGGAGTGGGCAATGTTACTAATGATACTTCTTCCAACTTTCCTCTACATTGCTTGCATATTTCTAAGAAACTGAAACATAAGGAAATCTGAGACTCTTTTTTACAAATTACTTTTGTCATGCTTTCCTTTAGTGATTTCACTTTTTTACGTTTCTCAAGTAAATATAACATTCATTTTTTAAAGATAGTGAGATGGCTAAAAACTTACGTGGGCCTACAGGAAGCAGTACTCCAGTTTGCTGGTAAAGTAGTTTCATTATGATGGAGAAATTCCTCTCTCCCCCGACATTGACTTGACATGAGTCGAGATGACCGTTCACTTGGATTTAAACAGTTCGTTTTATTCGAGCGCCATCTGATGCCAAATTTGTCCCGATGTCTTGCGCTAATCGTACGTTCAAGGTGACATTCATTAATATCAAAAATGACTTTAAAAAGAAAACGGTCTCAAAATTACGTACCAAAGTAGGAAATCCGGCAAAAGAAGTTGAATTAAATTAAATTTTCAACAGCAAAACACTTTATTTACCATTAAACTTAGCACTAAGATTTCGAAGGCCCTTTTTTCTGTCTACCATTACAAAGAACGGTGTTTTGTCTATTGATGACTTCTTGCTTGACCATGAATTCGAGGCAAATCTCTCAAACCCTCTCATGGATATGGCGTTAACGCCGCACCCCAATATCAATCATTGACGTCATATTTCCCCCTCCACAGGCACAAGAAATTTTGTGTAGCGGTCACGCGCGTCCTTTATCATCATCTTTTATGGTCTTTTGAAGTATTTTTTTCAATCTTTCGTCTTAATGAGGTGTTGTATACTTCTGCGACTTGTTAGGCTTCAAGCGGTATGTTGGTGTAGGTTTTATAAAGAGATAACTGTTGAAAGATCTTTATTATTATTATTATTATTATTATTATTATTATCATAGACCTTCGCGTACCTCAGTTCTTATGACATTGACGTTTTGTAAGTTTGACCTTGCGAGCAAAATCGGAGGTAAAATTCCGGAGGGGATCACCCATATATAAAGGATGCGGATGCTCATCGGAAATTTTGAAAAGAACTCCTAAGAGATACCAAGATCTTGTTTTGTGTGGCTTGAATTTTTTTTCACCTCTAAGAGGTACAATTCTAAAACAACACATTAACTGACACTTTCATAATTGTTATTAGCGATAAAGACGATTGTTTTGAATACCTTCTACTGGTGAAGTTGATTGTCAAATATCTCCTATTATATTTTTTCAGCTCAATACCCTAAAAGGTACCGCGGAAGCTCCCGCTGTGTACTTTTTGAGGCTGAACACCTTAAGAGATACAAAAACCGCTTTCTCAACCCCTTAAGGGTACGAAGAGCACCCCTGTCCTTTTTATATGGAAGTCCCGCCGGGGAGTAAAATTACACGAGACAAATCCAAGGTTCGGGTTATTGGCAGGTTCAAGAAATCAGCATTCACTGGAAATCTAGTACGCTAGAAAAAAGTTCACAAAACGTTTGCCTAGCCTGTGAAGACTGTTAAATCTACAACATACATACCTGCCCGTGCTTATAACAGTTTTGACTCCGAGTGTACAGAAGCGTCTCGAACGTTGTGAGATCGCAGATGTTGATCCTTGGATGTCTTTGGTACATTTGGTGATAACGACACTCTTGACGTTAGCTGGATTGTCAACGCTACAACCACATGTCCCTCCTGCAATTTGTTCATATTGGCAAGAGCCATGTCGCAAACACGACTTGTTGTAGCACGTGTACAGTTCGATCTCAAAACTTGTGAAACTTTGTGACGTAAACGTTACGTGTTGTCTCGTACTGTAAGTTCACTTCTGCAGGTGGACATTTCATCGTGTGAGTGCATTTCTATTTCTGCGATATGACTATAAAACGCAGCTTAAATCTGTCTCTGTCGTAAAGAATTGTCATTCCTGGACTGAGTCAATTAAGCAGAGAACACCCCATTACAGAAGTGGATACGTATCTTTGTTTACGCTCTGTGTTTTGATTTAAGTGTAAACTGCTGCGGTTTCCAGCAAGGAAAAACTCACTACGGTAAGACATAATTCCAAAGCATTCAGCGAATTTAGGTTATTTCGTTGTTAGGTTAATACCGCCGTTCACGGTTGTAAAAGAGAGACTTATGTTTAATTTTGCGATCAACATATTACATAGTGGGTCAAATTTCAGAATAAACTCCAACGTTGCCTAAAATTGCGGGTAGTCGCCTTCAAATTGAAAAACTGTGATATCAAAGGCATTATAAGACAAGAAATTCGTTTCTCGACAAATTAAGTGGAGTTTGAAGAGCCACGGGTTGATGATTTCACATTGACATGAGAAGTCAAAATACTCAAGTGACCTGTTTTGAAAATGCTGTCAGATTTCGCCGTTTTATTTACCCCATTTTATTCTTTTTCAACGATATCCTTAAATTTTCTCTAAATTCGGTCGAGATAAGCTCTGTCGCGGAGCATCAATTTAAAAAATTCGTCAAAAACTTAAAAGTTTAACTTTAATTTAGATTTTACACTGCTAATAGTTAGAGCTGAGGAAACCAGATATTTTGATTTCCTGGGTTAATCTTTTCTAGAACGCTTTCTATATTTTTAAAACCACGAGCTTTCAGAAAATTTCCTATTTCGGCGTCAATTTAGGCTGCCGCCGAGCGCAAAATACAAAAAAATTACAAGAAATAAATTAAAAATCTATACCACCTAAAACTTATATTTTAGAAATAGTTCACCTAAGCCTATGTTCTGGAAAAGCTTGAGAAAATCGGTTTTTCTCTATCTTGCATGACCTTAGTTGATCCTCAGAGCAAACTGCCCTAAAATGAAGAGAAATCGTCGTTACTAAAGCTTATAGAATAATTAAAACAATGCCTCCTCGACACAGTCTGTCAACATTCTAGAGACATTTAATGCGTACCAGTACAGAAGTTAGATTTCTGCCCCTACAATTTCCACATCTTTCGATTTTGGCGATCTGGTAAAGGTGAGGTTGATGTCTATCGTTTTATGTCCAAACATAGTTCAGATCACCATGCGCTTTTTTGTCACGATCCCTTGTCACACCTCGCCACCGATGCGTCATCATGCATGAAGTTGATGCATACAAGGACAAATTTTAAGTTACATTTTTTTGTCAAACTAATTAATAATTCATTAAGTTTAAACACAGGAAATCATGACCGTGACAGTGTTTGGATACCTGATCTCAATTAGCATAGATTTTTACGATTTTTGCGATTGAGAAATGTGACCAAACACGTTCTTTCGTGCTTGATACTCAATGTCACGATTTGACACTACTTTACGAAATAAAGGTTAATGTAAGTCTTGGAACGCGCAGGTGGATGAATCACTTCGTAAAATATCTCACTATCAACAGAATGTGCCGCAGCATTACTATCTTTTAGATACCCTAGTTACCAGTACGAAAAAGAAAATTTTTGTAACTCGCAATGTCTATACTCGTACACACTAATTCATTATTAGAGAGTTTAACCATGACGTTTACCGCAGACGGCAAACGGCAAAGATAACCTCTGATTTTGTGTTCTTTTCTTCTAATCCGTAAATAAAGCAGGCAAAAATAGAATAACGTCCCCTACCATTCACCGCAAATACAAATAATTTCACTCTACTGTACAAGCAGCTGAAGACAGACGGCAAAAGTTTCATCTCTCTATTGACTTTGTATAAATACGGTCGGTCGGCAATAACGAAGCAAACAGACGAATTTTTCCGCGAATTTTTTCGTGTTCATTGACATTTTCATAACTCTTCATTAAGTGTAAGTTAGCTCTTCAGCCATGATTTTAACCTTGATAAGACAAATGGATCGGCAAATTGTCGATTGCGACTTGCTAGACTGTGACATGCTCGCGGGCTAGACTGGCGACCGGCACTCCCAAATCGTCGTTGCCGTCCTAATCGCAGCTAGACTCCGAATTGTATTGCTCGATGATATAGTTCTTTCATTAAGAGTGTGTCCGTGAGAAGACCAGGCAGAGCCTGGCCGCAGGTCATACAGCTCAAATCACCCATTTTGCTCAAACTTGACACAAATGTTGGGTTTGGTGAGTGAATGATTGTGGCAAAAGATTTGGTCAAAATATTTTGTTATACCTCCCAACTCAGATACGTTTTCCGATTGGAGGGGAACGTCCCATGTCATGGGTCAAAACTTTCTAAATCCCTAGGCCGAACAAAACTCACTAACTTCCTAGGGAAACAGCAATTTGAACTTTCGACCCGCGCGTGAACAAGTCGTGCACCTTCAAACAGCGGCAGATTTGTGTTCCAGTCGGCCTGACGTTTCTCACTAGAGAAGGCATTCATCGTTCAAGAAAAGGGATTTAGATCGTAAAGTTCTATGTAAACAGTACGACAGCACAGAAAAAGTCCCCAAAGATTTTTTATGAGAACTTTAGCGACTGCTCTCACTATCCATGTTAGAATAATGTGTATTTGATTGTGCCCATTGCAGATATTTTTGTAGGGGGTTTCCCTAAATTGAAGGGAATGAAATATTTGACCCACTTTTTCACCACAATCATTCACTCACCTAACCCAACATTTACGCAAGTTTGAGCGAAATCTGTGATTTTAGCTGTATCACCTCCTGCCTGGTTTCATCATGGGCACACTCAAAAGTCTTGTCCATTTTTGATAAAATATAAAGCACAAATGCCCCAAAATATGTTTTCAAAACTCACGAAACCCAGTCAAACGTCTTTCGAGTGTTTTGAGGACGTCACTAAATGCCCGACCCAGATCCCACTATGCTATGCAGATCCCAGTATGGCTGCAAAAGTTACAACTTTAAACGCTTGTGGAAACGCGGGGATTTTATCAATCAAGATAATTTTTTCGCTGAAGTAATCGAGAAAACTAGTAGATTTCAATAAAGGAAAAAAAAAATGAGGGGTTAGTTGCACTTTCATATTTTTGCTTTCATGCTTGTGCACCACCGTGAAAACAAGAAAAAATTCACGGCAAAACAAAACCACTTTGCGACAAAACAAAATCAACTCACGGCAAAACAAAATCAACTCACGGCAACACAAAAGTAGACTCACGGAAAAACAAAATGAACTCAGGCAAAACAGAGTCACCTCATTGCAAACTGGAACAAATTAACGGCAAAATAAAGTCAACTTGACACGGCAAAACAAAATCAACGGCTCATGGGTCAACGAAATCAGCTCACGGCAAAACGAAATCAACCCACAGCAAAACAAAATCAACTCACGGCAAAACAAAATCTACTCGCGGAAAATTAATAAAGATTACCTACCTACCTACCTACCTACCCACCCACCCACCCACCCACCCACCCACCTACCTGCCTACCTACCTACCTACCTACCTACCTACCTACCTACCTACCTACCTACCTACCTACCTACCTACCTACCTACCTACCCACCTACCTCCCTACCCGTGATATATTGTGCTGTTGTACCTTCAACAGATCACTCGACTTAAGAAAAAACAAAGGAGAATTTTCTCTTGTTGAATTCCCATAAAACATTTCCCCAATCTTTAGGAAAAAGGCACGAAAAAAGCTGCCAGAAAACAATTTTCCCAAACAGTCTCCCCTTTACAATCGCTATGCAAGTTAAGGTTACCGTATGCCTTCAGGGGTGTCTCGCGTGCAAGCGATGTAGCGCGTGTAGTTTACGCTGTAGATACCTAAAACCCTATATCAAATTAAAGCTTATAGAGCTGGCTATCAAACTATACCAAGAAGTTTGAAATAAAATTGTCGAATTTTTCACGACCACTAAATGCGAGCGCCCGAATCACCTTTCGAAAGCTACAAGTCAAAGCGAATTTCGTTTTTCGCCAATTTATTTTTTTTCCTCGGTTTCAGGGCCCAAAGCGCTTAAAAAAATTGTCTGCGTTTTGGCATATTCAATTGCAGTAAAGGGTTACAGAAAATCTTCGAAATAGGATTTAAAAAATGTGGAGTGATCGTACAAAAAATCGCTCTCGAAGAAAAAGTAATTCAAAATTAACCATTTACAGACATGTCTTTGTAGTTTGTATGTTAAACTAGCTACTGTCCAAATATGAAGGCAATTGAACAAATTCCCTTTGGGTCATAACTCTTTAAGTGTCTGCTTCAACCGAAAAAAAATTATTCGAGAAATCAGCGCTAAGAAAAATTTACGCGCGAATCTCCAAAAAACCCTTGTGTTTCGCAATGCGCTCAAGGCGCCGAAGGCGGAGTGATAATTTTTATGTAGCTCGATTTTTCTTGAAGCTGGTCTCGCAAAATGGGGAAGACTAAAAAGGACACGAACGCTAGAGTGCCTAGGCGAAGAAAACAAAGAAAAGAAAGCGCGGCGGAGCAACTGTGTGTGGTCAACTGTGCATGGATAATATTTCAAATGGTCTCAATGAGTCCGACTATTCGTCGATATCGGACTCATCAGAAGAGTCTCGGTCAAGATCCCTGTTATTGCTGTCAAGTTCCAAAATTTTTA
Organism: Orbicella franksi; assembly: GCF_964199315.1. Classification (NCBI taxonomy): domain Eukaryota; kingdom Metazoa; phylum Cnidaria; class Anthozoa; order Scleractinia; family Merulinidae; genus Orbicella; species Orbicella franksi. The sequence goes on from NC_138146.1 coordinate 7,799,736, forward strand.
CAGAACCTTTCTTTTCTCTTACCACGAATTTTTTGCCCGCCTTATACGATAGCTATAGCTTCATCCGCGTGGCGAACTTTCGCTTCTTTACTCATTGATGTATTTTCATTCGTTCGTCGCTGTTTTCGCATTTTCGAACTGGTTCATGTTTTTAACGTGGTCTATGTTTACTTATATCTTAATAGAGTTACACGTAATACCAAAAATGCTTGGGAGTCGCAACAACATGCTGATCAAGTGAGTAGTCATTTCGTGATATCCGTACAGGTAATTCCCGCGAAAATCGTCTCGGTTGATTGCATACGCACCATGGGGTTGTCAATTGTATTCTATTCAAGCAACCGTCAAGGAAGTGTTAAAAGCGCTGAAAAACATTGATCCATCAAAGGCGTGTGGCCGCGATTAAATACCGAGCAGAGTATTACGGGAACGTTCATCTGAAATTGCACCTTCTCTGACACACTTAACTAATATTTCTTTAAGTGTTGGCTGTGTCCCACAGGACTGGAAGCTTGCAAATATTGTTCCTGTCTTTAAAAAAGGTGACAACGAAGACGTATGTAGCTATAGAGCAATTTCACTGCAAAGCCTTATCTCCAAGACTACTGAGCGCGTTGTTTTTGATCGTTTGTCCAACTTTATTGCCGACAAAATCTATTCCATGTAGCATGGTTTCGTCAAAGGACGCTCTACTGTCACTCAGCTCCTGGATACGGTACATCTTATGGTCAGAACAATCGACCATGGTGAACAAACTGATGTCGCTTTCTTGTATTTTTCACAAGCGTTTGATTCAGTATCTCATGCACACCTGATCAGAAAACTGGATCAGTCTGGAATTAAGGGACCATTTTTACATTGGTTCATAAGTTATCTTGGCAATAGGCTGCAGCGTGTGGTAATAGATGGCGAGAGTTCGGATTGGTTACCTATTACCTCAGGAGTCCCACAGGGTTCTCTCCTTGGACCTGCTTTATTTGTGTTATTTATTGATGATATGCCAAGTGTGTTATCCCACTCAAGTACATTGGCTTTATTTGCTGACGATGCTAAGTGCGTCCGTGCAATAAGATCTCACACTGACTGTGCCTTGACAAGACGACCTTGACAAGCTGGTTCACTGAAGTGACAACTGGAAGCTGGCCTTCAATATTGACAAATGTTCTCTCTGCACAGTAACAAGGAAGCGCAACCCCGTAATTTGTAACTACAAAATGGGAGGGAAGATTCTTAGCAGGGTGGGAGCCCAGCGCGATCGTGGGGTACAGTTATGTCAGATACAGCCAGCTTCAGTGATCACATCCACGCCCAGGTGAATAAGGCTAACAAAATGCTAGGTTTTATCCGTCGCACTATCAGCGGGAGCAAAATTTTATTACCAACTCTGAGGTCCCTTTATGTGTCTCTCGTACGTTCTCATCTCGAGTACGCCTCTGAAATCTGGAGCCCAAAATCAGTTACTATGATAAAAAGAATAGAAGAGGTACAACGACGTGCGACCTGGCTTATGTTACCCGATTTTGGCCGTATAATGAGCGCCTAAAACGTCTCAACCTGCTACCACTGGTTTACCGCAGAGAAGTCAAGGACCTCTCAACCTTTTATAAAATGAAGAACGGACATTTTAACTCTTCATTTAATTCGTATTTTCAATTTTGTTCTAATAAGAGATTAAGATCACATTCTAGTAATAAACTGAAAATTAATAGGGTAAGGACGGAACCTTTTAAGGGAACTTTTTTTAACAGGATTCCGTATTTATGGAACAATTTGCCCGATGAATTGAGGACTACCAACTCTAGTGTTTCTTCTTTTAAGAGATTATGTACTATTTTTTATAAAGATAAGGTTTTCGACCCTGAGCGCCCCTATACCACCTGGGTTAACATCAGTCGTTAGTTAGTAAGGATGTTACTTAGCTAGTTAGTTAGTTAGATCGTTATTTAGATAGTTAGTTAGGTAGTTAGTAGATAGTTAATAAATTGCTTGTTAAATGATTAAGCTTTTATGTTTTCATACATCTCATTTTCGTAATGGGTTGACTAGCATGTATGGTTCCTAAGTTCCCTTCTAGTCTTCCTCACTGCCTTGTTATGTACTAAGATTTTTTTATTAATGTGGTTATTACAATTATTATTAATATTAGTATTATTTTGTAATATCGTTTATGATTTTTTTTCTTTGTTATATAATCGTAGTGAAAATTGAATAAATTAAATTAATCCAGAGGTAAACTTTTACTTCCAGCGAAAACGTACAATCGCAATTTCTCGATAGGGTCTAAAAGTGCTCACGAGTGACCATGACTGACCACGACTGACCACGACTGACCACGACTGACCACGACTGACCACGACTGACCACGACTGACCACGAGTGATCACGAGTGACCACGAATGAGATTACATCAAAAAGTGTCAGGGATGTTATTATGATATCATCAAGAAGTCTCTGCGAGGTCATTTCATCAAATAATGACCTGACCAGTGACCAAACATATTAGGCTATTTGCTGGTGTAGTAATCAAAGTTTGGAGCACTGGCTGTGCGTTCACGATCCGATTTTTTCCTTTACAAATATTGGCTGTTGGAACCTTCTGTTCTTTTATGCTTCATATGTGATTTTGTGAAAGGTAAGAAAATCTGAGCAATTTTTGTGTGGGATTTCCCACACTTTGTCACTTTGTTTATTTATTTGTCCACGAGAGCAAAGCGTTTGTCACGTGGTTTCTACTTGGCGTGTAGACTGGGTTCCACTACCAAAAGGCTGAGTGTTTTTGTGCGGCGACCATTAGTGTGATTAGTCTTACCGGGTGTCGTTTTTTGGCGAATTTTGACTTGTTTTTGGGATTCGGAGGGAGTCTTAGGCCTTAGGTCTTAGTGTTTTTCAGACACTCGCTGCCGTATTTATTTTTGACGCTCCATTTATTGTATCGCTTTCTGTATATGCGCGAAATTCTTGGATGAATTGAATGAATGAGGAACAATCAATCAATCATACAACAATCATAGAAAGTTCCAGTTCTCGGACAGAACTTTCTGCAATTACATATTCAAATTACGTCACATTGAAATTCCTTCGATCAGCTGAAAATCCCGACAATTTCTGCGGAAAATCAATTCTAGTGAACATTGTGCATGTCGCGCCTCGCAGTCTGCAACTGTCGGAAGAAATTTACACCTGACTGATTTCATTACTTTCAACTCTCGTCTATTACTAAAATCAGCATATTTATCTCAACAAGCGAAGTTTTACGGACAGATATAACATAATGACAAAGCCCAGTATTTTCCTGTGTATTTATGGTTAGCAAGTTGAGGTCCTCTCGACTGATAAACCATGATTTCTTGATACGTTGTGTGACGGTGCAGTTTCCGTAGACTAGCGTGTAGTAACAGTCAACGTAAAACCCACCAAATCGGTCAAATTCGCCATTTTGAGCCTCAGAAACGACAATACACAACAACTGAGGTAGATTTACGTTTATTTTGAGCTTTAACATGGACATTACTCGATATCAGTTTACGATAGTTAAGACTCTTTAATATTCCCATGCACTTCTTTATTTCGAACATATAAACAGACACGCCGCGTGTATGGCCTCCCTGTGCTGGATACAGACTCAACTTTTCATGAGACGGGGAGGGGAGCGCCTGCGTAAGAACTAAGGCTAACTGAACTATTTGTCTCCACCGGAACTAATCAACAAATCTCAGGACAAGTGAAGCCAATGAAATAAAGCTGTTCCCACAGTAGACATCGCCAAGCCAACGCGATTCAAAAGTTATGTTCGGGAACATTAGTTTTCCCAAATATGTAGCAGGTCGTCTGGCATCCCGACGAAACAGGCCACGTTATTGTTGATTGCACGGTCCAGAATCACAACCAAAAACTAAACTGTCTCGTCTGCACTTGCTCTTCGATGATGTCATTTGTTTTGGCCCCTGCTGCGAAAAACAAGCCTAACCTGCAAAATGTGTTTACCTCAATGACTCTTTCGATGAGCCCTCACCCCCTCCCCCCCCTCCCCCCCCCCTCCCCGCCCCCTCGCAATAACTTAGGGCTATATATATGTCTGCTGACTTTTTTTTTTTGCTGGGTTTTAGTGTACGTTGTGAAACAACGGTCACACGGGATTTTGCCAAGGTAACAAATCGGCACACGGGGCAAACCATTTTTCCCTTTCGGTCACGTATTAATGACAAACGAAGAAACGTGATTTGATCGTAGTACCTTGGACATCAAAACACCAATGCAACTTACCACATTAAATGTCGAGAGCGGTGCATGTATCCATGGGTATTAACCACGGGAATTTACCTTCGGAAATATTGGTCATACTCACTAAATGCAGTTTCCTGTGGTAAAAGGGTCATTTACCTCGGTAAAGAGTTCCGTGTAACCGAACCCTAAGGAAGCAAACTTCCTGGAAACTAAAGTCCAAACATATTTCTCCTGTGACCGTTTTTTCGTCTGCAGCTTGGGATCTTATAACCAGGACTCTACGGTATCTTTACTCGACTTTCATCACTACAACACGACATAATGTATAAATATTTACTGTAAAGCTACAATTTCTCTGATTTATCGATAGCGCATCAACTTTTATTTGACTGAAATCCCGCACAAGTTCGCATTGCGGACCTATTTTTTTTTAAGGAAGTGAGGCTCAAAACTTTACGCGTGGACTTTGCATGTTTTGTTTGATCAAATAACAGATCACGATCTGCAGGTGAGGTTGAACTAGCGGTGAATGAACTAACTATTAACTTGTCGGGAACTATAAACTTCCAGGAAAAGCATTTCTTTAAGACTTGTTTTCAAAACTGAGCGTTCAATTTCAGAACGCCAAAACTTTTAATAAATATATCTTGAGAAAATACAGTTTCGACCGGCCCACCTGCCAGGCAGCACGTCGCCAAAAATTTTACCTTGCGTTTGTATTTGTTTGGCGAATTTAATTTAAGTCTTGTTTCCGCAAATGAAGGATGTTAAACTAGGAATGAATAAACCATCCTGACCACAAATCACGGACTTGCGGTAAGCTTCACAATTCGCGGAAAAGGTAGTTTTGTGACAACAAATCATAGCCATTTGCCGAGATACAACTCGCAAAATTTATTTTTCAACTTGTTTTCAATTTATTTTCATATTTGGGTTTCCCTTTCATTCTATGACATGCAATCTGCAATCTTTAGTCCACATACTAAGATTTTGAACATCTCCAAAAGAGTAGGGGGAGGACATAGAGGAGAGAGATCTCTTCTATACTGCGTTAGCAGTAAGAATCACTAGTTGCGTTCATGTGATGTAACGCAATCCTAGTCCAGTCTGTCCGAGATTTCCCCCCTAGTCTGGTAGGTTGCCAAGAGGCCGTTTTTTCCAATTTTTCTTCACTTTCACAAATGAAAATGCAGCCAATATTTGAAAAGGAAAAAAATCGAATTGTGAACGCACGGCCACTACTCTAATCTTTGATTACTACACCAGCAAATAACCTCAGTTTGGTGGTCAGGTCATTGTATTTGATGAAAGGACCTCGCAATGACTTCTTAATGACGTCATAATAACATCACTGACATTTAGTGTAATCTCACTCGTGGTCACTCGTGGTCATTCGTGGTCACTGGTGGTCATTCGTGGTCACTGGTGGTCATTCGTGGTCACTGGTGGTCATTCATGGTCATTCGTGGTCATTCGTTTTCACTTGTGGTCACTCGTGGTCACTCGTGGTCACTCGTGGTCACTCGTTGTCACTCGTTGTCACTCGTGGTCACTCGTGGTCACTCTTGGTCACTTGTGAGTACTTTTAGACTCTACCCCATTTCTCCGCCAATATTTAGTCTGTTTCAAAACTTTTTTTTCAGAAATTAGGGATTATTATTCGACCACTACTTTGACCCAAAAATCCAAATTTGAAGAAAATTGCCGACCCGAAGGTATACTGTAACCTTAACACGTCAAATGCAATGCGTTGAGCTGACGTGAAGAACGCAAGAGTGCGAACTCGCGCCAGACTTGCCTCCGAATTTCACTATTCAAAAATTACATCTCTTATAGCTATGAAGCAGTAAAGATACAGTAAAACTATTGATGCAATTGGAAAGAGCATATATCGGAACCTTTCCAAAAAGTTTAGTTCTGTTTCTAACTTTAAAAGTCGTCGAACAGTAAGCAATCAAACTTTTCAACTGCTATTTTCGCTTGCAAGATATTTTAGGAAAAAATAATGGTGGCTCTTTTCAAAAAAACAGTATTAAAAAAAAAATCTACAACTTCACACGAAAGTATGCTTCGTTAATAAGGAGAAATGTTTTAATGCCGTCTAAAAAAACGCGCGGTCTGATCACGAGACCAGTGACGTAACAACCACAAGGTTGGAAAGAGTGTATCTTCATAAAAATATTTACAAACACACAAGTTCAGGTTTTTGTAAGTTTTAACCGCGAAAAGATATAGCCTTCCAACTAATGCCCACTTTTTTAGCTCATGCGAATATTCCCCTGAACTGTGAGACGGCGGAAGTCACGTGGCCATTTATAAATGCTCTGTAGTATTACCCTTTGAAATATGTTAAGTGCCTTCCAATTTTTAAATGTCTGTCCTCGAGGCCCTGTTAGGGGGATTGCCCATGTCCCCTGTCTGAATTTCACAAGCAACAATGTCAGCACTTTGCGAGGCTTTTATGTCGCCTGTCGGAATTTCGTCTTATTAATAATAATGATAATGATAATAATAATAATAATAATAATAATAATTATTATTATTATTATTATTATTATTTGAAAACTGAGACCAGAGTGACTTTCAGTTTTTGTAGGTGTAGTTTGTTCAACCTCGATCCATGGCTAGACTAGTAATGACCCCAATAAAATAACGAATTGATGTGACACCACCAGTTAAAAGTGAATGCTTTGCATCGAATTTGACATGATAGTAATGTAGAGAATATTAAAACATCCACTGAAGTCACTGAAGACACAACATCAATGCAGTAATAATTAACAATTATTCCATGAGCGCGCGTTGGATATGAGATGGTAAATAGCCAACGAGGCCCGTAGGGCCGAGTTGGCTATAACCAATCTCATATCCAACAAGCGCGAATGGAATAATTGTTTTATTAAATTCGGTGCGTTTGTATACTTGGAAATTATAGCTTAATTTTATTGGGTTTTAATTTTACAAAGCGACCGGAAATCGATGTGGCGAAAACAACAACAAGTGGGAAATCACATGACATGCGCGCCGTTTGTAAAATTAGTTGAATGAAAAATTTGAAAGCGAAGCAAGCGAATTTGCTGAGTGAATTTACAATCAAGTAAAATTCAAGGAACGTATATCAAATGAAGGAGATGTAAACTTGTTCAGAAAGTTTGAAAAGCGTTCAAGTTCGAGTCATGGAGAAGAGCCGAATAATTGTGTACTTGCACATTGCCGTTGTAATAACGCTGCGGAAAACTTTGATCGCCATGTGACACAGACGTTGTGCCAAAATTATGCTCGACAAGACCTCTTTCGGAGTTCCCTTGCTTTGATAGCCATGACATTTCGAGCTGTATGTGTGGAGCTCATTGTTGGCCAGACTCAGAGTCAGAGACAGAAACTATCTTAGCGTCAGATTCATCTTCAGAATCTCCGAGGCCACCCTGATGGTTTTTCGTGGCTGGTAAAGAACCGGGCTTACTTCGGTTCAGCTCAAAACACTCAACTCCTTGAGGTGTTTTTCGCAAGGACAGCAATGATGCCTGTTTTCCTGAGGCCTTTTACAAATGCTCTAATAATTTATTTGCCTGGTCAGAGATAATGGAAAACGGTTTGTTGTGCGGCGGCGTGCGAAGGAAATGATCATTGGCGGCTCTCCTTATGGATTTAATCGATGAACTTTTGCAATACGTGCCATCTTTCTTCCTCGCAGACGAGTAAAAACACTTCAAACAAACATTCAGTTCTTCTTTTGACATTGCTTATATCGGTTTCGGAAATTTGGTGCCACCAGGACTAGCAAGCCATTCTGTTAAGGTAAACATTGTTTTTGTTACATAATCTTCATGAGTGCGTAAAATCTCGACTGTCATATTTTAATTTTGCAACTTTTCGAGGAAACTTAACGTATACGTACCGTTAAATAATCTAATCTCGAACTTTGTGGCTTTTTTGTTGTTACTGGGACGGCATTGTCCATAATTTCCTGTATTTCTTCTGTAGATAGCTCACCGAATCTGTTTTTTTTCGTCCATGTTTTTCTCGACGAAACTTGGCTTCCCGCGAAAAAGTTTATGCCGAGCGACATTTACCGCATTCATTTCCATATAAGGTCAAACGCAGGTATAATGGCTGGTAACCGAGATCCAGTGAACCAATAAGAAAGCTAGAATTGCATTATCCGAGGTTGAGAATTTAATAATAGTGTATATTTTAGGGCCGTCTACGTTATTATTTGAAAAGCTCTACTCAGAGGTCCAAACGGTCTGGGCGAATGACACTCCTTCCAGATGATGTACACAAGGACATTCTGCCAAAGACTACCGTCTGCTTGGCTTTCATCTTGGGAGTCGAGGTCGCTGGTCTCCTCGTAACTTCCTTTGTCTGGCAGAAAATCTTCCACTTCATTTTGATATCTAAGAAATGTCTCGTACGACATCTCTGTCAGTTTGACAAAGTTGTCTCCTCTCTGAAAATGTCCCATGTCCACTTCGCCTCCTATAGTATCTCGGTGACAAATGAAGTAAAATATCTCCAACAGATGACAGATAGATGGAGCGCGCGCGCACGTGGGTCTAGTCTCCTACCCAGATGCTCTTTGGACTCGTCACGCAATCCTCCTCCGTGACGAGCCCTAGTTGGATATTAGTTTTTGCTAATTAATGTCATTAATGACGTTAATATATTTCAGTTGGTAAAATGAGACGTATTTATGACTCATTTATTGGTTTTACTGAAACGTTATTGACCTTATTGTTTAAAACATTCACTGCTTTCATACTGCTTTCACAAATCCGAAATTCGCTGTCGGTCTGTTTTGACATTGGTGTCGCTTTCCCTATTTCGCTGGAGTAGTCTGTCATTCGTCGCCAGTTCGTGGCTCCCGTGTCGTCGTTTCAAGGTCATATCGCTTGTCGGAATTTAAAACCTAACGGGGCCTCGTCCTCACACAGAGATAAAACGCACTTTTAGACATGGTCACGTGACTGATGACATTATCCCACCAAGTTTGCAAAAATATATATATTCAGGAGCCCATTACCCGGAGCCTCCATATGAGTTGTACCCTTGCGTCAACCCTGTCCCGTATCTTTTTATTTTTAGAACTGTGATATCTGCGGGAGTTCTGTAACTTCCCGCGAAAACACGCTGACGTCCGCATAACTTCCTTAAAAAATAATAAACTTTCCTCGCTTTCCGCCATCATTGAAATACTTTCGTGTCCTCTATGGTTATACGTCACATGCAGGCCACCACAGCTCCCTCATGATTGGCTATTATAAAAACACCCGCGAAAACTTCCGTGGGAGGTGCCTCTAAAAATAAAAAGATACGAGACAGGGTTGAATCAGAGGGTTAGTATGGAAAATGGAAGCTCCGGGTAATGGGCTCCTGATATATTTCAGGGCAACAGTTATTTTCCAACAATGTGGCACCCTCCCGGATTTCAAAACTGACAAACATATTTGACATGCAATTTTCTTTAGCTGCAAAGGATGCTGAGAAGGTTCTTATTTTAATTAGAATATTATTTTAATTATTATTGTTATTTATAACACTGTATTCGGCAACTGAATCTAGAAAGCTGTTGCTTCAGCTTACAGTAAACGTACTTGAGCAGATGTCAATAGTTTCTGGAACATTACAAACGACTTGTACTTGACTTACGCAAACTGACAGAGAGATCGAAAAGAGAGCAACCTCATTTGATTAATAATAGACGGATTGTTAACAAACTCTGCACGTTGTTGTACCTCATACCACCATAATAACAGCATAAACTGAGAAACGCTTTTTACGAGTCTCTGCAGATGACGTGTTCCTCGGTTTTTGAATAATAATTAACCAACAACAGTTCTTTTGAAAGTTACCCTAGCCTGGTCAATCACCCTAGATAAATTACTGATAACCCTCGGTTCAAACTACTTACTGTCATGTTTTTCTTGTCAGGAGGTTGGATGAGAATCAGTTAAAGGACTTACCTCCCGGAGTTTTCTCAAACAACACTAAGCTGACGTCGCTGTAAGTTCAACTCAGTATAATAATAATAATAATAATAATAATAATAATAATAACTTTATTTATCCTGGTAAAGAGCGGTCAGTCGATCAAGATTGACTGGTATTAATCGGTGACCAGTATAAAAAAAAAAATCCAAAAAATCAATAAAGAATTACAGGCATAGAATTTACAATTACAAATCTAAAAAGTATAAATTATATACGAAAATTTAAATTTAAATTGTACAAGTGTGATTTGCACTATCCATGTTTCTTAGGTAAGTGAATGTTTTGCCTTTAAATTGTGCAAGTGTTGTGAGCTCGCGAATCTCTCTTGGCAGTTTGTTCCACGCACTCGCAGCCGAAAACTTAAACGAGGTCTGTCCACATTTGGTCTTAACTTGTGGTAGATCTAATAATGTTGGATCTCTAAAGGATCGACAATGTCTCTGTGATCGTTTCATTAAGTCATCTGTCAACTGCTTAGGGCACTTAATGTTGTTAATTATCTTGTAAACATATTGTAGCTTGATGAAAAGGCGTCTACTGTGAAGTGATAATAGCTGTAATTTAGCGCGCATCTCCTGAGTACATGTCTTACGGTCAGCATGCAATGTTATTCGCATTGCTTGGTTTTGCAGGCCCTCTAAACGTTGAGCGTTCTCTTTGCTGCATTCGCCCCATACAACACAACCATAGTCTAATAAAGGTAGCACAGTCTGCTTGTAGATTCTGAGCAAAAAATCGCGACTAAGAAAAGATGAAATTATGTTTAGCAGTTTTAGTTTAGCGTGAACCCTAGATTGTATATAGGCTACATGTTTGCTCCAGGTCAGACAATGATCGAGGTAAATTCCTAAGTACTTAAAGTAGTCTGACTGTTTCATTGGTTTTCCATTGAGGATAATCTGTAACGCTCGGGTGTTTTTAACAGCGCGCTTTGATTCAATCAACATAGCCTCGCATTTCTTATGATTACTGATTAAACCATTCTGATTCCACAATGTTGCAGTACTTTTTAGATCTTTGTTGACACGTTTTTCTGCTGCACTAACATCTTTTGCGCTGGCGTGGATTTCCGTGTCGTCGGCATATAGTACTACTTCGCTATCTGTGCAAGTGTCGGTGATACCGTTCATATGGATGTTGAATAAAGTAAGTCCGAGAACCGAACCTTGCGGAACTCCGTGCGTGATTAAACGACGTTCAGACTCGACACTTCCGCATGACACGAATTGGTTTCTTTCCTGTAAGTAGCTTTTGAACCATTCAAGTTCGTTTCCAGTCACTCCGCGTTTTGACAGTTTACTGATCAAGATGTTGTGTTCAATTATGTCAAAGGCTTTTCTTAGGTCCAAGAAAGTACAGACAACGTTTTCACCCCTGTCAATGGCAAATTTCCATGAATCAACGGCTACAATAAGCGCAACTGTGGTAGACGAATACCTGGCATATGCATATTGATGGTCACTGATGAGGCCAGTGTCTGCTGCAAAACCTTGAAGATCAGTGTTGGCAAACGATTCAAACACTTTTGAGATACAGGGAAGAATGGAAATTGGTCTATAATTATCACGTTCAGTCTCGATCCTCCTTTAAACAAGGGAGTTACTCTTGCCGTTTTCCAGATGGACGGAAAGCGGCCGCATCTGAAAGATGTCTTGAATAACTTAGCTACAACATTGCTGATCTATGGTGCAGCAGTCCTAATGACTTTAGCTGGAATGGTGTCTGCACCTGTGGCCTTAGATATGTCCATGGTTCGTAGAGCCCTGAAAACGTCGTTTTCACTCACGGCGCGAAAATTGAAGCTGTGACTGGAAAACGCTAAAGGGCTCGTCTGTTGTAGCTCAACTGGGTAGCCGTGGGATTGCTGACTGGCTAACAGCGAGGAAGCAATTGTTGTAAAATACTCGTTTACTGAATTTGCGATGTCACGCTTGTCGATTAGCTCTTTACAATCGACTACTAACTTGTCGATCTCAAAGCGGTTTTTCTTGGAAGGCAAAACTTGACGTAATGTGTCCCAAAAGGCCTTGGGCTTGCTGCGGTTTTCCTCGAGCTTATTTTTGAAATAATTCTTCCGGGCTTTTCTGTTTATAGCGGTGACTCTGTTTCGAAGGGATTTATATTCATTCCAATCCAAAAACAGTCGTGACTTTCTTGCCCTCTTGTGTATTTGAACACGCGTTCTCATGAGTCTAAGAACACTACTGTCAAGCCATGGGTGCGTCTGTCTACGGGTGCGTCTGTCAGTATCAATCCTACCCATAACAGACACGGCTGGAGATAAATTATTCGCAATAGGGTTGCTCGCAATGCCGTTAAATACAAACGTTCAACATCACAGAACAGCAATTTCCTAAAAAATCTTAAAATAGGTAATTACTCGGGCTTCTGTAGGAAAGCCTGAGTCATAAAATACAAGCCGTTTTGTCTTGGTCGCCAAAAGGGGGTCATAGTTCCAGGCGTTCCGAGCGCGGAGAGTGAAACTGGGGATGATAATGCTCGCTTTATTGCGCGCTCGCTCTTCGTGAACAACGTGATGTACAGAATTCTGTGTTTTGTAAAGAAAGTTTTGTAAAGAATCACACCTTATACGTTCATCTCCATCCAAAGATGTCGGTTGCTTTCGGAACGGGTCGATCTACGAATTATATTGCTAGAAAGCCTGCCAAATAAGTGACGTTCATGCTCGCTCTCACGAGATAACAAATGAGCAACATTACTGACTTAAAAACAAACTATGATGCTAGGGCAAACACCTCAGATGTTGAAAAGATCAGTAATCGTCGTAAATAGACGTCCTTCGAAGATGAGGCAAACAATATGCAAATGACTAAAGAGGATACTCAAGGAAGCAGCTTGAATTTTAAATATCTAAGCGTAATTCTTGTGTTAAAAATTATCTTTATTCTTTAATTTGCTTCTATTACGTTCAACTGGCTTACTTGGAAAGTACGATTTGATTAGGTATATTGATTTAATTTTTCACTAGGGTCTTCGACGGACTCCAAAGCTATAGAAAATTCCGGAGTGGGCAATGTTACTAATGATGCTTCTTCCAGCTTTCCTCTACATTGCTTGCATATTTCTAAGAAACTGAAACATAAGGGAATCTGTGACTGTTTTGTACAAATTACTTTTGTCATGCTTTCCTTTAGTGATTTCACTTTTTTACGTTTCTCAAGTGAAAATAACATTTATTTTTTAAAGATAGTAAGATGGCGAAAAACTCACGTGGGCCTACAGGACGCAGTACTCCAGTTTGCTGGTAGAGTAGTTTCATAATGACGAAGAGAAATTCCTCTCTCCCCCGACACTGACTTGCCATGAGATGACCATTCACTTGGATTTAAACAATTCGTTTTATTCGAGCGCCATCTGATGCCAAATTTGTTCCGATGTCATGCGCAAATCGTAAGTTCAGGGTGACCTTCATTAATATCAAAAATGACTAAAAATAAAACGGTCTCAAAATTAGGTACCAAAATAGGAAATCCGGCAAAGTAAGTTGAATTAAATTAAATTTTCAACAGCAAAACACTTTATTTACCATTAAACTTAGCACTAAGATTTTGAAGGCCTTTTTTTCTGTCTACCATTACAGATAACGGTGTTTTGTCTATTGATGACTTCTTGCTTGACCATGAACTCGAGGCAAATCTCCCAACCCCTCTCATGGATATGGCGTTAAAGCCCCACCCCAATATCAGTCATTGACGTCATATTTCCCCCTCCACAGACACAAGAAATTTTGTGTAGCGGTCACGCGCGTCCTTTATCATCATTTTTTATGGTCTTTTGAAGTATTTTTTTCAATCTTTCATCTTGATGAGGTGTTGTATACTTCTGCGACGTGTTAGGCTTTAAGCGGTATGTTGGTGTAGGTTTCATAAAGAAAATACTGAAGATCTTCGCGTACCTCAGTTCTTGTGACATTGACGTTTTTTAAGTTTGACCTTGCGAACAAAATCGGAGGTAAAATTCCGGGGGGCGGGGGTCACCCATATATAAAGGATGCGGATGCTCATCGGAAATTTTGAAAAGAACTCCAAAGAGATACTAAGATCTTGTTTTGTGTGGCTTGAATTTTTTTTTTTCACCTCTAAGAGGTACAATTCTAAAGCAACACATTAACTGACACTTTCATAATTTTTATTAGCGATAAAGACGATTGTTTTGAATACCTTCTACTGGTAAAGTTGATTGTCAAATATCTCCTATTATATTTTTTCAGCTCAATACCCTAAAAGGTACCGCGGAAGCTCCCGCTGTGTACTTTTTGAGGCTGAACACCTTAAGAGATACAAAAACCGCTTTCTCAACCCCTTAAGGGTACGAAGAGCACCCCTGTCCTTTTTATATGGAAGTCCCCCCGGGGAGTAAAATTACACGAGACAAATCCAAGGTTCGGGTTATTGGTAGGTTCAAGAAATCAGCATTCACTGGAAATGTATGCAAGAAAAAAAATCGCAAAACGTTTGCCTATCCTGTTGAGACTGTTAAATCTTCAACATATATACCCGCCCGTGCCCATAACAGTTTTGACTCCGAGTGTACAGAAGCCTTTCGAACGTTGTGAGATCGCAGATGTCCTAGGATGTCTTCAGGTACATTTGGCGATAGCGACTCTTGACGTTAGCTGGACTGTCAACGCTACAACCACATGACCCTCCCGCAATTTGCCCATATTCACAAGAGCCATGTCGCAAGCACGACTTCTTGTACCACGTGTATAGTTCGATCTCGAAACTTGTGAAACTAGTATCTTACGCACTTTCTGATTGGATAATTCTTGCGAAAGCGATCACGCAACTATCACATAAACGTTGTGAGATCGCAGATGAAACTTTGTGACGTAACGTTACGTGTTGTCTCGTACTATAAGCTCACTACTGCAGGTGGACATTTCATCGTGTGAGTGCATTTCTATTTCTGCGATATGACTATAATACGCAGCTTAAATCTGTCTCTATCGTAAAGAATTGTCATTCCTGGACCGAGTCAATTAAGCAGAGAGCACCTTATTACAGAAGTGGATACGTATCTTTGTTTACGCTCTGTGTTTTGATTTAAGTATAAACTGCTGTGGTTTCAAGCCTGGAAAAGCTCTCTATGGTAAGACATAATTCCAAAGCATTCAGCGAATTTACTTTTATTTCGTTGTTAGGTTGATATCGCCGTTGACGGTTGTAAAAGAGAGACTTATGTTTAATTTGGCGATCAACATATTACATAGTGGGTAAAATTTCAAAATAAACTCCAACGTTGCCTAAAATTGCGGGTAATCGCCTTCAAATTGAAAAACAGTGATATCAAAGGCATTATAAGACAAGAAATTCATTTTGTCGACGAATTAAGTGGATTTTTAAGAGCCGCGGGTTGTTGATTTCACATTGACATGAGAGATCAAAATACTCAAGTGACCCGTTTTGAAAATGCTGTCAGATTTCGCCTTTTTATTTACCCCATTTTTTTTTTCATCGACATCCTTGAATTTTGTCTAAATTCGGTCGAGATAAGCTTTGTCGCGGAGCATAGATTTAAAAAATTCGTCAAAAATTCAAGTTTCACTTTAATTTAGATTTTACACGGCTAATAGTTCGAGCTGAGGAAACCAGATATTTTGATTTCCTGGGTTAATGTTTTCTAGAACGCTTTCTATATTTCAACACGAGCTTCCGGAAAATTTCCGATTTCTCCGTCAATTTAGGCTGCCGCCGAGCGCAAAACACAAAAAAAAAAATACAAAAAATAAATAATCTATATAACCTGAAACTTGTATTTTAGAAATAGTTCACCTAGGCTTATGTTTTGGCAAAGCTTGAGATAATCGGTTTTTTTCTCTATCTTGCATGACCTTACATGTAGTTCTTCCTCAGAGCAAACAACTCTTAAATAAAGAGAAATCGTCGTGACTAAGGCTTACAGAATAATTAAAACAATGCGTCCTCGACACAGTCTGTCAACATTCTAGAGACATTTAATGCGTACCAGTACAGAACTTATAAGTTAGATTTCTGCCCCTACAATTTCCACATCTTTCGATTTTGGCAGTCTGGTAAAGGTGAGGTTGATGTCTATCGTTTTATGTCCAAACATAGTTCAGATCACTATGTGCTTTTTTGTCAGGATCCCTTGTCACACCTCGCCACCGATGCGTCATCATGCATGAAGTTGATGCATAGAAGGACAAATTTAAGTTACATTTTTTTGTCAAACTAATTAATAATTCATTAAGTTTAAACACAAAAAATCGAGATCGTGACAGTGTTTGGATATCTGATCTCAGTTAGCATAGATTTTTACGATTTTTTTCGATTGAGAAGATATATCAAACACTCAAGACAGTATCTGACCAAATTTCTAAACACCTTGAAGTTCGTCAAAAATACTCCGCTACGCGTCGCAGTTTCAACCCTCTTCTCGGTGTTTGGAAATGTGGTCAAACACGGTCTTTCGTGCTTGATACATTACGCCACCATTTGACACTACTTTAAGAATAAAGGTTAATGTAAGTCTTGGAACACGCAGGTGGATGCATCACTTCGTAAAATATGTCACTATCAACAGAATGTGCCGCAGCATTACTATCTTTTAGATACCCCAGTTACCAGTACGAAAAAGAAAATTCGTACACACTCATTCATCGTTAGAGAGTTTAAGCATGACGTTTACCGCAGACGGCAAACGGCAAAGATAACCTCTGAGTTTGTGTTCTTTTCTTCTAATCCGTAAATATAGCACACACACAAAAAATAACGTCTCCTACTATTCACCGGAAATACAAATAATTTCACTCTACTGTAGAAACAGCTGAAGACAGACGGCAAAAGTTTCATCTCTCTATTGACTTTGTATAAATACGGTTAGTCGGCAATAACGAAGCAAAAAGACGAATTTTTCCGCGAATTTTTTCGTGTTCATTGACATTTTCATAACTCTTCATTAATTGTAAGTTAACTCCTCAGCCATGGTTTTAACCTTTATAAGACAAATGGGTCGGCAAATTGTCGATTGTGACTTGCTAGACTGTGACTTGCTGGCACTTCGAAATCGCAAAAAATATATCTAAAAAAATATATACTAATCGTAGCTAGACTCCGAATTGTGTTGTTAGATGATACAGTTCCTTCATTAAGAGTGTGTCCATGTAAAACCCAGGCAGAACCCGGCCACAGGTGATACAGCTCAAATCACCCATTTTGCTCAAACTTGGCACAAATGTTGGGTTTGGTGAGTGAGTGATTCTAGCAAAAGAGTAGGTCAAAATATTTTGTTATACCTCCCAACTCAAATACGTTTTCCGATTGGAGGGGAACGTCCCCTGTCATGGCTCAAAACTTACTAAATCCCTAGGCCCAACAAAACTCACTAACTCCCTAGGGAAACAGCGATTTGAACTTTCGACCTACGCGTGATCAGGTCGTGCACCTTGAAACAGCGGCAGATTTGTGTAGCAGTCGGCCTGATGTCAAAAAGCCATCGAAGTAGGGCAACGTTTCTCACTAGAGAAGGCAGTCATTGTTCAAGAAAAGGGATTTAGATCGTAAGGTTCTATGTAAACAGTACGACAGCACAGAAAATGTCCCCAAAGATTTCTTATAAGAACTTTATCGATTGCTATCACTATCCATGAAAGTGAAGAATGATCATCGCAGTAAATTTTCCAGTTTAAGCAATTGGAAAGAAGAAGCCTGAAAAAAATCGGGGCTTCAACGGGATTCGAACCCGTGACCTCCGCGATACCGGTGCGATGCTCTACCAACTGAGCTATGAAGCCACACATTGGGAGCGAGGTCAATTAATTTAGTTCATATCTTCCCGTGAGGAGTGAAATGATGTGAAGTATATATGAAATAATTCATATTTGAACCGCGGTTGTAGATGAAAGTGAAGAATGATCATCGCAGTAAATTTTCCAATTTAAGCAATTGGAAAGAAGAAGCCTGAAAAAAAAAAAAATCGGGGCTTCAACAGGATTCGAACCCGTGACCTCCGCGATACCGGTGCGATGCTCTACCAACTGAGCTATGAAGCCACACATTGGGAGCGAGGTCAATTAATTGACTTCATATCTTCCCGTGAGGAGTGAAATGATGTGAAGTATATATGAAATAATTCATATTTGAACTGCGGTTGTAGATGAAAGTAAAGAATGATCATCGCAGTAAATTTTCCAATTGCTTAAATTGGAGAATTTACTGCGGGTTCGAATCCCGTTGAAGCCCCGATTTTTTTCAGGCTTCTTCTTTCCAGTTGCTTAAATTGGAAAATTTACTGCGATGATCATTCTTCACTTTCATCTACAACCGCAGTTCAAATATGAATTATTTCATATATACTTCACATAACTATCCATGTTAGAATAATGTGTATTTGGTTTTGCCCATTGCAGATATTTGCCATCAATTAAAAGCCATTCACAACACTACGAAATATGCACCTTACTTAAGATGAAGCTATGGTTCAAATGAACATCTTTCCTTTTAGACTGATAGTTGTAGAACATGACTCAGTGGATTTTATTTTCACCTACCTTTTCTTGTTGTAGAAAATCTAAACCAAAGATGGCTAGTTAAATATGCATAAACTAGTGTGAAACGGCTATTTTTGCAGGGGGTCTCAAGTTTGCTGTATCACCTCCTGCCTAGTTTCTTCATGGACACACTCAAAAGTCTTGTCCATTTTTGATAACATATAAAGCACAAATACCCCAAAATATGTTTTCACAACGCACGAAACCCAGTCAAACGTCTTTCGAGTGTTTTGATGACGTCACTAAAATCCCGACCCAGATTCCACTATGCTATGCAGATCTAGCCTGCGTCGCAGACAGTCTAAACCACCGGTATAGTCCGTCTGCGCAACGGCTCCCAAAAGCTTGTTCCGATATCCCACAGTTTGTGTATCCATTTTTGATTGGCTAGTATCTTACGCACTTTCTGATTGGATAATTCTTGCGAAAGCGATCACGCAGCTATCACGTAATGCTAAAAATAATTGTGTGCGGGTTTCCCAAGAACATTTGTACATTTGTACATTATTAAACGCCAAATCAAGTTCGAGTTGGAAATAAGATGTCTGCAATAATAGAAGAAGATTGGCAAAAAGCGTTCAAATCCGTGAGAGAGCAGTTTGAAATCGATAATTTTCTACCTGAACAGGAAAACTCGCTTCGCGAGTTTCTTGGAGGTTAAAATATTCTTGTAAATTTGCCGACGGGCTACGGTAAATCTTTGATATTCCAGTGCCTTCCGATCGCTGCCGATGCTCTGTTCGAAAAGCCTCGTGGTTCCAGTATTCTCGTTGTAATATCGCCATTGCGATCGCTTATGGAAGACCATATTCTCTGGCGAAGCAGGACAAAGATAAATATGACAATCGTGAAAAGAAGCAGCATAACTTGCAACAGTTAATCAAACAGCCGGGCCCGGCGTAATATTACAAAATGCAAATAACCGACATGTTCGCAGAATATTTCAAACTTTGACCCTCCAGAGCTAACATTTAGAGAGCTTAAAACATATCCTGCAGTACAAATGAGCCAAAAAAACTAGCACTTGGCAAAAATCAGAGGTGTCAAACTCTTACAAATTACACGTGGATAACAGCGGAAACCAAACAGACCTATGACCTCTAACGGCTCTACTCTGGAAATGTCCTCCTAAAAACACAGGATTATTGCTTAGCGAAATATTCAAAGATTCCCCTATCGTATCATACAAAAGGGGCAGATCCTTAAAGATACACTAGTTCGAGCAAAACTTTCACAGCGGTTATTTATTAATACACGTGAATAGAAGTTGTGTAGGCCTGTCCCTCTATTGTTAGCATTGCGTGATATACTTCGCAAGAATATCACCAATCACAAGGCGCGTAAGAAACTAGCTAATCAGAAATGGATACACAGATCCGTGTATCCATGCGGGATATCAGAACAAGCTTTTGGGAGCCGTTTCGCAGACGGACTGTATTGGGGATTTTAAGACATGTCCGGCTGCAACGCAGGCTATGCAGATCCCTCTATGGCCGCAGAAATTACAACTTTAAACGCTTGTGGAAACGCGGGGATTTTATCAATGAAGATAATTTTTTCGCTGAAGTAATTGGGAAAACTAGTAGATTTCAAGAAAGGAAAAAAAATTGGGGGGGGGGTGGGGAGTTAGTTGCACTTTAATATTTTTGCTGTGATGCTTGTGGACCACCGTAAAAAGAAGAAAAAATTCATGGCAAAACAAAATCACTTCGCCACAAAGCAAAATCAACTCACGTCAAAACAGTATCAACTCATGGCAACACAAAAGTCAACTCACGGAAAAACAAAATGAACCCAGGCAAAACAGAGTCACTTCATGGCAAAACAAATTAACGGCAAAATAAAGTCAACTCGACACAACAAAACAAAATCAACGGCTCATGCCGAAACAAACTGATCAACTCACAGTAAAACAAGATCAACTCACGGCAAAACAAAATCTACGCGCGGAAAATTAATAAAGATTACCTACCTACCTACCCACCCGTGACATATTGTGCTGTTGTACCTTCAACAGATCACTCGACTTACGAAGAAACTCTGAAAAAAAATTTTCACTTGAATACCCATAAAACATTCCCCAATCTACAGAAAAAGGCACGAAAAAACTGCCAGAAAACGATTTTCCCAAACAGTTTCCCCCTTTACAATCGCTATGCTAATTAACACATCAAATGCAATGCGTGGAGCTGACGTGACGAGCACAGGAGTCCGACCTCGTGCCAGGCTTTTCTTCGAATTTCACTCTTCGAAAATTAGATCTCTTCTAGCTATGAAGCGGTAAAGATACAGTAAAACTATCGATGCAATTGGAAAGAGCATATATCGGAACCTTTTCATCAAGTTTCGTTTTATTTCAAACTTTAAAAGTCGTCGAAAAGTAAGCAATCAAACTTTTCAACTGCTATTTTCGCCTGCAAGATATTTTAGGAAAAAAATAATAGTGGCTCTTTTCAAAAACTGTATTAAAAAAATCTACAACTTCACACAAAAGTATGCTTCGTTAATGAGGAGAAATGCAGTTTTAAAGCCGTTTCAAAAAAAACGCGCGTTCTCATCACGAGACCAGTGGCGTAACAACCACAAGGTATCAAAGAGTGTATCTTCAAAAAAATATTTATCAACACGCAAGTTCAGGTTTTTGTAAGTTTTAACCAAGAAAGAGATACCCCTCGAACAAGTCCCCCACCTTTTTAGATCATGCGAATAGCCCCCTTAAAAAAAAGTCACGAGGCCATTTATAAATGCTCTACAGTATTACCCTTTAAAATATATAAATTGCCTTTCAATCTTTCAATGTCTTTCCTCACACAGAGATGAAACGCAGTTTTAGACATGCTCGCGTGACTGATGACATCACCACACCAAGTTTGCAAAAAATATCTATTTCAGGGCAAGAGATATTTTCCCATAATGTGGCACCCTCCCGGACTTCAAAACTGACAAAATTATTTGACATGCAAATTTTTCAGCTGCAAAGGATGCTGGGAAGCTTCTTATTATAATTATAATATTGTTTTTAATTATTATGATTATTATATAAAACTGTTTTCGCCTACTGAATCAAGAAAGCTGTTACTTTAGCTTAGAGCAAACGTACTTGAACAGATGTCAATAGCTCCTGGAACATTACAAACGACTTGTACTTGACTTATGTAAACTGACGGAGAGATCGAAAAGAGAGCAACCTTATTCGATTAATAATAGACGGATTGATGTGCAATATATATGAAACAATTCATATTTGAACTGCGGTTGTAGATGAAAGTGAAGAATGATCATCGCAGTAAATTCTCCAATGTAAGCAATTGGAAAGAAGAAGCCTGAAAAAAATCAGGGCTTCAACGGGATTCGAACCCGTGACCCCCGCGACACCGGTGCGGACCTCGCTCCCAATGTGTGTCTTCACAACTCAGTTGGTAGAGCATCGCACCGGTGTCGCGGAGGTCACGGGTTCGAATCCCGTTGAAGCCCTGATTTTTTTCAGGCTTCTTCTTTCCGATTGCTTAAATTGGAAAATTTACTGCGATGATCATTCTTCACTTTAATAGACGGATTGTTAACAAACATTGCTCGTTGTGGTACATTATACCATCATAATAACCGCATAATCTGACAAACGCCTTTTACAAGTCTCTGCAGATGACGTGTTCCCTGGGTTTTGAATAATAATTAGCCAAAAACAGTTCTTTTGAGAATGAATGGTTTTCTGCATTGCACACGAATGGCTTTCTTCCTACTTTTCTAATAGGAGTCAGTTTGTTTCACTAGGCCATGTGGAATCTAGCGTACAGCAAATTCTATGTGGTGTACCACAGGGTTCAGTTTTTTATATGTGAATGATCTGCATAAATGTTCCAGTAAATTAGATTTCCATCCCTTGGCAGACGATACCAACATTTTCTTACAAGATCAAAACTTACAATGCCTTGAATTAAAATTAAATGAAGAATTAGATAAACTTAATCAATGGCTACAGTTAAATAGGTTATCTTTAAATACTGACAAAACAAATTTTGTAATTTTTGACCCTCCTCAAAGAGAAATTCCATCTTTTAATTTAAAAATCTCAAGTATGCCTGTGGAGCAAACAACTACTTAGGTCTTATCATCGATTGTCTTTTAAATTGGAAAAAACATGCTCATGAAGTGAGTAAGGAAATTTCAAGAGGTTAGCATCCTATCTAAGCTTAAGCATTTTGTTACTGATGATATTCTCACTCAGCTTTATTATTCCTTAGTGTATCCCTTTCTTACCTATGGCTTGGTTGTCTGGGGAAATACCTATGCCACAACTCTTAAACCCATTGTTACCTTGCAAAAACTGGCTCTACGTATAATCACATTCTCGAAACGAGATGTTTAGTCCAGCCTTATATTTTCAAAGTTAGGCTTAATTAAATTCATGGATCTGGTTACTATGCAAACTGCCGTTTTTATGTTTCAGTATTACCATAATTTATTACCCAAGGTCTTTGACAATTCCTTAACACCCATATCATCTATAATACTAGTCTAGCATCTAAGTCAACATATTATATCGATCAGGTTAGATCTAATTATGGCATGTTCAATCTACATCTCTCTAGTCCTTCTATCTGGAACAATGTGGATGAAGAGATAAAAAGCTTATCTCTGTGTTTATTTAAACAAACCTTGACAAAGCAATTTCTAAGTTCTTATGCTTAATCCTAGCTTAGTATTTTTCTTTAAGTTACTATCGCTCTTAATTAAACAATGCTTTGTCAATAACTAGTAGTATTACTACTCATATTTCTTTTTATATATATTTTTTTTTTTTCTCCCTCCTCTTTTCTTTATTTTCCTACAACCGTTTTACAGCATAATAATCCTTGTGACTACTTAGCTCGTTTAGTAGTTACTATTTTGGGTAGTTTTTTTGCTTATTTAAGTTTAATTTATTTTTTCCTATATGATATTCTATGTATTAAGCAAATTAAACTGGTTGTTGTTGTTATTGTTGTTGAGAACTACTCTCACCTGGTCAATCACCCTAGATAAATTACAGATACCCCTCGGTTCAAACTACTTACTTTCATGTTTTTCTTGTTAGGGATTTGCCAGGGAATCAGTTAAAGGCCTTGCCTCCCGGAGCTTTTTCAAACAACATTGAACTGGAGACCCTGTAAGTTGAAATCAGTATGAATGAATCAATGAAAGACTTAGTCCTACCCATAACAGACAGAAAAAATCATAAAATGGGGTTGCTCGCAATGCTGTTGAATGCAAACGTTCAACAGCACCGAACAGCAATTTCCTAAAAAAAATTCACGAAAGGTAATTACTCGGGCTTTCGTGAGAAAGCCCGAGTCATAAAACACAAGCCGTTTTTTCGTGGTCGCCAAAAGAGGGCTCATGGTCCCAGGCGTTCCTAGCGTAGAGAGGGAAACTGGGGATGATAATGCTTGCTTTATCGTGAGTTCGCTCTTCGTGAACAACGAAATGTACAGAATTCTGTGTTTTGTGAAGAATGTTTTCTAAAGAACCACGCATTATACGTTCATCTCACATACAAAAATATCGGTCGTTTTCGGAACAGGTCGATTCACGAATTATGTTGCTTGAAAACCTGCCAAATAAGTGACTTTCATGCTTGTTCTCACGAGATAACAAATGAGCAACATTACTGACTTAAAAACAAACTATGAGGCTGAGACAAACACCTGAGATGTTGAAACGATCAATAATCGTCGTAAATAGAACTTCGAAGATGAGGCAAACAATATGCAAATTGATAAAGAGGATACTCAAAGAAGCAGCTTGAATAGTAAATATCTAAGCGTTACTCTTGTGTTAAAAATTATCTTTATTCTTTTATTTAATTTGCTTCTATTACGTTCAACTGGCTTACTGGGAAAGTACGATTTGATTAGATATATTGATTTAATTTTTCACTAGGGTCTTCGACGGACTCCAAAGCTATTGAAAATTCTGGAGTGGGCAATGTTACTAATGATACTTCTTCCAGCTTTCCTCTACATTGCTTGCATATTTCTAAGAAACTGAAACATAAGGAAATCTGTGACTTTTTTGTACAAATTACTTTTGTCATGCTTTCCTTTAGCGATTTCACTTTTTTACGTTTCTCAAGTAAAAATAACATTCATCTTTTAAAGATAGTGAGATGGCCAAAAACTTACGTGGGCCTACAGGAAGCAGTACTCCAGTTTGCTGGTAGAGTAGTTTCATTATGATGGAGAAATTCCTCTCTCCCCTGACTTGACATGAGATGACCATTCACTTGGATTTAAACAGTTCGTTTTATTTGAGCACCATTTGATGCCAAATTTGTCCCGATGTCTTGCACAAATCGTAAGTTCAAGGTGACCTTCATTAATATCAAAAATGACTTTAAAAAGAAAACGGTCTCAAAATTAGGTACCAAAGTAGGAAATCCGGCAAAGGAAGTTGAATTAAATTAAATTTTCAACAGCAAAACACCTTATTTACCATTAAACTTAGCACTAAGATTTTGAAGGCCTTTTTTTCTGTCTACCATTACAAAGAGCGGTGTTTTGTCTATTGATGACTTCTTGCTTGATTATGAATTCGAGGCAAATCTCCCAACCCCTCTCATGGATATGGCGTTAATGCCCCACCCCAATATCAATCATTGACGTCATATTTCCCCCTCCACAGACACAAGAAATTTTGTGTAGCGGTCACGCGCGTCCTTTAACATCTTCTTTTATGGTCTTTTGACGTATTTTTTCAATGTTTCGTCTTAATGAGGTGTTGTATACTTCTGCGACTTGTTAGGCTTCAAGCGGTATGTTGGTGTAGGTTTCATAAAGAAAATACTGAAGATCCTCGCGTACCTCAGTTCTTATGACATGACTTTTTGTAAGTTTGACCTTGCGAGCAAAATCAAAGGTAAAATTCCGGAGGGGGGGGGTGGGGGTCACCCATATATAAAGGATGCGGATGCTCATCGGAAATTTTGAAAAGAACTCCAAAGAGATTCCAAGATCTTGTTTTGTGTGGCTTGAATTTTTTTTTCACCTCTAAGAGGTACAAAAACCGCTTTCTCAACCCCTTAAGGGTACGAAGAGCACCCCTGTCCTTTTTATATGGAAGTCCCCCCCGGGCAGTAAAATTACACGAGACAAATCCAAGGTTCGGGTTATTGGCCGGTTCGAGAAATAAGCATTCACTGGAAATGTAGTACGCTAGAAAAAAGTTCACAAAACGTTTGCCTAACCTGTGAGGACTGTTAAACCTGCAACATACATACCTGCCCGTCCCAATAACAGTTTTGACTCCGCGTGTACAGAAGCCTGTCGAACGTTGTGAGATCGTAGATGTCGATCCTCGGATGTCTTTGGTACATTTGGCGATAACGACACTCTTGACGTTAGCTGGATTGTCAACGCTACGACCACATGTCCCTCCTGCAATTTGCCCATATTCGCAAGAGCCATGTCGCAGCCACGACTTGTTGTACACGTGTACAGTTAGATCTCGAAACTTGTGAAACTTTGTGACGTAAACGTTACGTGTTGTCTCGTATTGTAAGTTCACTTCTGCAGGTGGACATTTCATCGTGTGAGTGCATTTCTATTTCTGCGATATGAATATAATACGCAGCTTAAATCTGTCTCTATCTTAAAGAATTGTCACTCCTGGACTGAGTGAATTAAGCAGAGCGCACCTCATTACAGAAGTGGATACGTATCTTTGTTACGCTCTGTGTTTTGATTTAAGTATAAACTGCTGTGGTTTCCAGCCAGGAAAAGCTCACTACGGTAAGACATAATTCCAAAGCATTCAGCGAATTTATTTTTATTTCGTTGTTAGGTTAATACCGCCGTTCACGGTTGTAGAAAAGAGATTTATGTTTAATTTGGCGATCAACATATTACATAGTGGGTCAAATTTCAAAATAAACTCCAGCGTTGCCTAAAATTGCGGGTAGTCGCCTTCGAATTTAAAAACAGTGATATCAAAGGCATTATAAGACAAGAAATTCAGTGGATTTTGAAGAGCCGCGGGTTGTTGATTCCACATTGACATGAGAGGTCAAAATACTCAAGTGACATGTTTTGAAAATGCTGTCAGATTTCGCGGTTTTATTTCCCCCATTTTATTTTTTTTCATCGATATCCTTGAATTTTGTCTGAATTCAGTCGAGATAAGTTTTGTCGCGAAGTATAAATTTAAAAAATTCGTCAAAAATTCAAGTTTAACTTTAATTTAGATTTTACAGCGCTAATAGTTAGAGCTGAGGAAACCAGATATTTTGATTTCCTGGGTTAATCTTTTCTAGAACGCTTTCTATATTTAAACAACAACAACAGCAACAAAAACAAAAACAACAACTTTATTATGACTCGCATATTTACAATTTTACGGAAATGTATACACATTAAGTTACAAAAGCTTGGCAATAGTAACAGCGCGTACCCGCAGATAGCCTGGGCTACTCTAGGCGGGCCACATCTATATTTATATTAGACCATTAATACATAAATAAGATTGTTATGCAACTACTTATAGAAGGATTTACAAAACCGTTTAATACAAGTACATTAACATAGTTTGATTGACACTAGAGATAAACTAAACTATGGGTTGAAATTAATTAGGAACTAAATTTAAGAACTTAAATCAGGGTGTCGACTTCAACATAGTCATCACTATCTGAAAGAGTCTCATACAAAAATCGAGCTTCCGCAAAATTTCCTATTTCGGCGTCAATTTAGGCTACCGCCGAGCGCAAAATACAAAAAAATTACAGAAAATAAATAAAAATCTATACCACCTAAAACTTATATTTTAGAAATAGTTCACCTAGGCCTATGTTCTGGCAAAGCTTGAGGAAACCGGTTTTTTTTTCTATCTCGCATGACCTTAGCTGATCCTCAGAACAAACTGCTCTTAAATGAAGAGAAATCGTCGTTATTAAAGCTTATAGAATAATTAAAACAATGCCTCCTCGACACAGTCTGTCAACATTCTAGAGACATTTAATGCGTACCAGTACAGGACTTATAAGTTAGATTTCCGCCCCTACAGTTTCCACATCTTTCGATTTTGGCGATCTGGTAAAGGTGAGGTTGATGTGTATCGTTTCATGTCCAAACATAGTTCAGATCACCATGTGCTTTTTTGTCACGATCCCTTGACACATCTCGCCACCGATGCGTCATCATGCATGAAGTTGATGCATACAAGGACCAATTTTAAGTTACATACTTTTCTCAAACTCATTATTAATTCATTAAGTTTAAACACAGGAAATCATGACCGTGACAGTGTTTGGATATCTGATCTTAATTAGCATAGATTTTTACGATTTTTTCGATTGAGAAATGTGGTCAAACACGTTCTTTCGTGCTTGATACATTACGTCACGATTTGACGCTACTTTAAGAATTAAAGGTTAATGTAAGTCTTGGAACGCGCAGGTGGATGAATCACTTCGTAAAATATGTCAGTATCAACAGAATGTGCCGGAGCATTACTATCTTTTAGATACCCTAGTTACCAGTACTAAAAAGAAAATTTGTGTCTATATTCGTACACACTAATTCATTATTAGAGAGTTTAACCATGACGTTTACCGCAGACGGCAAACGGCAAAAATAACCTCTGATTTTGTGTTCTTTTCTTCTAATCCGTAAATAAAGCACGCAAAAATAGAATAACGCACACTACCGTTCACCGCAAATACAAATAATTTCACTCTACTGTACAAACAGCTAAAGACAGACGGCAAAAGTTTCATCTCTCTATTGACTTTGTATAAATACGGTCGGTCGGCAATAACGAAGCAAAAAGACGAATTTTTCCGCGAATTTTTTCGTGTTCGTTGACATTTTCATAACTCTTTATAACTGTAAGTTAACTCTTCAGCCATGGTTTTAACCTTTATAGGCCAAATGGGTCGGCAAATTGTCGATTGTGACTTGCTAGACTGTGACTTCCTGGCGGGCTAGACTGGCGACCCGCACTTCCAAATCGTCGTAGCCGTCCTAATCGCAGCTACACTCCGAATTGTATTGCTCGATGATATAGTTCTTTCATTAAGAGTGTGTCCATGAGAAGACCAGGCAGAGCCTGGCCGCAGGTGATACAGCTCAAATCACCCATTTTGCTCAAACTTGGCACAAATGTTGGGTTTGGTGAGAGAATGATTGTGGCAAAAGATTTGGTCAAAATATTTTGTTATACCTCCCGACTCAGGTACGTTTTCCGATTGGAGGGGAACGTCCCCTGTCATGGCTCAAAACTTTCTAAATCCCTAGGCCGAACAAAACTCACTAACTTCCTAGGGAAACAGCAATTTGAACTTTCGACCCGCGCGTGAACAAGTCGTGCACCTTGAAACAGCGGCAGATTTGTGTTCCAGTCGGCCTGACGTTTCTCACTAGAGAAGGTATTCATTGTTCAAGAAAAGGGATTTAGATCGTAAAGTTCTATGTAAACAGTACGACAGCACAGAAAAAGCCCCCAAAGATTTTTTATGAGAACTTTAGCGATTGCTCTCACTATCCATGTTAGAATAATGTGTATTTGATTTTGCCCATTGCAGATATTTTTGCAGGGGGTCTCCCTAAATTGAAGGGAATGAAATATTTGACCCACTTTTTCACCACAATCATTCACTCACCAAACCCAACATTTACGCAAGTTTGAGCGAAATCTGTGATTTTAGCTGTATCACCTCCTGTCTGGTTTCTTCGTGGACACACTCGAACGTCTTGTCCATTTTTGATAAAATATAAAGCACAAATACCCCAAATTATGTTTTCAAAACTCACGAAACCCAGTCAAACGTCTTTCGAGTGTTTTGAGGACGTCACTAAATGCCCTACCCAGATCCCACTATGCTATGCAGATCCCACTGTGGCTGCAAAAGTTACAACTTTAAACGCTTGTGGAAACGCGGGGATTTTATCAATCAAGATAATTTTTTCGCTGAAGTAATCAAGAAAACTAGTAAATTTCAATAAAGGAAAAAAATGAGGGGTTAGTTGCACTTTAATATTTTTGCTGTCATGCTTGTGCACCACCGTGAAAACAAGAAAACATTCATGGCAAAACAAAATCACTTTGCGACAAAACAAAATCAACTCACGGCAGAACAAACTCAACTCACGGCAACACAAAAGTAGACTCACGGAAAAACAAAATGAACTCAGGCAAAACAGAGTCACCTCATTGCAAACTGGAACAAATTAACGGCAAAATAAAGTCAACTCGACACGGCAAAACAAACTCAACGGCTCATGGCACAACAAAATCAACTCAAGTCAAAACAAAATCAACCCACAGCAAAACAAAATCAACTCACGGCAAAACAAAATCTACTCGCGGAAAATTAATAAAGATTACCTACCTACCTACCTACCCACCCACCCACCTACCTACCTACCTACCTACCTACCTACCTACCTACCTACCCGTGATATATTGTGCTGTTGTACCTTCAAGAGATCACTCGACTTAAGAAAAAACAAAGGAGAATTTTCTCTTGTTGAATTCCCATAAAACATTTCCCCAATCTTTAGTAAAAAGGCACGAAAAAAGCTGCCAGAAAACAATTTTCCCAAACAGTCTCCCCTTTACAATCGCTATGCAAGTTAAGGTTAGCGTATGTCTTCAGGGGTGTCTCGCGTGCAAGCGATGTAGCGCGTGTAGTTTACGCTGTAGATACCTAAAACCCTATATCAAATTAAAGCTTATAGAGCTGGCTATCAAACTATACCAAGAAGTTTGAAATAAAATTGTCGAATTTTTCACGACCACTAAATGCGAGCGCCCGAATCACCTTTCGAAAGCTACAAGTCAAAGCGAATTTCGTTTTTCGCCAATTTATTTTTTTTCCTCGGTTTCAGGGCCCAAAGCGCTTAAAAAAATTGTCTGCGTTTTGGCATATTCAATTGCAGTAAAGGGTTACAGAAAATCTTCGAGATAGGATTAAAAAAATGTGGAGTGATCGTGCAAAAAATCGCTCTCGAAGAAAAAGTAATTCAAAATTAACCATTCACAGACATGTCTTTGTAGTTTGTATGTTAAACTAGCTACTGTCCAAATATGAAGGCAATTGAACAAATTCCCTTTGGGTTATAACTCTTTAAGTGTCTGCTTCAACCGAAAAAAAATTATTCGAGAAATCAGCGCTAAGAAAAATTTACGCGCGAATCTCCAAAAAACCCTTGTGTTTCGCAATGCGCTCAAGGCGCCAAAGGCGGAGTGATAATTTTTATGTAGCTCGATTTTTCTTGAAGCTGGTCTCGCAAAATGGGGAAGACTAAAAAGGACACGAACGCTAGAGTGCCTAGGCGAAGAAAACAAAGAAAAGAAAGCGCGGCGGAGCAACTGTGTGTGGTCAACTGTGCATGGGTAATATTTCAAATGGTCTCAATGAGTCCGACTATTCGTCGATATCGGACTCATCAGAAGAGTCTCGGTCAAGATCCCTGTTATTGCTGTCAAGTTCCAAAATTTTTACAGAACCTTTCTTTTCTCTTACCACGAATTTTTTGCCCGCCTTATACGATAGCTATAGCTTCATCCGCGTGGCGAACTTTCGCTTCTTTACTCATTGATGTATTTTCATTCGTTCTTGGCTGTTTTCGCATTTTCGAACTGGTTCATGTTTTTAACGTGGTCTATATTTACTTATATCTTAATAGAGTTACACGTAATACCAAAAATGCTTGGGAGTCACAACAACATGCTGATCAAGTGAGTAGTCATTTCGTGACATCCGTACAGGTAATTCCCGCGAAAATCGTCTCGGTTGATTGCATACGCACCATAGGGTTGTCAATTGTATTCTATTCAAGCAACCGTCAAGGAAGTGTTAAAAGCGCTGAAAAACATTGATCCATCAAAGGCGTGTGGCCGCGATTATATACCGAGCAGAGTATTACGGGAACGTTCATCTGAAATTGCACCTTCTCTGACACACTTAACTAATATTTCTTTAAGTGTTGGCTGTGTCCCACAGGACTGGAAGCTTGCAAATATTGTTCCTGTCTTTAAAAAAGGTGACAACGAAGACGTATGTAGCTATAGAGCAATTTCACTGCAAAGCCTTATCTCCAAGACTACTGAGCGCGTTGTTTTTGATCGTTTGTCCAACTTTATTGCCGACAAAATCTATTCCATGTAGCATGGTTTCGTCAAAGGACGCTCTACTGTCACTCAGCTCCTGGATACGGTACATCTTATGGTCAGAACAATCGACCATGGTGAACAAACTGATGTCGCTTTCTTGTATTTTTCACAAGCGTTTGATTCAGTATCTCATGCACACCTGATCAGAAAACTGGATCAGTCTGGAATTAAGGGACCATTTTTACATTGGTTCATAAGTTATCTTGGCAATAGGCTGCAGCGTGTGGTAATAGATGGCGAGAGTTCGGATTGGTTACCTATTACCTCAGGAGTCCCACAGGGTTCTCTCCTTGGACCTGCTTTATTTGTGTTATTTATTGATGATATGCCAAGTGTGTTATCCCACTCAAGTACATTGGCTTTATTTGCTGACGATGCTAAGTGCGTCCGTGCAATAAGATCTCACACTGACTGTGCCTTGACAAGACGACCTTGACAAGCTGGTTCACTGAAGTGACAACTGGAAGCTGGCCTTCAATATTGACAAATGTTCTCTCTGCACAGTAAGAAGGAAGCGCAACCCCGTAATTTGTAACTACAAAATGGGAGGGAAGATTCTTAGCAGGGTGGGAGCCCAGCGCGATCGTGGGGTACAGTTATGTCAGATACAGCCAGCTTCAGTGATCACATCCACCCCCAGGTGAACAAGGCTAACAAAATGCTAGGTCTCATCCGTCGCACTATCAGCGGGAGCAAAATTTTATTACCAACTCTGAGGTCCCTTTATGTGTCTCTCGTACGTTCTCATCTCGAGTACGCCTCTGAAATCTGGAGCCCAAAATCAGTTACTATGATAAAAAGAATAGAAGAGGTACAACGACGTGCGACTCGGCTTATGTTACCCGATTTTGGCCGTATAATGAACGCCTAAAACGTCTCAACCTGCTACCACTGGTTTACCGCAGAGAAGTCAAGGACCTCTCAACCTTTTATAAAATGAAGAACGGACATTTTAACTCTTCATTTAATTCGTATTTTCAATTTTGTTCTAATGAGAGATTAAGATCACACTCTAGTAATAAACTGAAAATTAATAGAGTAAGGACGGAACCTTTTAAGGGAACTTTTTTTAACAGGATTCCGTATTTATGGAACAATTTGCCCGATGAATTGAGGACTACCAACTCTAGTGTTTCTTCTTTTAAGAGATTATGTACTATTTTTTATAAAGATAAGGTTTTCGACCCTGAGCGCCCCTATACCACCTGGGTTAACATCAGTCGTTAGTTAGTAAGGATGTTACTTAGCTAGTTAGTTAGTTAGATCGTTATTTAGATAGTTAGTTAGGTAGTTAGTAGATAGTTAATAAATTGCTTGTTAAATGATTAAGCTCTTATGTTTTCATACATCTCATTTTCGTAATGGGTTGACTAGCATGTATGGTTCCTAAGTTCCCTTCTAGTCTTCCTCACTGCCTTGTTATGTACTAAGATTTTTTTATTAATGTGGTTATTACAATTATTATTAATATTATTATTATTTTGTAATATCGCTTATGATTTTTTTTCTTTGTTATATAATCGCAGTGAAAATTGAATAAATTAAATTAATCCAGAGGTAAACTTTTACTTCCAGCGAAAACGTACAATCGCAATTTCTCGATAGGGTCTAAAAGTGCTCACGAGTGACCATGACTGACCACGACTGACCACGACTGACCACGACTGACCGCGACTGACCACGACTGACCACGACTGACCACGACTGACCACGAGTGATCACGAGTGACCACGAATGACCACGAGTGACCACGAGTGAGATTACATCAAAAAATGTCAGGGATGTTATTATGATATCATCAAGAAGTCTCTACGAGGTCATTTCATCAAATAATGACCTGACCAGTGACCAAACATATTAGGCTATTTGCTGGTGTAGTAATCAAAGTTTGGAGCACTGGCTGTGCGTTCACGATCCGATTTTTTTCCTTTACAAATATTGGCTGTTGGAACCTTCTGTTCTTTTATGCTTCATATGTGATTTTGTGAAAGGTAAGAAAATCTGAGCAATTTTTGTGTGGGATTTCCCACACTTTGTCACTTTGTTTATTTATTTGTCCACGAGAGCAAAGCTTTTGTCACGTGGTTTCTACTTGGCGTGTAGACTGGGTTCCACTACCAAAAGGCTGAGTGTTTTTGTGCGGCGACCATTAGTGTGATTAGTCTTACCGGGTGTCGTTTTTTGGCGAATTTTGACTTGTTTTTGGGATTCGGAGGGAGTCTTAGGCCTTAGGTCTTAGTGTTTTTCAGACACTCGCTGCCGTATTTATTTTTGACGCTCCATTTATTGTATCGCTTCCTGTATATGCGCGAAATTCTTGGATGAACTGAATGAATGGGGAACAATCAATCAATCATACAACAATCATAGAAAGTTCCAGTTCTCGGACAGAACTTTCTGCAATTACATATTCAAATTACGTCACATTGAAATTCCTTCGATCAGCTGAAAATCCCGACAATTTCTGCGGAAAATCAATTCTAGTGAACATTGTGCATGTCGCGCCTCGCAGTCTGCAACTGTCGGAAGAAATTTATACCTGACTGATTTCATTACTTTCAACTCTCGTCTATTGCTAAAATCAGCATATTTATCTCAACAACCGAAGTTTTACGGACAGATATAACATAATGACAAAGCCCAGTATTTTCCTGTGTATTTATGGTTAGCAAGTTGAGGTCCTCTCGACTGATAAACCATGATTTCTTGATACGTTGCGTGACGGTGCAGTTTCCCTAGACTAGCGTGTAGTAACAGTCAACGTAAAACCCACCAAATCGGTCAAATTCGCCATTTTGAGCCTCAGAAACGACAATACACAACAACTGAGGTAGATTTACGTTTATTTTGAGCTTTAACATGGACATTACTCGATATCAGTTTACGATATTTAAGACTCTTTAATATTCCCATACACTTCTTTATTTCGAACATATAAACAGACACGCCGCTTGTATGGCCTCCCTGTGCTGGATACAGACTGAACTTTTCATGAGACGGGGAGGGGAGCGTCTGCGTAAGAACTAAGGCTAACTGAACTATTTGTCTCCACCGGAACTAATCAACAAATCTCAGGACAAGTGAAGCCAATGAAATAAAGCTGTTCCCACAGTAGACATCGCCAAGCCAACGCGATTCAAAAGTTATGTTCGGTAACATTAATTTTCCCAAATATGTAGCAGGTCGTCTGGCATCCCGACGAAACAGGCCACGTTATTGTTGATTGCACGGTCCAGAATCACAACCAAAAACTAAACTGTCTCGTGTGCACTTGCTCTTCGATGATGTCATTTGTTTTGGCCCCTGCTGCGAAAAACAAGCCTAACCTGCAAAATGTGTTTACTTCAATGACTCTTTCGATGAGCCCTCACCCCCTCCCCCCCCCCGCCCCGCCCCCTCGCAATAACTTAGGGCTATATATATGTCTGCTGACTTTTTTTTTTTTGCTGGGTTTTAGTGTACGTTGTGAAACAACGGTCACACGGGATTTTGCCAAGGTAACAAATCGGCACACGGGGCAAACCATTTTCCCCTTTCGGTCACGTATTAATGACAAACGAAGAAACGTGATTTGATCGTAGTACCTTGGACATCAAAACACCAATGCAACTTACCACATTAAATGTCGAGAGCGCTGCATGTATCCATGGGTATTAACCACGGGAATTTACCTCCGGAAATATTGGTCATACTCACTAAATGCAGTTTCCTGCGGTAAAAGGGTCATTTACCTCGGTAAAGAGTTCCGTGTAACCGAACCCTAAGGAAGCAAACTTCCTGGAAACTAAAGTTCAAACATGTTTCTCCTGTGACCGTTTTTTCGTCTGCAGCTTGGGATCTTATAACCAGGACTCTACGGTATCTTTACTCGACTTTCATCACTACAACACGACATAATGTATAAATATTTACTGTAAAGCTACAATTTCTCTGATTTATCGATAGCGCATCAACTTTTATTTGACTGAAATCCCGCACAAGTTCGCATTGCGGACCTATTTTTTTTTAAGGAAGTGAGGCTCAAAACTTCACGCGTGGACTTTGCATGTTTTGTTTGATCAAATAACAGATCACGATCTGCAGGTGAGGTTGAACTAGCGATGAATGAACTAACTATTAACTTGTCGGGAACTATAAACTTCCAGGAAAAACATTTCTTTAAGACTTGTTTTCAAAACTGAGCGTTCAATTTCAGAACGCCAAAACTTTTAATAAATATATCTTGAGAAGATATAGTTTCGACCGGCCCACCTGCCAGGCAGCACGTCGCCAAAAATTTTACCTTGCGTTTGTATTTGTTTGGCGAATTTAATTTCAGTCTTGTTTCCGCAAATGAAGGATGTTAAACTAGGAATGAATAAACCATCCTGACCACAAATCACGGACTTGCGGTAAGCTTCACAATTCGCGGAAAAGGTAGTTTTGTGACAACAAATCATAGCCATTTGCCGAGATACAACTCGCAAAATTTATTTTTCAACTTGTTTTCAATTTATTTTCATATTTGGGTTTCCCTTTCATTCTATGACATGCAATCTGCAATCTTTAGTCCACATACTAAGATTTTGAACATCTCCAAAAGAGTAGGGGGAGGACATAGAGGAGAGAGATCTCTTCTATACTGAGTTAGCAGTAAGAATCACTAGTTGCGTTCATGTGATGTAACGCAATCCTAGTCCAGTCTGTCCGAGATTTCCCCCCTAATCTGGTAGGTTGCCAAGAGGCCGTTTTTTCCAATTTTTCTTCACTTTCATAAATGAAAATGCAGCCAATATTTGAAAAGGAAAAAAATCGAATTGTGAACGCACGGCCACTACTCTAATCTTTGATTACTACACCAGCAAATAGCCTCAGTTTGGTGGTCAGGTCATTGTATTTGATGAAAGGACCTCGCAATGACTTCTTAATGACGTCATAATAACATCACTGACATTTAATGTAACCTCACTCGTGGTCACTGGTGGTCATTCGTGGTCACTGGTGGTCATTCGTGGTCACTGGTGGTCATTCGTGGTCACTGGTGGTCATTCATAGTCATTCGTGGTCATTCGTTTTCACTTGTGGTCACTCGTGGTCACTCGTGGTCACTCGTGGTCACTCGTGGTCACTCGTGGTCACTCGTGGTCACTCGTGGTCACTCGTGGTCACTCGTGGTCACTCGTAGTCACTCGTGGTCACTCGTCACTCGTTGTCACTCGTGGTCACTCGTGGTCACTCTTGGTCACTTGTGAGTACTTTTAGACTCTACCCCATTTCTCCGCCAATATTTAGTCTGTTTCAAAACTTTTTTTTCAGAAATTAGAGATTATTATTCGACCACTACTTTGACCTAAAAATCCAAATTTGAAGAAAATTGCCGACCCGAAGGTATACTGTAACCTTAACACGTCAAATGCAATGTGTTGCGCTGACGTGAAGAACGCAAGAGTGCGAACTCGCGCCAGACTTGCCTCCGAATTTCACTATTCAAAAATTACATCTCTTATAGCTATGAAGCAGTAAAGATACAGTAAAACTATTGATGCAATTGGAAAGAGCATATATCGGAACCTTTTCAAAAAGTTTAGTTCTGTTTCTAACTTTAAAAGTCGTCGAACAGTAAGCAATCAAACTTTTCAACTGCTATTTTCGCTTGCAAGATATTTTAGGAAAAAATAATGGTGGCTCTTTTCAAAAAAACAGTATTAAAAAAAAAATCTACAACTTCACACGAAAGTATGCTTCGTTAATAAGGAGAAATGTTTTAATGCCGTCTAAAAAAAACGCGCGGTCTGATCACGAGACCAGTGACGTAACAACCACAAGGTTGGAAAGAGTGTATCTTCATAAAAATATTTACAAACACACAAGTTCAGGTTTTTGTAAGTTTTAACCGCGAAAAGATATAGCCTTCCAACTAATGCCCACTTTTTTAGCTCATGCGAATATTCCCCTGAACTGTGAGACGGCGGAAGTCACGTGGCCATTTATAAATGCTCTGTAGTATTACCCTTTGAAAAATGTTAAGTGCCTTCCAATTTTTAAATGTCTGTCCTCGAGGCCCTGTTAGGGGGATTGCCCATGTCCCCTGTCTGAATTTCACAAGCAACAATGTCAGCACTTTGCGAGGCTTTTATGTCGCCTGTCGGAATTTCGTCTTATTAATAATAATGATAATGATAATAATAATAATTATTATTATTACTATTATTATTATTATTATTATTATTATTATTATTTGAAAACTGAGACCAGAGTGACTTTCAGTTTTTGTAGGTGTAGTTTGTTCAACCTCGATCCATGGCTAGACTAGTAATGACCCCAATAAAATAACGAATTGATGTGACACCACCAGTTAAAAGTGAATGCTTTGCATCGAATTTGACATGATAGTAATGTAGAGAATATTAAAACATCCACTGAAGTCACTGAAGACACAACAGCAATGCAGTAATAATAGTGTATATTTTAGGGCCGTCTACGTTATTATTTGAAAAGCTCTACTCAGAGGTCCAAACGGTCTGGGCGAATGACACTCCTTCCAGATGATGTACACAAGGACATTCTGCCAAAGACTACCGTCTGCTTGGCTTTCATCTTCGGAGTCGAGGTCGCTGGTCTCCTCGTAACTTCCTTTGTCTGGCAGAAAATCTTCCACTTCATTTTGATATCTAAGAAATGTCTCGTACGACATCTCTGTCAGTTTGACAAAGTTGTCTCCTCTCTGAAAATGTCCCATGTCCACTTCGCCTCCTATAGTATCTCGGTGACAGATGAAGTAAAATATCTCCAACAGATGACAGATAGATGGAGCGCGCGCGCACGTGGGTCTAGTCTCCTACCCAGATGCTCTTTGGACTCGTCACGCAATCCTCCTCCGTAACGAGCCCTAGTTGGATATTAGTTTTTGTTAATTAATGTCATTAATGACGTTAATATATTTCAGTTTGTAAAATGAGACGTATTTCTGACTCATTTATTGGTTTTACTGAAACGTTATTGACCTTATTGTTTAAAACATTCACTGCTTTCATACTGCTTTCACAAATCCGAAATTCGCTGTCGGTCTGTTTTGACATTGGTGTCGCTTTCCCTATTTCGCTGGAGTAGTCTGTCATTCGTCGCCAGTTCGTGGCTCCCGTGTCGTCGTTTCAAGGTCATGTCGCTTGTCGGAATTTACTCCTAACGGGGACTCGTCCTCACACAGAGATAAAACGCACTTTTAGACATGGTCACGTGACTGATGACATTATCACACCAAGTTTGCAAAAATATATATATTCAGGAGCCCATTACCCGGAGCCTCCATATGAATTGTACCCTTGAGTCAACCCTGTCCCGTATCTTTTTATTTTTAGAACTGTGATATCTGCGGGAGTTTTGTAACTTCCCGCGAAAACACGCTGACGTCCGCATAACTTCCTTAAAAAATAATAAACTTTCCTCGCTTTCCGCCATCATTGAAATACTTTCGTGTCCTCTATGGTTATACGTCACATGCAGGCCACCACAGCTCCCTCATGATTGGCTATTATAAAAACACCCGCGAAAACTTCCGTGGGAGGTGCCTCTAAAAATAAAAAGATACGAGACAGGGTTGAATCAGAGGGTCAGTATGGAAAATGGAAGCTCCGGGTAATGGGCTCCTGATATATTTCAGGGCAACAGTTATTTTCCAACAATGTGGCACCCTCCCGGATTTCAAAACTGACAAACATATTTGACATGCAATTTTTTTTTAGCTGCAAAGGATGCTGAGAAGGTTCTTATTTTAATTAGAATATTATTTTAATTATTATTGTTATTTATAACACTGTATTCGGCTACTGAATCTAGAAAGCTGTTGCTTCAGCTTACAGTAAACGTACTTGAACAGATGTCAATAGTTTCTGGAACATTACAAACGACTTGTACTTGACTTACGCAAACTGACAGAGAGATCGAAAAGAGAGCAACCTCATTTGATTAATAATAGACGGATTGTTAACAAACTCTGCACGTTGTTGTACCTTATACCACCATAATAACAGCATAAACTGACCAACGCTTTTTGCAAGTCTCTGCAGATGACGTGTTCCTCGGTTTTTGAATAATAATTAACCAACAACAGTTCTTTTGAAAACTACCCTAGCCTGGTCAATCACCCTAGATAAATTACTGATAGCCCTCGGTTCAAACTACTTACTGTCATGTTTTTCTTGTCAGGAATTTGAATAAGAATCAGTTAAAGGACTTACCTCCCGGAGTTTTCTCAAACAACACTAAGCTGAAGTGGCTGTAAGTTCAACTCAGTATAATAATAATTATAATAATAATAATAATAATAATAATAATAACTTTATTTATCCTGGTAAAGACCGGTCAGTCGATCAAGATATAGATTGACTGGTAATTAACCAACAACAGTTCTTTTGAAAGTTACCCTAGCCTGGTCAATCACCCTAGATAAATTACTGATAACCCTCGGTTCAAACTACTTACTGTCATGTTTTTCTTGTCAGGAGGTTGGATGAGAATCAGTTAAAGGACTTACCTCCCGGAGTTTTCTCAAACAACACTAAGCTGACGTGGCTGTAAGTTCAACTCAGTATAATAATAATAATAATAATAATAATAATAATAATAACTTTATTTATCCTCGTAAAGACCGGTCAGTCGATCAAGATTGACTGGTATTAATCGGTGACAGGTATAAAAAAAAAAATCCAAAAAATCAATAAAGAATTACAGGCATAGAATTTACAATTACAAATCTAAAAAGGATAAATTATATACGAAAATTTAAATTTAAATTGTACAAGTGTGATTTGCACTATCCATGTTTCTTAGGTAAGTGAATGTTTTGCCTTTAAATTGTGCAAGTGTTGTGAGCTCGCGAATCTCTCTTGGCAGTTTGTTCCACGCACTCGCAGCCGAAAACTTAAACGAGGTCTGTCCACATTTGGTCTTAACTTGTGGTAGATCTAATAATGTTGGATCTCTAAAGGATCGACAATGTCTCTGTGATCGTTTCATTAAGTAATCTGTCAACTGCTTAGGGCACTTAATGTTGTTAATTATCTTGTAAACACATTGTAGCTTGATGAAAAGGCGTCTACTGTGAAGTGATAATAGCTGTAATTTAGCGCGCATCTCCTGAGTACATGTCTTACGGTCAGCATGCAATGTTATTCGCATTGCTTGGTTTTGCAGACGCTCTAAACGTTGAGCGTTCTCTTTGCTGCATTCGCCCCATACAACACAACCATAGTCTAATAAAGGTAGCACAGTCTGCTTGTAGAATCTGAGCAAAAAATCGCGTCTAAGAAAAGATGAAATTATGTTAAGCAGTTTTAGTTTAGGGTGAACCCTAGATTGTATATAGGCTACATGTTTGCTCCAGGTCAGACAATGATCGAGGTAAATTCCTAAGTACTTAAAGTAGTCTGACTGTTTCATTGGTTTTCCATTGAGGATAATCTGTAACGCTCGGGTGTTTTTAACAGCGTGCTTTAATCCAATCAACATAGCCTCGCATTTCTTATGATTACTGATTAAACCACTCTGATTCCACAATGTTGCAGTACTTTTTAGATCTTTGTTGACACGTTTTTCTGCTGCACTAACATCTTTTGCGCCGGCGTGGATTTCCGTGTCGTCGGCATATAGTACTACTTCGCTATCTGTGTAAGTGTCGGTGATACCGTTGATATGGATGTTGAATAAAGTAGGTCCGAGAACCGAACCTTGCGGAACTCCGTGCGTGATTAAACGACGTTCAGACTCGACACTTCCGCATGACACGAATTGGTTTCTTTCCTGTAAGTAGCTTTTGAACCATTCAAGTTCGTTTCCAGTCACTCCGCGTTTTGACAGTTTGGTGATCAAGATGTTGTGTTCAATTACGTCAAAAGCTTTTCTTAGGTCCAAGAAAGTACAGACAACTTTTTCACCCCTGTCAATGGCAAATTTCCATGAATCAACGGCTACAATAAGCGCAACTGTGGTAGACGAATACCTGGCATATGCATATTGATGGTCACTGATGAGGCCAGTGTCTGCTGCAAAACCTTGAAGATCAGTGTTGGCAAACGATTCAAACACTTTTGAGATACAGGGAAGAATGGAAATTGGTCTATAATTATCACCTTCGGTCTCGATCCCCCTTTAAACAAGGGAGTTACTCTTGCCGTTTTCCAGATGGACGGAAAGGGGACGCATCTGAAAGATGTGTTGAATAACTTAGCTACAACATTGCTGATCTATGGTGTAGCAGTCCTAATGACTTTAGCTGGAATGGTGTCTGCATCTGTGGCCTTAGATATGTC
The DNA here is from genome assembly GCF_964199315.1 of Orbicella franksi. Classification (NCBI taxonomy): domain Eukaryota; kingdom Metazoa; phylum Cnidaria; class Anthozoa; order Scleractinia; family Merulinidae; genus Orbicella; species Orbicella franksi. The sequence continues at coordinate 7,841,918 of NC_138146.1, forward strand.
CATGGTTCGTAGAGCCCTGAAAACGTCGTTTTCACTCACGGCGCGAAAATTGAAGCTGTGACTGGGAAACGCTAAAGGGCTCGTCTGTTGTAGCTCAACTGGGTAGCCGTAGGATTGCTGACTGGTTAACAGCGAGGAAGCAATTGTTGTAAAATACTCGTTTAGTGAATTTGCGATGTCACGCTTGTCGATTAGCTCTTTACAATCGACTACTAACTTGTCGATCTCAAAGCGGTTTTTCTTGGAGGGCAAAACTTGACGTAATGTGTCCTAAAAGGCCTTGGGCTTGCTGCGGTTTTCCTCGAGCTCATTTTTGAAATAATTCTTCCGGGCTTTTCTGTTTATAGCGGTGACTCTGTTTCGAAGGGATTTATATTCATTCCAATCCAAAGACAGTCGTGACTTTCTTGCCCTCTTGTGTATTTGATCACGCGTTCTCATGAGTCTAAGAACACTATTGTCAAGCCACGGGTGCGTCTGTCTACGGGTGCGTCTGTCAGTATCAATCCTGCCCATAACAGACACGGCTGGAGATAAATTATTCGCAATAGGGTTGCTCGCAATGCCGTTAAATACAAACGTCCAACATCACAGAGCAATTTCCTAAAGGATCTTAAAATAGGAATTTACTCGGGCTTCCGTAGGAAAGCCTGAGTCATAAAATACAAGCCGTTTTGTCTTGGTCGCCAAAAGGGGGTCATAGTTCCAGGCGTTCCGAGCGCGGAGAGTGAAACTGGGGATGATAATGCTCGCTTTATTGCGCGCTCGCTCTTCGTGAACAACGTGATGTACAGAATTCTGTGTTTTGTAAAGAAAGTTTTGTAAAGAATCACACCTTATACGTTCATCTCACATCCAAAGATGTCGGTTGTTTTCGGAACGGGTCGATCTACGAATTATATTGCCAGAAAGCCTGCCAAATAAGTGACGTTCATGCTCGTTCTCACGAGATAACAAATGAGCAACATTACTGACTTAAAAACAAACTATGATGCTAGGACAAACACCTCAGATGTTGAAACGATCAATAATCGTCGTAAATAGAACTTCGAAGATGAGGCAAACAATATGGAAATGGCTAAAGAGGATACTCAAGGAAGCAGCTTGAATTGTAAATATCTAAGCGTAACTCTTGTTTTAAATATTATCTTTATTCTTTAATTTGCTTCTATCACGTTCAACTGGCTTACTTGGAAAGTACGATTTGATTAGATATATTAATTTAATTTTTCACTAAGGTCTTCGACGGACTCGAAAGCTATAGAAAATTCTGGAGTGGGCAATGTTACTAATGATACTTCTTCCAGCTTTCCTCTACATTGCTTGCATATTTCTAAGAAACTGAAACATAAGGAAATCTGTGACTTTTTTGTACAAATTACTTTTGTCATGCTTTCCTTTAGTGATTTCACTGTTTTACGTTTCTCAAGTAAAAATGACATTCATCTTTTAAAGATAGTGAGATGGCTAAAAACTTACGTGGGCCTACAGGAAGCAGTACTCCAGTTTGCTGGTAGAGTAGTTTCATTATGATGGAGAAATTCCTCTCTCCCCCGACACTGACTTGACATGAGATCACCGTTCACTTGGATTTAAACAGTTCGTTTAATTCGAGCGCCATCTGATGCCAAATTTGTCCCGATGTCTTGCGCTAATCGTAAGCTCAAGGTGACATTCATTAATATCAAAAATGACTTTAAAAAGAAAACGGTCTCAAAATTAGGTACCAAAGTAGGAAATCCGGCAAAAGAAGTTGAATTAAATTAAATTTTCAACAGCAAAACACCTTATTTACCATTAAACTTAGCACTAAGATTTTGAAGGCCTTTTTTTTCTGTCTACCATTACAAAGAGCGGTGTTTTGTCTATTGATGACTTCTTGCTTGACCATGAATTCGAGGCAAATCTCCCAAACCCTCTCATGGATATGGCGTTAACGCCCCACCCCAATATCAATCATTGACGTCATATTTCCCCCTCCACAGTCACAAGAAATTTTGTGTACCGGTCACGCGCGTCCTTTATCATATTTTATGGTCTTTTGACGTATTTTTTGCAATCTTTCGTCTTAATGAGGTGTTGTATACTTCTGCGACGTATTAGGCTTCAAGCGGTATGTTGGTGTACGTTTTATAAAGAAATAACTTAAGACCTTCGCGTACCTCAGTTCTTATGACATTGACTTTTTGTAAGTTTGACCTTGCGAGCAAAATCGGAGGTAAAATTCCGGAGGGGGTCACCCATATATAAAGGATGCGGATGCTCATCGGAAATTTTGAAAAGAACTCCTAAGAGATTCCAAGATCTTGTTTTGTGTGGCTTGAATTTTTTTTCACCTTTAAGAGTTACAATTCTAAAACAACACATTAATTGACACTTTCATAATTTTTATTAGCGATAAAGACGATTGTTTCGAATACTTTCTACTGGTGAAGTTGATTGTCAAATATCTCCTGTTACATTTTTTTAGCTCAATACCCTAAAAGGTACCGCGGAAGCTCTCGCTGTGTACTTTTTGAGGCTGAACACCTTAAGAGATACAAAAACCGCTTTCTCAACCCCTTAAGGGTACGAAGAGCACCCCTGTCCTTTCTATATGGAAGTCCCCCCCGGGGAGTAAAATTGCACGAGACAAATCCAAGGTTCGGGTTATTGGAGGGTTCAAGAAATCAGCATTTACTGGAAATGTATGCAAGAAAAAAAATCGCAAAACGTTTGCCTATCCTGTTGAGACTGTTAAATCTTCAACATACATACCTGCCCGTGCCCATAACAGTTTTGACTCCGAGTGTACAGAAGCCTTTCGAACGTCGTGAGATCGCAGATGTCCTAGGATGTCTTCAGGTACATTTGACGATAGCGACTCTTGACGTTAGCTGGACTGTCAACGCTACAACCACATGACCCTCCTGCAATTTGCCCAAATTCACAAGAGCCATGTCGCAAGCTCGACTTCCTGTACCACGTGTATAGTTCGATCTCGAAACTTGTGAAACTAGTATCTTACGCACTTTCTGACTGGATAATTCTTGCGAAAGCGATCACGCAACTATCACGTAAACGTTGTGAGATCGCAGATGAAACTTTGTGACGTAACGTTACGTGTTGTCTCGTACTGTAAGTTCACTACTGCAGGTGGACATTTCATCGTGTGAGTGCATTTCTATTTCTGCGATATGAATATAATACGCAGCTTAAATCTGTCTCTATCGTAAAGAATTGTCATTCCTGGACTGAGTCAACTAAGCAGAGAGCACCTTATTACAGAACTGGATACGTATCTTTGTTTACGCTCTGTGTTTTGATTTAAGTATAAACTGCTGTGGTTTCAAGCCTGGAAAAGCTCACTATGGTAAGACATAATTCCAAAGCATTCAGCGAATTTACTTTTATTTCGTTGTTAGGTTGATATCGCCGTTGACGGTTGTAAAACAGAGACATATGTTTAATTTGGCGATCAACTTATTACATAGTGGGTAAAATTCCAAAATAAACTCCAACGTTCCCTAAAATTGCGGGTAGTCGCCTTCAAATTGAAAAACAGTGATATCAAAGGCATTATAAGACAAGAAATTCATTTTTCGACGAATTAAGGGGAGTTTGAAGAGCCGCGGGTTGTTGATTTCACATTGACATGAGAGATCAAAATACTCAAGTGACCCGTTTTGAAAATGCTGTCAGATTTCGCCTTTTTATTTACCCCATTTCTTTTTTCATCGATATCCTTGAATTTTGTCTAAATTCGGTCGAGATAAGCTTTGTCGCGGAGCATAAATTTAAAAAATTCGTCAAAAATTCAAGTTTCACTTTAACTTAGATTTTACACGGCTAATAGTTAGAGCTCATGAAACCAGATATTTTGATTTCCTGGGTTAATGTTTTCTAGAACGCTTTCTATATTTCAACACGAGCTTCCGGAAAATTTCCGATTTCGCCGTCAATTTAGGCTGCCGCTGAGCGCAAAATACAAAAAAAAATACAAAAAATAAATAAAAATCTATATAACATGAAACTTGTATTTTAGAAATAGTTCACCTAGGCTTATGTTCTGGCAAAGCTTGAGAAAATCGGTTATTTTTCTCTATCTTGCATGACCTTACATGTAGTTCTTCCTCAGAGCAAACAACTCTTAAATAAAGAGAAATCGTCCCTACTAAGGCTTACAGAATAATTAAAACAATGCGTCCTCGACACAGTCTGTCAAAATTCTAGAGACATTTAATGCGTACCAGTACAGAACTTATAAGTTAGATTTCTGCCCCTACAATTTCCACATCTTTCTATTTTGGCAATCTGGTAAAGGTGAGGTTGATGTGTATCGTTTTATGTCCAAACATAGTTCAGATCACTATGTGCTTTTTTGTCAGGATCCCTTGTCACACCTCGCCACCGATGCGTCATCATGTATGAAGTTGATGCATAGAAGGACAAATTTAAGTTACATTTTTTTCTCAAACTCATTAATAATTCATTAAGTTTAAACACAAAAAATCGAGACCGTGACAGTGTTTGGATATCTGATCTCAGTTAGCATAGATTTTTACGATTTTTTTCGATTGAGAAGATATATCAAACACTCAAGACAGTATCTGACCAAATTTCTAAACACCTTGAAGTTCGTCAAAAATACTCCGCTACGCGTCGCAGTTTCAACCCTCTTCTCGGTGTTTGGAAATGTGGTCAAACACGGTCTTTCGTGCTTGATACATTACGCCACCATTTGACACTACTTTAAGAATAAAGGTTAATGTAAGTCTTGGAACACGCAGGTGGATGCATCACTTCGTAAAATATGTCACTATCAACAGAATGTGCCGCAGCATTACTATCTTTTAGATACCCCAGTTACCAGTACGAAAAAGAAAATTCGTACACACTCATTCATCGTTAGAGAGTTTAAGCATGACGTTTACCGCAGACGGCAAACGGCAAAGATAACCTCTGAGTTTGTGTTCTTTTCTTCTAATCCGTAAATATAGCACACAAAAAAAGAATAACGTCTCCTACTATTCACCGCAAATACAAATAATTTCACTCTACTGTACAAACAGCTGAAGACAGACGGCAAAAGTTTCATCTCTCTATTGACTTTGTATAAATACGGTTAGTCGGCAATAACGAAGCAAAAAGACGAATTTTTCCGCGAATTTTTTCGTGTTCATTGACATTTTCATAACCCTTCATTAATTTCCTGGATCGCTGTGGTATTGTAAGCGCCGATCAAGATGGCAGCCATTTGTGTCCGTATTTATCGTCTCATTTCGTTGTTCACCTCCCTTCCGTCCATGGTTATGCTGACGACACCCAGATTTACCTTTCCTTCCGACCTTGTTCTATCCATTCGGAATTTAACGCTGTCTCTGTCATTGAAAAGTGCATCGCTGATGTCCGCTCTTGGTTTATTGGTAATCGTCTAATGATCAATGACGCGAAAACTGAATTTGTAATTATTGGCTCCCGTCAACAGCTTGAAAAAACATCTATTGATTCTATTATCATTGGCGACACTGTCATTAAACCGTTAGAAAGCGTCCGGAACCTTGGGGCCTGGTTCGATGCTCATATGCGAATGAATGTTCACATTGGCAAGATTTGTAGCAAGGCTTTTCGCGGTCTATACAGCATAAGACAGATCAGAAAATTCCTTACCGCGCAATCCACAAAGACACTGATCCACGCCTTTGTATCTTCGCACCTTGATTACTGCAATGCACTTCTATTTGGTCTACCTAAATACCAGATTGATCGTTTACAGAAAGTTCAGAATGCCGCGGCTAGAGTGATTTTTCGGATTGCGAAATTTGATCATATCACACCCGCTCTTATCGACTTACATTGGCTCCCAGTATCGTTTAGAGTTCAGTTTAAATTGCTTCTTCTTGTTTACAAGGCACTACACAACCAAAGTCCTTCCTACATAAGTGATCTTTTATCCCTGAAACCAGCTACTAATTACGCTCTTCGTTCGTCTGCAAAATCTCTTCTGGTTGTTCCAAAAGTCAACTGCTCTACACTTGGGGATCGGGCCTTTGCTCGTGCTGCTCCTGTTTTATGGAACTCGCTGCCATTAACTATAAGAACAAGTAGCAGCCTCGCCATTTTCAAAAAGCAACTGAAAACATTTCTTTTTAAGAAAGCTTTTGACTTGTGGAAATAGTTTTAAAGTTTAGCATAGTTGTTGTAATAGTTTTAAAGTTCAGTGATTTCCATTTATTCATTTATTTTAACTTAATGTAAAGCGCTTTTGAGTATGTTTGTCTAGTTCTAGCGCTATACAAGTCTATTATTATTATTATATTATTATTATTATTAATTGTAAGTTAACTCCTCAGCCATGGTTGTAACCTTTATAAGACAAATGGATCGGCAAATTGTCGATTGTGACTGCTAGACTGTGACTTGCTGGCGGGCTAGACTGGCGACCCGCACTTCGAAATCGAAAAAAATATATCTAATCGTAGCTAGACTCCGAATTGTATTGCTAGATGACACAGTTCCTTCATTAAGAGTGTGTCCATGTAAAAACCAGGCAGAACCCGGCCACAGGTGATACAGCTCAAATCACCCATTTTGCTCAAACTTGGCACAAGTGTTGGGTTTGGTGAATGAATGATTGTAGCAAAAGAGTAGGTCAAAATATTTTGTTATACCTCCCAACTCAAATACGTTTTCCGATTGGAGGGGAACGTCCCCTGTCATGGGTCAAAACTTACTAAATCCCTAGGCCCAACAAAACTCACTAACTCCCTAGGGAAACAGCGATTTGAACTTTCGACCCACGCGTGATCTGGTCGTGCACATTGAAACAGCGGCAGATTTGTGTAGCAGTCGGCCTGATGTCAAAAAGCCATCGAAGTAGGGCAACGTTTCTCACTAGAGAAGGCATTCATTGTTCAAGAAAAGGGATTTAGATCGTAAGGTTCTATGTAAACAGTACGACAGCACAGAAAATGTCCCCAAAGATTTCTTATAAGAACTTTATCGATTGCTATCACTATCCATGTTAGAATAATGTGTATTTGGTTTTGCCCATTGCAGATATTTGCCATCAATTAAAAGCCATTCACAACACTACGAAATATGCACCTGACTTAAGATGAAGCCATGGTTCAAATGAACATCTTTCCTTTTAGACTGATAGTTGTAGAACATGATTCAGCGGATTCTATTTTCACATGCCTTTTCTTGTTGTAGAAAATCTAAACCAAAGATGGCTAGTTAAATATGCATAAACTAGTGTGAAATGGCTTTTTTTGCAGGGGGTCTCAAGTTTGAGCGAAATCTGTGATATTAGCTGTATCACCTCCTGCCTGGTTTCTTCATGGACACACTCAAAAGTCTTGTCCATTTTTGATAAAATATAAAGCACAAATAGCCCAAAATATGTTTTCACAACCCACGAAACCCAGTCAAACGTCTTTCGAGTGTTTTGATGACGTCACTAAAAGCCCGACCCAGATTCCACTATGCTATACAGCCTGCGTCGCAGACAGTCTAAACTACCGGTATAGTCCGTCTGCGCAACGGCTCCCAAAAGCTTGTTCCGATATCCCACAGTTTGTGTATCAATTTTTGATTGGCTAGTATCTTACGCACTTTCTGATTGGATAATTCTTACGAAAGCGATCACGCAACTATCACGTAATGCTAAAAATAATTGTGTGCGGGTTTCCCAAGAACATTTGTACATTTGTACATTATTAAACGTCAAATCAAGTTCGAGTTGGAAATAAGATGTCTGCAATAATAGAAGAAGATTGGTAAAAAGCGTTCAAATCCGTGAGAGAGCAGTTTGAAATCGATAATCTTCTACCTGAACAGGAAAACTCGCTTCGCGAGTTTCTTGGCGGTTAAAATATTCTTGTAAATTTGCCGACGGGCTACGGTAAATCTTTAATATTCCAGTGCCTTCCGATCGCTGCCGATGCTCTGTTCGAAAAGCCTCGTGGTTCCACTATTCTCGTTGTAATATCGCCATTGCGATCGCTTATGGAAGACCATATTCTCTGGCGAAGCAGGACAAAGATAAATATGACAATCGTGAAAAGAAGCAGCATAACTTGCAACAGTTAATCAAACAGCCGGGCCCGGCGTAATATTACAAAATGCAAATAACCGACATGTTCGCAGAATATTTCAAACTTTGACCCTCCAGAGCTAACATTTAGAGAGCTTAAAACATATCCTGCAGTACAAATGAGCCAAAAAAAAACTACCACGTGGCAAAAAACAGAGGTGTCAAACTCTTACAAATTACACGTGGATAAGAGCGGAAACCACACAGACCTATGACCTCTAACGGCTCTACTCTGGAAATGTCCTCCTAAAATCACAGGATTATCGCTTAGCGAAATATTCAAAGATCCCCCTATCATATCATACAAAAGGGGCAGATCCTTAAAGATACACTAGTTCGAGCAAAACTTTCAAAGCGGTTATTTATTAATACACGTGAATAGAAATTGTGTAGGCCTGTCCCTCTATTGTTAGCATTGCGTGATATACTTCGCAAGAATATCACCAATCACAAGGCGCGTAAGAAATCAGAAATGGATACACAGATCCGTGTATCCATGCGGGATATCAGAACAAGCTTTTGGGAGCCGTTTCGCAGACGGACTGTATTGGGGATTTTAAGACACGTCCGGCTGCAACGCAGGCTATGCAGATCCCTCTATGGCCGCAGAAATTACAACTTTAAACGCTTGTGGAAACGCGGGGATTTTATCAATGAAGATAATTTTTTCGCTGAAGTAATTGGGAAAACTAGTAGATTTCAAGAAAGGAAAAAAAATTGGGGGGGGGGGTGGGGAGTTAGTTGCACTTTAATATTTTTGCTGTGATGCTTGTGGACCACCGTAAAAAGAAGAAAAAATTCATGGCAAAACAAAATCACTTCGCCACAAAGCAAAATCAACTCACGTCAAAACAGTATCAACTCATGGCAACACAAAAGTCAACTCACGGAAAAACAAAATGAACCCAGGCAAAACAGAGTCACTTCATGGTAAAACAAATTAACGGTAAAATAAAGTCAACTCGACACAACAAAACAAAATCAACGGCTCATGCCGAAACAAACTGATCAACTCACAGCAAAACAAGATCAACTCACGGCAAAACAAAATCTACGCGCGGAAAATTAATAAAGATTACCTACCTACCCACCCGTGACATATTGTGCCGTTGTACCTTCAACAGATCACTCCACTTACGAAGAAACTCTGAAAAAAATTTTTCTCTTGAATACCCATAAAACATTTCCCCAATCTATAGAAAAAGGCACGAAAAAACTGCCAGAAAACAATTTTCCCAAACAGTTTCCCCTTTACAATCGCTATGCTAATTAACACGTCAAATGCAATGCGTGAGGCTGACGTGACGAGCGCAGGAGTCCGACCTCGTGCCAGGCTTTCCTTCGAATTTCACTCTTCGAAAATTAGATCTCTTCTAGCTATGAAGCGGTAAAGATACAGTAAAACTATTGATGCAATTGGAAAGAGCATATATCGGAACCTTTTCATCAAGTTTCATTTTATTTCAAACTTTAAAAGTCGTCGAAAAGTAAGCAATCAAACTTTTCAACTGCTATTTTCGCCTGCAAGATATTTTAGGAAAAAAATAATAGTGGCTCGCTTCAAAAACTGTATTAAAAAAATCTACAACTTCACACAAAAGTATGCTTCGTTAATGAGGAGAAATGCAGTTTTAAAGCCGTCTAAAAAAACGCGCGTTCTCATCACGAGACCAGTGGCGTAACAACCACGAGGTATCAAAGAGTGTATCTTCAAAAAAATATTGATCAACACGCAAGTTCAGGTTTTTGTAAGTTTTAACCAAGAAAGAGATACCCCTCGAACAAGTCCCCCACCTTTTTAGATCATGCGAATACCCCCTTAAAAAAAGTCACGAGGCCATTTATAAATGCTCTACAGTATTACCCTTTAAAATATATAAATTGCCTTTCAATCTTTCAATGTCTGTCCTCACACAGACATGAAACGCACTTTTAGACATGCTCGCGTGACTGATGACATCACCACACCAAGTTTGCAAAAAATATCTATTTCAGGGCAAGAGATATTTTCCCATAATGTGGCACCCTCCCGGACTTCAAAACTGACAAAATTATTTGACATGCAAATTTTTCAGCTGCAAAGGATGCTGGGAAGCTTCTTATTATAATTATAATATTGTTTTAATTATTATGATTATTATATAAAACTGTTTTCGCCTACTGAATCAAGAAAGCTGTTACTTTAGCTTAGAGCAAACGTGCTTGAACAGATGTCAATAGCTCCTGGAACATTACAAACGACTTGTACTTGACTTATGTAAACTGACGGAGAGATCGGAAAGAGAGCAACCTTATTCGATTAATAATAGACGGATTGATGTGCAATATATATGAAACAATTCATATTTGAACTGCGGTTGTAGATGAAAGTGAAGAATGATCATCGCAGTAAATTCTCCAATGTAAGCAATTGGAAAGAAGAAGCCTGAAAAAAATCAGGGCTTCAACGGGATTCGAACCCGTGACCCCCGCGACACCGGTGCGGACCTCGCTCCCAATGTGTGTCTTCACAGCTCAGTTGGTAGAGCATCGCACCGGTGTCGCGGAGATCACGGGTTCGAATCCCGTTGAAGCCCTGATTTTTTTCAGGCTTCTTCTTTCCGATTGCTTAAATTGGAAAATTTACTGCGATGATCATTCTTCACTTTAATAGACGGATTGTTAACAAACATTGCACGTTGTGGTACATCATACCATCATAATAACCGCATAATCTGACAAACGCCTTTTACAAGTCTCTGCAGATGACGTGTTCCCTGGGTTTTGAATAATAATTAGCCAAAAACAGTTCTTTTGAGAATGAATGGTTTTCTGCATTGCACACGAATGGCTTTCTTCCTACTTTTCTAATAGGAGTCAGTTTGTTTCACTAGGCCATGTGGAATCTAACGTACAGCAAATTCTATGTGGTGTACCACAGGGTTCAGTTTTTTATATGTGAATGATCTGCATAAATGTTCCAGTGAATTAGATTTCCATCCCTTGGCAGACGATACCAACATTTTCTTACAAGATCAAAACTTACAATGCCTTGAATTAAATTAAATGAAGAATTAGATAAACTTAATCAATGGCTACAGTTAAATAGGTTATCTTTAAATACTGACAAAACAAATTTTGTAATTTTTGACCCTCCTCAAAGAGAAATTCCATCTTTTAATTTAAAAATCTCAAGTATGCCTGTGGAGCAAACAACTACTTAGGTCTTATCATCGATTGTCTTTTAAATTGGAAAAAACATGCTCATGAAGTGAGTAAGGAAATTTCAAGAGGTTAGCATCCTATCTAAGCTTAAGCATTTTGTTACTGATGATATTCTCACTCAGCTTTATTATTCCTCAGTGTATCCCTTTCTTACCTATGGCTTGGTTGTCTGGGGAAATACCTATGCCACAACTCTTAAACCCATTGTTACCTTGCAAAAACAGGCTCTACGTATAATCACATTCTCGAAACGAGATGCTTAGTCCAGCCCTATATTTTCAAAGTTAGGCTTAATTAAATTCATGGATCTGGTTACTATGCAAACTGCCGTTTTTATGTTTCAGTATTACCATAATTTATTACCCAAGGTCTTTGACAATTCCTTAACACCCATATCATCTATAATACTAGTCTAGCATCTAAGTCAACATATTATATCGATCAGGTTAGATCTAATTATGGCATGTTCAATCTACATCTCTCTAGTCCTTCTATCTGGAACAATGTGGATAAAGAGATAAAAAGCTTATCTCTGCGTTTATTTAAACAAACCTTGACAAAGCAATTTCTAAGTTCTTATGCTTAATCCTAGCTTAGTATTTTTCTTTAAGTTACTATCGCTCTTAATTAAACAATGCTTTGTCAATAACTAGTAGTATTACTACTCATATTTCTTTTTATATTTATATTTTTTTTTTCTCCCCCCTCTTTTCTTTATTTTCCTACAACCGTTTTACAGCATAATAATCCTTGTGACTACTTAGCTCGTTTAGTAGTTACTATTTTGGGTAGTTTTTTTGCTTATTTAAGTTTAATTTATTTTTTCCTATATGATATTCTATGTATTAAGCAAATTAAACTGGTTGTTGTTGTTATTGTTGTTGAGAACTACCCTCAGCTGGTCAATCACCCTACATAAATTACAGATACCCCTCGGTTCAAACTACTTACTGTCATGTTTTTCTTGTTAGGGTTTTGTCAGGGAATCAGTTAAAGGCCTTGCCTCCCGGAGCTTTTTCAAACAACATTGAACTGAAGACCCTGTAAGTTGAAATCAGTATGAATGAATCAATGAAAGACTTAGTCCTACCCATAACAGACAGAAAAAATCATAAAATGGGGTTGCTCGCAATGCTGTTGAATGCAAACGTTCAACAGCACCGGACAGCAATTTCCTAAAAAAATTTCACGAAAGGTAATTACTCGGGCTTTCGTGAGAAAGCCCGAGTCATAAAACACAAGCCGTTTTGTCTTGGTCGCCAAAAGAGGGCTCATGGTCCCAGGCGTTCCTAGCGTAGAGAGGGAAACTGGGGATGATAATGCTTGCTTTATCGTGAGTTCGCTCTTCGTGAACAACGAAATGTACAGAATTCTGTGTTTTGTGAAGAATGTTTTCTAAAGAACCACGCATTATACGTTCATCTCACATACAAAAATATCGGTCGTTTTCGGAACAGGTCGATTTACGAATTATATTGCTTGAAAACCTGCCAAATAAGTGACTTTCATGCTTGTTCTCACGAGATAACAAATGAGCAACATTACTGACTTAAAAACAAACTATGAGGCTGAGACAAACACCTGAGATGTTGAAACGATCAATAATCGTCGTAAATAGAACTTCGAAGATGAGGCAAACAATATGCAAATTGATAAAGAGGATACTCAAAGAAGCAGCTTGAATAGTAAATATCTAAGCGTAACTCTTGTGTTAAAAATTATCTTTATTCCTTTTTTTAATTTGCTTCTATTACGTTCAACTGGCTTACTTCGAAAGTACGATTTGATTAGATATATTGATTTAATTTTTCACTAAGGTCTTCGACGGACTCGAAAGCTATTGAAAATTCTGGAGTGGGCAATGTTACTAATGATACTTCTTCCAGCTTTCCTCTACATTGCTTGCATATTTCTAAGAAACTGAAACATAAGGAAATCTGTGACTTTTTTGTACAAATTACTTTTGTCATGCTTTCCTTTAGCGATTTCACTTTTTTACGTTTCTCAAGTAAGAATAACATTCATCTTTTAAAGATAGTGAGGTGGCCAAAAACTTACGTGGGCCTACAGGAAGCAGTACTCCAGTTTGCTGGTAGAGTAGTTTCATTATGATGGAGAAATTCCTCTCTCCCCTGACTTGACATGAGATGACCATTCACTTGGATTTAAAGAGTTCGTTTTATTTGAGCGCCATTTGATGCCAAATTTGTCCCGATGTCTTGCACAAATCGTAAGTTCAAGGTGACGTTCATTAATATCAAAAATGACTTTAAAAAGAAAACGGTCTCAAAATTAGGTACCAAAGTAGGAAATCCGGCAAAGGAAGTTGAATTAAATTAAATTTTCAACAGCAAAACACCTTATTTACCATTAAACTTAGCACTAAGATTTTGAAGGCCTTTTTTTCTGTCTACCATTACAAAGAGCGGTGTTTTGTCTATTGATGACTTCTTGCTTGACCATGAATTCGAGGCAAATCTCCCAACCCCTCTCATGGATATGGCGTTAATGCCCCACCCCAATATCAATCATTGACGTCATATTTCCCCCTCCACAGACACAAGAAATTTTGTGTAGCGGTCACGCGCGTCCTTTATCATCTTCTTTTATGGTCTTTTGACGTATTTTTTTCAATCTTTCGTCTAAATGAGGTGTTGTATACTTTTGCGACTTGTTAGGCTTCAAGCGGTATGTTGGTGTAGGTTTTATAAAGAGATAACTGTTGAAAGATCTTTATTATTATTATTATTATTATTATTATTATTATTATTATTATAGACCTTCGCGTACCTCAGTTCTTATGACATTGACGTTTTGTAAGTTTGACCTTGCGAGCAAAATCGGAGGTAAAATTCCGGAGGGGGTCACCCATATATAAAGGATGTGGATGCTCATCGAAAATTTTGAAAAGAACTCCTAAGAGATACCAAGATCTTGTTTTGTGTGGCTTGAATTTTTTTCACCTCTAAGCGGTACAATTCTAAAGCAACACATTAACTGACACTTTCATAATTTTTATTAGCGATAAAGACGATTGTTTTGAATACCTTCTACTGGTAAAGTTGATTGTCAAATATCTCCTATTATATTTTTTCAGCTCAATACCCTAAAAGGTACCGCGGAAGCTCTCGCTGTGTACTTTTTGAGGCTGAACACCTTAAGAGATACAAAAACCGCTTTCTCAACCCCTTAAGGGTACGAAGAGCACCCCTGTCCTTTTTATATGGAAGTCCCCCCCGGGGAGTAAAATTACAGGAAACAAATCCAAGGCTCGGGTTGTTGGCAGGTTCAAGAAATCAGCATTCACTGGAAATGTAGTACGCTAGAAAAAAGTTCACAAAACGTTTGTCTAGCCTGTGAAGACTGTTAAATCTACAACATACATACCTGCCTGTCCCAATAACAGTTTTGACTCCGAGCGTACAAAAGCGTCTCGAACGTTGTGAGATCGCAGATGTTGATCTTCTGATGTCTTTGGTACATTTGGCGATAACGACACTCTTGACGTTAACTGGATTGTCAACGCTACAACCACATGTTCCTCCTGCAATTTGCCCATATTCGCAAAAGTCATGTCGCAGCCACGACTTGTTGTACACGTGTACAGTTAGATCTCGAAACTCGTGAAACTTTGTGACGTAAACGTTACGTGTTGTCTCGTACTGTAAGTTCACTTCTGCAGGTGGACATTTCATCGTGTGAGTGCATTTCTATTTCTGCGATATGAATATAATACGCAGCTTAAATCTGTCTCTATCGTAAAGAATTCTCATTCCTGGACTGAGTGAATTAAGGAGAGCGCACCTCATTACAGAAGTGGATACGTATCTTTGTTACGCTCTGTGTTTTGATTTAAGTATAAACTGCTGTGGTTTCCAGCCAGGAAAAGCTCACTACGGTAAGACATAATTCCAAAGCATTCAGCGAATTTATTGTTATTTCGTTGTCAGGTTAATACCGCCGTTCACGGTTGTAGAAAAGAGATTTATGTTTAATTTGGCGATCAACATATTACATAGTGGGTCAAATTTCAAAATAAACTCCAGCGTTGCCTAAAATTGCGGGTAGTCGCCTTCGAATTTAAAAACTGTGATATCAAAGGCATTATAAGACAAGAAATTCAGTGGATTTTGAAGAGCCGCGGGTTGTTGATTTCACATTGACATGAGAGGTCAAAATACTCAAGTGACATATTTTGAAAATGCTGTCAGCTTTCGCGGTTTTATTTCCCCTATTTTATTTTTTTTCATCGATATCCTTGAATTTTGTCTAAATTCAGTCGAGATAAGTTTTTTCGCGGAGTATAAATTTAAAAAATTCGTCAAAAATTCAAGTTTAACTTTGATTTAGATTTTACACCGCTAATAGTTAGAGCTGAGGAAACCAGATATTTTGATTTCCTGGGTTAATCTTTTCTAGAACGCTTTCTATATTTAAACAACAGCAACAACAGCAAAAACAAAAACAACAACTTTATTATGACTCGCATATTTACAATTTTACGGAAATGTATACACATTAAGTTAAAAAAGCTTGACAATAGTAACAGCGCGTACCCGCAGATAGCCTGGGCTAATCTAGGCGGGCCACATCTATATTTATATTAGACCATTAATACATAAATAAGATTGTTATGCAACTACTTATAGAGGGATTTACAAAACCGTTTAATACAAGTACATTAACATATTTTGATTGACACTAGAGATAAACTAAACTATGGGTTGAAATTAATTAGGAACTAAATTTAAGAACTTAAGTCTGGGTGTCGACTTCAACATAGTCATCACTATCTGAAAGAGTCTCATATAAAAATCGAGCTTCCGGAAAATTTCCTATTTCGGCGTCAATTTAGGCTACCGCCGAGCGCAAAATACAAAAAAATTACAGAAAATAAATAAAAATCTATACCACCTAAAACTTATATTTTAGAAATAGTTCACCTAGGCCTATGTTCTGGCAAAGCTTGAAGAAACCGGTTTTTTTTTTCTATCTCGCATGACCTTAGCTGATCCTCAGAGCAAACTGCTCTTAAATGAAGAGAAATCGTCGTTATTAAAGCTTATAGAATAATTAAAACAATGCCTCCTCGACACAGTCTGTCAACATTCTAGAGACATTTAATGCGTACCAGTACAGGACTTATAAGTTAGATTTCCGCCCCTACAATTTCCACATCTTTCGATTTTGGCGATCTGGTAAAGGTGAGGTTGATGTGCATCGCTTCATGCTTAAACATAGTTTAGATCACTATGTGCTTTTTTGTCAGGATCCCTTGTCACACCTCGCCACCGATGCGTCATCATGCATGAAGTTGATGCATAGAAGGACAAATTTAAGTTACATTTTTTTCTCAAACTCATTAATAATTCATTAAGTTTAAACACAAAAAATCGAGACCGTGACAGTGTTTGGATATCTGATCTCAGTTAGCATAGATTTTTACGATTTTTTTCGATTGAGAAGATATATCAAACACTCAAGACAGTATCTGACCAAATTTCTAAACACCTTGAAGTTCGTCAAAAATACTCCGCTACGCGTCGCAGTTTCAACCCTCTTCTCGGTGTTTGGAAATGTGGTCAAACACGGTCTTTCGCTTTGCTTGATACATTACGTCACCATTTGACACTACTTTAAGAAATAAAGGTTAATGTAAGTCTTGGAACACGCAGGTGAATGGGTCACTTCGTAAAATATGTCACTATCAACAGAATGTGCCGCAGCATTACTATCTTTTAGATACCCCAGTTACCAGCACGAAAAAGAAAATTCGTACACACTCATTCATCGTTAGAGAGTTTAAGCATGACGTTTACCGCAGACGGCAAACGGCAAACATAACCTCTGAGTTTGTGTTCTTTTCTTCTAATCCATAAATATAGCACACAAAAAAAGAATAACGTCTCCTACTATTCACCGCAAATACAAATAATTTCACTCTACTGTACAAACAGCTGAAGACAGACGGCAAAAGTTTCATCTCTCTATTGACTTTGTATAAATACGGTTAGTCGGCAATAACGAAGCAAAAAGACGAATTTTTCCGCGAATTTTTTCGTGTTCATTGACATTTTCATAACTCTTCATTAATTGTAAGTTAACTCCTCAGCCATGGTTTTAACCTTTATAAGACAAATGGGTCGGCAAACTGTCGATTGTGTCTTGCTAGACTGTGACTTGCTGGCGGGCTAGACTGGCGACTCGCACTTCGAAATCGAAAAAAATATATCTAAAAAAATATATTAATCGTAGCTAGACTCCGAATTGTATTGCTAGATGATACAGTTCCTTCATTAAGAGTGTGTCCATGTAAAAGCCAGGCAGAACCCGGCCACAGGTGATACAGCTCAAATCACCCATTTTGCTCAAACTTGGCACAAATGTTGGGTTTGGTGAGTGAAAGATTGTAGCAAAAGAGTAGGTCAAAATATTTTATACCTCCCAACTCAAATACGTTTCCCGATTGGAGGGGAACGTCCCCTGTCATGGGTCAAAACTTACTAAATCCCTAGGCCCAACAAAACTCACTAACTCCCTAGGGAAACAGCGATTTGAACTTTCGACCCACGCGTGATCTGGTCGTGCACCTTGAAACAGCGGCAGATTTGTGTAGCAGTCGGCCTGATGTCAAAAAGCCATCGAAGTAGGGCAACGTTTCTCACTAGAGAAGGCATTCATTGTTCAAGAAAAGGGATTTAGATCGTAAGGTTCTATGTAACCAGTACGACAGCACAGAAATTTTCTCCAAAGATTTCTTATAAGAACTTTATCGATTGCTATCACTATCCATGTTAGAATAATGTGTATTTGGTTTTGCCCATTGCAGATATTTGCCATCAATTAAAAGCCATTCACAACACTACGAAATATGCACCTTACTTAAGATGAAGCCATGGTTCAAATGAACATCTTTCCTTTTAGACTGATAGTTGTAGAACATGACTCAGCGGATTCTATTTTCACATACCTTTTCTTGCTGTAGAAAATCTAAACCAAAGATGGTTAGTTAAATATGCATAAACTAGTGTGAAATGGCTATTTTTGCAGGGGGTCTCAAGTTTGAGCGAAATCTGTGATATTAGCTGTATCACCTCCTGCCTGGTTTCTTCATGGACACACTCAAAAGTCTTGTCCATTTTTGATAAAATATAAAGCACAAATAGCCCAAAATATGTTTTCACAACCCACGAAACCCAGTCAAACGTCTTTCGAGTGTTTTGATGACGTCACTAAAAGCCCGACCCAGATTCCACTATGCTATGCAGATCTAGCCTGCGTCGCAGACAGTCTAAACTACCGGTATAGTCCGTCTGCGCAACGGCTCCCAAAAGCTTGTTCCGATATCCCACAGTTTGTGTATCCATTTTTGATTGGCTAGTATCTTACGCACTTTCTGATTGGATAATTCTTGCGAAAGCGATCACGCAACTATCACGTAATGCTAAAAATAATTGTGTGCGGGTTTCCCAAGAACATTTGTACATTTGTACATTATTAAACGTCAAATCAAGCTCGAGTTGGAAATAAGATGTCTGCAATAATAGAAGAAGATTGGCAAAAAGCGTTCAAATCCGTGAGAGAGCAGTTTGAAATCGATAATCTTCTACCTGAACAGGAAAACTCGCTTCGCGAGTTTCTTGGCGGTTAAAATATTCTTGTAAATTTGCCGACGAGCTACGGTACATCTTTGATATTCCAGTGCCTTCCGATCGCTGCCGATGCTCTGTTCGAAAAGCCTCGTGGTTCCACTATTCTCGTTGTAATATCGCCATTGCGATCGCTTATGGAAGACCATATTCTCTGGCAAAGCAGGACAAAGATAAATATGACAATCGTGAAAAGAAGCAGCATAACTTGCAACAGTTAATCAAACAGCCGGGCCCGGCGTAATATTACAAAATGCAAATAACCGACATGTTCGCAGAATATTTCAAACTTTGACCCTCCAGAGCTAACATTTAGAGAGCTTAAAACATATCTTGCAGTACAAATGAGCCAAAAAAAAACTAGTACGTGGCAAAAAACAGAGGTGTCAAACTCTTACAAATTACACGTGGAAAACAGTGGAAACCACACAGACCTATGACCTCTAACGGCTCTACTCTGGAAATGTCCTCCTAAAATCACAGGATTATTGCTTAGCGAAATATTCAAAGATCCCCCTATCGTATCATACAAAAGGGGCAGATCCTTAACTAGTTCGAGCAAAACTTTCAAACCGGCTATTTATTAATACACGTGAATAGAAATTGTGTAGGCCTGTCCCTCTATTGTTAGCATTGCGTGATATATTTCGCAAAAATATCACCAATCACAAGGCGCGTAAGAAACTAGCTAATCAGAAATGGATACACAGATCCGTGTATCCATGCGGGATATCAGAACAAGCTTTTGGGAGCCGTTTCCCAGACGGACTATATTGGGGATTTTAAGACACGTCCGGCTGCAACGCAGGCTATGCAGATCCCACTATGGCCGCAGAAATTACAACTTTAAACGCTTGTGGAAACGCGGGGATTTTATCAATGAAGATAATTTTTTCCCTGAAGTAATTGGGAAAACTAGTAGATTTTAAGAAAGGAAAAAAATTGAGTGGGGGGGGGGGGGAGGGGGTTAGTTGCACTTTAATATTTTTGCTGTGATGCTTGTGGACCACCGTAAAAACAAGAAAAAATTCATGGCAAAACAAAATCACTTCGCCACAAAACAAAATCAACTCACGGCAAAACAATATCAACTCATGGCAACACAAAAGTCAACTCACGAAAAGACGAAATGAACCCAGGCAAAACAGAGTCACTTCATGGCAAAACAAATTAACGGCAAAATAAAGTCAACTCGACACAACAAAACAAAATCAACGGCTCATGCCGAAACAAACTGATCAACTCACAGCAAAACAAGATCAACTCACGGCAAAACAAAATCTACGCGCGGAAAATTAATAAAGATTACCTACCTACCTACCCGTGACATATTGTGCTGTTGTACCTTCAACAGATCACTCCACTTACGAAGAAACTCTGAAAAAAATTTTTCTCTTGAATACCCATAAAACATTTCCCCAATCTATAGAAAAAGGCACGAAAAAAACTGCCAGAAAACAATTTTCCCAAACAGTTTCCCCCTTTACAATCGCTATGCAAATTAACACGTGAAATGCAATGCGTGGAGCTGACGTGACGAGCGCAGGAGTCCGACCTCGTGCCAGGCTTTCCTTCGAATTTCACTCGTCGAAAATTAGATCTCTTCTAGCTATGAAGCGGTAAAAATACAGTAAAACTATTGATGCAATTGGAAAGAGCATATATCGGAACCTTTTCATCAAGTTTCGTTTTATTTCAAACTTTAAACGTCGTCGAAAAGTAAGCGATCAAACTTTTCAACTGCTATTTTCGCCTGCAAGATATTTTAGGAAAAAAATAATAGTGGCTCTTTTCAAAAACTGTATTAAAAAAATCTACAACTTCACACAAAAGTATGCTTCGTTAATGAGGAGAAATGCGGTTTTAAAGCCGTCTAAAAAAAACGCGCGTTCTCATCACGAGACCAGTGGCGTAACAACCACAAGGTATCAAAGAGTGTATCTTCATAAAAATATTTATCAACACGCAAAATTAGGTTTTTGTAAGTTTTAACCAAGAAAGAGATACCCCTCGAACAAGTCCCCACTTTTTTAGATCATGCGAATAGCCCCCTTAAAAAAAAGTCACGAGGCCATTTATAAATGCTCCATAGTATTGCTCTTTAAAATATATAAATTGCCTTTCAATTTTTCAATGTCTGTCCTCACACAGACATGAAACGCACTTTTAGACATGTTCACGTGACTGATGACATCACCACACCAAGTTTGCAAAAAATATCTATTTCAGGGCAAGAGATATTTTCCCATAATGTGGCACCCTCCCGGACTTCAAAACTGACAAAATTATTTGACATGCAAATTTTTCAGCTGCAAAGGATGCTGGGAAGCTTCTTATTATAATTATGATATTGTTTTTAATTATTATGATTATTATATAAAACTGTTTTCGCCTACTGAATCAAGAAAGCTGTTACTTTAGCTTAGAGCAAACGTACTTGAACAGATGTCAATAGCTTCTGGAACATTACAAACGACTTGTACTTGACTTATGTAAACTGACAGAGAGATCGGAAAGAGAGCAACCTTATTCGATTAATAATAGACGGATTGAAGTGCAATATATATGAAACAATTCATATTTGAACAGCGGTTGTAGATGAAAGTGAAGAATAATCATCGCAGTAAATTCTCCAATGTAAGCAATTGGAGAGAAGAAGAAAGAAAAAAATCAGGGCTTCAACGGGATTCGAACCCGTGACCCCCGCGACACCGGTGCGGACTTCGCTCCCAATGTCTGTCTTCATAGCTCAGTTGGTAGTGCATCGCACCGGTGTCGCGGAGATCACGGGTTCGAATCCCGTTGAAGCCCTGATTTTCTTCAGGCTTCTTCTTTCTAATTGCTTAAATTGGAAAATTTACTGCGATGATCATTCTTCACTTTAATAGACGGATTGTTAACAAACATTGCACGTTGTGGTACATTATACCATCATAATAACCGCATAATCTGACAAACGCCTTTTACAAGTCTCTGCAGATGACGTGTTCCTTGGGTTTTGAATAATAATTAGCCAAAAACAGTTCTTTTGAGAATGAATGGTTTTCTGCATTGCACACGAATGGCTTTCTTCCTACTTTTCTAATAGGAGTCAGTTTGTTTCACTAGGCCATGTGGAATCTAGCGTACAGCAAATTCTATGTGGTGTACCACAGGCTTTGCAGACGATACCAACATTTTCTTGCAAGATCAAAACTTACAATGCCTTGAATTAAATTATATGAAGAATTAGATAAACTTAATCAATGGCTACAGTTAAATAGGTTATCTTTAAATACTGACAAAACAAATTTTGTAATTTTTGACCCTCCTCAAAGAGAAATTCTATCTTTTAATTTAAAACTCTCAAGTATGCCTGTAGAGCAAACAAATACTTAGGTCTTATCATCGATTGTCATTTAAATTGGAAAAAACATGCTCATGAAGTGAGTAAGAAAATTTCAAGAGGTTAGCATCCTATCTAAGCTTAAGCATTTTGTTACTGATGATATTCTCACTCAGCTTTATTATTCCTTAGTGTATCCCTTTCTTACCTATGGCTTGGTTGTCTGGGGAAATACTTATGCCACAACTCTTAAACCCATTGTTACCTTGCAAAAACAGGCTCTACGTATAATCACATTCTCGAAACGAGATGCTTAGTCCAGCCCTATATTTTCAAAGTTAGGCTTAATTAAATTCATGGATCTGGTTACTATACAAACTGCCGTTTTGATGTTTCAGTATTACCATAATCTATTACCCAAGGTCTTTGACAATTCCTTAACACCCATATCATCTATAATACTAGTCTAGCATCTAAGTCAACATATTATATCGATCAGGTTAGATCTAATTATGGCATGTTCAATCTACATCTCTCTAGTCCTTCTATCTGGAACAATGTGGATGAAGAGATAAAAAGCTTATCTCTGTGTTTATTTAAACAAACCTTGACAAAGCAATTTCTAAGTTCTTATGCTTAATCCTAGCTTAGTATTTTTCTTTAAGTTACTATCGCTCTTAATTAAACAATGCTTTGTCAATAACTAGTAGTATTACTACTCATATTTCTTTTTATATATATTTTTTTTCTCCCTCCTCTTTTCTTTATTTTCCTACAACCGTTTTACAGCATAATAATCCTTGTAACTACTCAGCTCGTTTAGTAGTTACTATTTTGGGCAGTTTTTTCGCTTATTTAAGTTTAATTTATTTTTTTCCTATATGATATTCTATGTATTAAGCAAATTAAACTGGTTGTTGTTGTTATTGTTGTTGAGAACTACCCTCAGCTGGTCAATCACCCTAGATAAATTACAGATACCCCTCGGTTCAAACTACTTACTGTCATGTTTTTCTTGTTAGGGTTTTGTCAGGGAATCAGTTAAAGGCCTTGCCTCCTGGAGTTTTTTCAAACAACACTGAGCTGTTATTCCTGTAAGTTGAAATCAGTATGAATGAATCAATGAAAGACTTAGTCCTACCCATAACAGACATAAAAAATCATAAAATGGGGTTGCTCGCAATGCTGTTGAATGCAAACTTTCAACAGCACCGAACAGCAATTTCCTAAAAAAAATTTCACGAAAGGTAATTACTCGGGCTTTCGTGAGAAAGCCCGAGTCATAAAACACAAGCCGTTTTTTCTTGGTCGCCAAAAGAGGGCTCATGGTCCCAGGCGTTCCTAGCGTAGAGAGGGAAACTGGGGATGATAATGCTTGCTTTATCGCGAGTTCGCTCTTCGTGAACAACGTAATGTACAGAATTCTGTGTTTTGTGAAGAATGTTTTCTAAAGAACCACGCCTTATACGTTCATCTCACATACAAAAATATCGATCGTTTTCGGAACAGGTCGATTTACGAATTATATTGCTTGAAAACCTGCCAAATAGGTGACGTTCATGCTTGTTCTCACGAGATAACAAATGAGCAACATTACTGACTTAAAAACAAACTGTGATGCTGAGATAAACACCTCAGATGTTGAAAAGATCAATAATCGTCGTAAATAGAACTTCGAAGATGAGGCAAACAATATGCAAATTGATAAAGAGGATACTCAAAGAAGCAGTTTGAATAGTAAATATCTAAGCGTAACTCTTGTGTTAAAAATGATCTTTATTCTTTTATTTAATTTGCTTCTATTACGTTCAACTGGCTTACTGGGAAAGTACGATTTGATTAGATATATTAATTTAATTTTTCACTAGGGTCTTCGACAGACTCTGAAGCTATAGGGAATTCTGGAGTGGGTTACTAATGATGCTTCTTCCAGCTTTCCTCTACATTGCTTGCATATTTCTAAGAAGCTGAAACATAAGGAAATCTGTGACATTTTTGTACAAATTACTTTTGTCATGCTTTCCTTTAGTGATTTCACTTTTTTACGTTTCTCAAGTAAAAATAACATTCATTTTTTAAAGATAGTAAGATAGCTAAAAAGTCACGTGGGCCTACAGGAAGCAGTACTTCAGTCTGCTGGTAGAGTAATTTCATAATGACGAAGAGAAATTCCTCTCTCCCCCGACACTGACCCTCCATGAGATGACCATTCACTTGGATTTAAACAGTTCGTTTTATTCGAGCGCCATCTGATGCCAAATTTGTCCCGATGTCTTGCGCAAATCGTAAGTTCAAGGTGACCTTCATTAATATCAAAAATGACTTAAAAAAGAAAACGGTCTCAAAATTAGGTACCAAAGTCGGAAATCCGGCAAAGGAAGTTGAATTAAATTAAATTTTTAACAGCAACACACTTTATTTACCATTAAACTTAGCACTAAGATTTTGAAGGCCTTTTTTTCTGTCTACCATTACAAAGAACGGTGTTTTGTCTATTGATGACTTCTTGCTTGACAATGAATTCGAGGCAAATCTCCCAACCCCTCTCATGGATATGGCGTTAAAGTTCCACCCCAATATCAATCATTGACATCATACTTCCCCCTCCACGGGCACAAGAAATTTTGTGTAGCGGTCACGCGCGTCCTTTATCATATTTTCTGGTCTTTTGACGTATTTTTTCAATCTTTCGTCTTAATGAGGTGTTGTACACTTTTGCGACTTGTTAGGCTTCAAGCGGTATGTATGTGTAGGTTTCATAAAGAAAATACTGAAGATCTTCGCGTACCTCAGTTCTTATGACATTGACTTTTTGTAAGTTTGACCTTGCGAACAAAATCGGAGGTAAAATTCCGGAGGGGAGGGGAGGGGGTCACCCATATATAAAGGATGCGGATGCTCATCGGAAATTTTGAAAAGAACTCCAAAGAGATTCCAAGATCTTGTTTTGTGTGGCTTGAATTTGTTTTCACCTCTAAGAGGTACAATTCTAAAGCAACACATTAACTGACACTTTCATAATTTTTATTAGCGATAAAGACGATTGTTTTGAATACCTTCTACTGGTAAAGTTGATTGTCAAATATCTCCTATTATATTTTTTCAGCTCAATACCCTAAAAGGTACCGCGGAAGCTCCCGCTGTGTACTTTTTGAGGCTGAACACCTTAAGAGATACAAAAACCGCTTTCTCAACCCCTTAAGGGTACGAAGAGCACCCCTGTCCTTTTTATATGGAAGTCCCCCCGGGGAGTAAAATTACACGAGACAAATCCAAGGTTCGGGTTATTGGCAGGTTCAAGTAATCAGCATTTACTGGAAATGTATGGAAGAAAAAAAATCGCAAAACGTTTCCCTATCCTGTGAAGACTGTTAAATCTGCAACATACATACCTGTCCGTGCCCATAACAGTTTTGACTCCGAGTGTACAGAAGCCTCTGGAACGTTGTGAGATCCCAGATGTCCTAGGATGTCTTCAGGTACATTTAGCGATAGCGACTCTTGACGTTAGCTGGATTGTTAACGCTACAACCTCATGTCCCTCCTGCAATTTGCCCATATTCGCAAAAGCCATGTCGCAGCCACGACTTGTTGTACCACGTGTACAGTTAGATCTCGAAACTTGTAAACGTTACGTGTTGTCTCGTACTGTAAGTTCACTTCTGCAGGTGGACATTTCATCGTGTGAGTGCATTTCTATTTTTGCGGGTTGTTGCCGCGGGTTGTTGATTTCACATTGACATGAGAGGTCAAAATACTCAAGTGACCTGTTTTGAAAATGCTGTCAGATTTCGCCGTTTTATTTATCCCATTTTATTTTTTTTCATCGATATCCTTGAATTTTGTCTTAATTCAGTCGAGATAAGTTTTGTCGCGGGGCATAAATTTAAAAAATTCGTCAAAACTTCAAGTTTAACGTTAATTTAGATTTTACACCGCTAATAGTTAGAGCTGAGGAAACCAGATATTTTGATTTCCTGGGTTAATCTTTTCTAGAACGCTTTCTATATTTAAACAACAACAACAACAGCAACAACTTTATTATGACTCGCATATTTACAATTTTACGGAAATGTATACACATTAAGTTAAAAAAGCTTGACAATAGTAACAGCGCGAACCCGCAGATAGCCTGGGCTAATCTAGGTGGGCCACATCTATATTTATATTAGACCATTAATACATAAATAAGACTGTTTAGCAACTACGTACTTACAGAAGGATTTACAAAACCGTTTAATACAAGTACATTTACATATTTTGATTGACACTAGGAGCTATGATTTACTAGAGATAAACTAAACTATGGGTTGAAATTAATCAGGAACTAAATTTAAGAACTTGAGTCAGGGTGTCGACTTCAACATAGTCATCACTATCTGAAAGAGTCTCATATAAAAATTGAGCTTCCGGAAAATTTCCTATTTCGGCGTCAATTTAGGCTGCCGCCGAGCGCAAAATCCAAAAAAATTACGGAAAATAAATAAAAATCTATACCACCTGAAACTTATATTTTAGAAATAGTTCACCTAGGCCTATATTCTGGAAAAGCTTGAGAAAATCGTTTTTTTTTTTTGTTTGTTTGTTTGTTTTTTTTTTCTATCTTGCATGACCTTAGTTGATCCTCAGAGCAAACTGCTCTTAAATGAAGAGAAATCGCCGTTACTAAAGCTTATAGAATAATTAAAACAATCCGTCCTGGACACAGTCTGTCAACATTCTAGAGACATTTAATGCGTACCAGTACAGGACTTATAAGTTAGATTTCTGCCCCTACAATTTCCACATCTTTCGATTTTGGCGATCTGGCAAAGGTGAGGTTGATGTGTCCAAACATAGTTCAGATCACTATGCGCTTTCTTGTCACGATCCCTTGTTACACCTCGCCACCGATGCGTCGTCACGCATGAAGTTGATGCATACGAGGACAAATTTTAAGTTACATTTTTTTCTCAAACTCATTAATAATTCATTAATTTTAAACTCAGGAAATCATCACCGTAACAGTGTTTGGATATCTGATCTCAGTTAGCATAAATTTTTACGATTTTTTCGATTGAGAAGATATATCAAACACTCAAGACAGTATCTGACCAAATTTCTAAACACCTCGAAGTTCGTCAAAAATACTCCGCTACGCGTCGTATTTTCAACCCTGTTCTCGGTGTTTGGAAATGTGGTCAAACATGGTCTTTCGTGCTTGATACATTACGTCACGATTTGACACTACTTTAAGAAATAATGGTTAATGTAAGTCTTGGAACGCGCAGGTGGATGAACCGCTTCGTAAAATATGTCACTATCAACAGAATGTGTCGCAGCATTACTATCTTTTAGATACCCTAGTTACCAGTACGAAAAAGAAAATTTGCGTAACTCGCAATGTCTATATTCATACACACTAATTCATTATTAGAGAGTTTAACCATGACGTTTACCGCAGACGGCAAACGGCAAAGATAGCCTCTGATTTTGTGTTCTTTTCTCCTAATCCGTAAATTAAGCACACAAAAATAGAATAACGTCTCCTACTATTCACCGCAAGCACAAATAATTTCACTCTACCGTACAAACAGCTGAAGACAGACGACAAAACTTTCATCTCTCTATTGACTTTGTATAAATATGGTCGGTTGGCAATAACGAAGCAAAAAGACGAATTTTTCCGCGAATTTTTTCGTGTTCGTTGACATTTTCATAACTCTTCATTAACTGTAAATTAATTCTTCAGCCATGGTTTTAACCTTAATAAGACAAAAGGGTCAGCAAATTGTCGATTGTGACTTGCTAGAGTGTGACTTGGCGGGGTAGACTGGCGACCCGCACTTCCGAATCGAAAAAAATATATACGTCGTAGCCGTCCTAATCATAGCTAGACTCCGAATTGTATTGCTCGATGATATAGTTCTTTCATTAAGAGTGTGTCCATGAGTAGACCAGGCAGAGCCCGGCCGCACGTGATACAACTCAAATCACCCATTTTACTCAAACTTGGCCCAAATGTTGGGTTTGGTGAGTGAATGATTGTGGCAAAAGAGTAGGTCATCATTTTGCTCGGAGTGTTCTAACAGTCGTCCGCCACTTGCAAAACGTGAGCAGCGAGACAGAAAACCACAAATGTTTCTTAGTCAATCGCACTACGCTGTCCAGATTTCTTTCTTACAAAGTTTCCAGACTTCGCTCTCTTGGAAAGTTCCAAGACTTCGCCTTTCTGTTGGCCAGTCCGAATAACTGTCATGGTGTTAGTTGAGTACTTGACTTTGTTTGGTGGTCGTAGTTCAGACAATTCGGCTAATGTGGATTGCGTGACAATGGTGAACATATGACGTTTTGCAAAGTGAGTGAAGATGGCGACGTAGACCCCGAGGGGAGGGGGACACCCATATAAAAAGGACGGGGGTGCTCATGGAAATTTTGAGAAGAACCCTTAAGAAGTACCAAGGTCCTGTTTTGTGGGGGTGGCTTGAATTGTTTTTCCCCTAAGAGATACCAATTCTTACATAACACATTATCTACTGTCATATTTCTTTTTCGGATCAGTACCCTAAAAAGCATCCCAAAAGCTCCCGCTGTGGACCTTTTGAGGCTCAACACCCTAAAGGCTGCTTAAACTTCATTTTTAACCCTTAAAAGGTAGGAAAAACACCCCCGTCATTCTTATATGGTAGTCTGCCCGCCTCGCCGTGGGCGTGGACTGGGAATCAAAACTGTTCCTTCGCTCGCCTCGTGTAGGCAGGGTGTTTTCTCTCTACGTCTCCCTGAAAAAATGGAAACTACAGTCGAACCTCTACAGAAATGGCCACCTCTCTGCAACGGCC
The DNA here is from genome assembly GCF_964199315.1 of Orbicella franksi. Classification (NCBI taxonomy): domain Eukaryota; kingdom Metazoa; phylum Cnidaria; class Anthozoa; order Scleractinia; family Merulinidae; genus Orbicella; species Orbicella franksi. Next base: position 7,870,991 of record NC_138146.1, read on the forward strand.
ACTTTTTTCGTGCCGGCGGACGGTCACTCTTATTTTAACGTCTCTAGAATGGCCACCTCTACACAACGGCAGCAGCCACTAAAACGCGTCCCAACTGCCAAAATAACTTCTCTGAAACAGCCAGTTAATCAACAACTGACGAATCCTGTCTACAAAACTCCATTTTTAATTGGACATGGTCACGAAACTTGATCAATACCGCGCGTCGTTGGTCTCTATTTCTGTCTGGTTTCTGTCTTATTGATATATTTTGATTGTGTTATGTATTTACATGTTATACTGAGCATTTTCTTTTTAAGATAAAAAATGTTGAATCCCAAGAAAATATGGTAGGTAAGTAAGGTATATATATGGGCGCTTTCCATTGGACCAAAAATTTCCGAATTTTCTCGAACCTTTCCCAGGAAATTTCCGCACCAGCATGCCTGTTTCGAAAATTTCAGAATTTTTGGTCGAATGGAAAGCGCCCATATTATAGTTTCAATTACATAGTTTAACAGAAAGCAACAGGCGTGAATGTGTCTGTAAACGCACACCGTGTATCAAAAATCCGATGCCCTCTAGGCTTCTTTTGCTCTTTTTGTATCTTAGCACTGTCAACGGTGCATTTCTATTCAAAAAGTACAAACGACAAACATGTATTTTGAAGGTAAAGAGGAAGGGTGTGTTGTACAACTTTTGTGAACGCGGTAATACTTTCCATTAATCTACGTAGACATGCCGTGATAGCAGGACCCGCGGCTATGTGATTCGTCGAGTTCTGTCCTTTTGCAGAATTAAACAACACCCCCCTCCCCCCTACATCTTCCAATTTCGTCCAAAAATGTTTAGTTAGGCTGAAAATGCTTGCACGAGCAAACAGTTTGGATTCACTCGCCGTCGTCTTCACTCCCTTCGCAAGAGGCCGTTTGTCACGTGTTTGTCACGCAATCCACATTTGCAGATTTGTCTGAACTCGGCAGGTTTCTTTCACAGGTCACAGGTCACAGGTCACAGGTCACCAAAAAATATGCCAAAACGTCATGAAACAGATGCACACAAGTGCGTCCTAAGTGTAACTATAACGGCTCTTTTCTGACAAAAAAACCCATAGGGGAAATCAGCTATAGCACTGAAATAAAAAAAAATTGATCCAACGAAAGCCAAGACTTATTTCTGTTGAAAAACATAAATTGTTTGTAGCCTTTCAATATAACATGAAAACGAAAGAGGCTTACACTGATCCGTGAATTATGAATTATCATATAGTAGATTAACTTAGTAATAGTTCTAGTTAGCAATTAATTAAATAATTAATTTTATTGTAAATCTAGGAATCGTAATCTAAACATTTTAATCGTAATTTTAAATTTTTAGTGAAGTTAAATTTAAATACACGACCCCACAAGCTTTTAGCTTTAATTATTATCGTGTTCAAATAAAGTTTATCTATCTATCTATCTATCTATCTATCTATCTATCTATCTATCTATCTATCTATCTATGCATTTACTTACGCGTGATTTGTGAACCAACGACTTTTGCGGGAATAATTTTTCACTTTTTTCGGAGATTTTAGCATCATTAAAGCTCGTAAACTACACCAAACTAGATGTAAAACCTGCCCATTCCGCGCGCTTGCGGCAGGAAGACTGAGAAACTAACCACAGCGACAGTGAACCAGGAGGGCCTAGAATCTAGTCTGTCACGATGTGTCACACACGGCATTTCGATGCATCAAAATGGAGGGTTCTGTATGTTTTGAGAAACGTGGATAAAATTTGTATTTTTATGTGACACATGATTTAGCCTTTGCATGTTTACGTGAAAAGTGATTGCTTCTTTTTTTCTGTGAAGGTAAAACTGTTTTCGAATTTTTTGTGATGCGTGAAAAGGCCAATTACTTATGCGTGAAATTGTTTTCAGAGGAGGTATAGGGGACCCTCTTGTTTCTGTTTAGTACATACCCGTTGTAAAGATTTCAAAAAATGAGAGAAATAAAACAGTTCAATTTGCTATCATAATGAATTATCTTATTACGATAAAATATATTAACACTACATGTCTGAAAGCTACATTTCAACCCATTTCGTACATATACCACCCCTAGAATTTTTTTCATTAAAATTATACAGTAAAACATTTTAAGTTAGGGTTTGTTGCATGAAAACATCGATAAACCTCTTGGGAATCTCGGGTAATCGTTACATCGCGAGTTTTACTGTGTTTTGAGTGTGACCTGTGACCTGTGACCTGTGACCTGTGACCTGTGACCTGTGACCTGTGACCTGTGACCTGTGAAAGAAACCTGCCGGTCTGAACTGGAACCACCAAACAAAAGTCAAGTACTTACTCAACTAACACCATGACAGTTATTCGGACTGGCTAACAGAACGGCGAAGTCGTGGAATTTTCAAAGGGAGCGAAGTTTGGAAACTTTGTAAGGAAGAAATCGGGAGAGCGTAGTGCGATTGGCGAAGAAACATTTGTGGTTTTCTGTCTTGCTGCTTTATACGTTTTGCAAGTGGCGGACGACTGTTGGAACATTCGAAGCAAAAGGGTGTCACAGTATGTGTTTTATTCAGAGGTATGTGCCATATTAGGTGATAGTAAACGAACGATTCATCTATAAATCTGGTGGTAAAAAACAGGGGCAATTGTACCCATTAGAATTGCAAGCACACGGGTAAGAAATACAACGGTCGAATTATCTTGCCGTAATATGCCACAGCTTTGCGAAGTTGATCATGAGGTTTCGCCAACTGCTCGCGCTTTGTTATCATTACCTGGTCTTAGACTAGGATTTCAAGAAATGCTGCAATGAGACGGTTATTTTTAAAGTAGAGTGTGCCTGTTTACATGAAATGGTTGTGCTCGAATATTTACGCCAAACATGATGGAGGCAACTGTAATCGATTAATTGATCACTCAAGTTTCACGTTTCAAAATGTTTTTTTTTTTTTTTCCGGCTAAGGGTCTTCCACATGAAACTGCCGACATTGAACGAATAATGTGTACTACAGTTGTAGCCTTCCAAAAGAAACATACAGTAGGCGGAAGTAAAATCAGTTTCGGGCGATATGCACGTGCCGGTGATCGAAATAAATTTGCATAACATTACAATGTACCGAAAGCAGCGTCTTTTTTCATTTAACTGCAAATAATTGCCAAAGTTAATCATGTGGTCAATCTAAAAGGTAAAAAACCAGATTGCAAGCATCTTTGTTGACGAAAAAGGCTTTCATTCGCTTATTTTTGTTTTCGATGAAGGTAGCTTTAAAAGTTCCATGTTGATTTCACGAATGACGAGTTTTTCAAAATATACCACACGTTTATTGCTCCCGACAGGGTACTTTTTTCGGGCCGCGGAAAAGACGTTCACACAACATAATATGGAGCATGGGCTTTCAGAAAATTTTAGTTTCGACTTTAAATTCAATGTACCAGTGGGCTTTTGATGGTATTGAAATTAGCTAAAAGTAGCCGTTTCGCTCACGAGCGTCGATGAAAGTACTTGTATCGGCCTAAAATATTAATGCTTTAGAAACAGCAAGACATGCACTATGAGCTACCCAAAGTATATTGATAGATATCATCGCGTTGATCTGTACGAGCGAAAAGAAATGCACAATTTTCGGGCATTTTCGGCGGCGGCAGGCAGCTAAAATGGCGATTTTCGGACTTTCCTCGATTTCGAAAAAACTACAGCGCTTCAGGACTTTTGAATGGTATTTTCGAAAACAACTCACTATAGAGGTTATTTTGGCAAAATATGGGAACGGGCTCTTAATTATTATTATTGTTATCATCATTATCATTATCATAATCGTTATCATTATCATCATTATTATTTTATTATTATTATTATTATTATTTTATTATTATTATTATTATTATTATTATATTAAAATGTATTCAGCTACTGAATCTGGAAAGCTGCTACTTCAGTTTAGAGCAAACGTATTTGAGCAGATGTCAGTAACTTCTGGAACATTGCAAACGACTTATACTTACGTAAACTGACAGAGAGATCGAAAAGAAAGCAACCTCATTTGATTAATAATAGACGGATTGTTAACAAACTCTGCAAGCTGTTGTACCTCATACCACCATAATAACAACATAAAGTAACAAACGCTTTTTGCACGTCTCTGGAGATGATGTGTACCCTTACTTTTGATTAATAATTAACCAACGAACTACCCTAGCCTGGTCAATTACCTTAGATAATTACTGATAGCCCTCGGTTCAAACTACTTACTGTCATGTTTTTCTTATTAGGCTTCTATCAGAGAATCAATTAAAGGACCTGCCTCCCGGAGTTTTCTCAAACAACACTAAGCTGCGGACGCTGTAAGTTGAACTCAGTATCAATTCTACCCGGCCATAACAGACAAGGATGGAGATAAATTATTCACACAATAGGATTGCTCGAAATGCCGTTCAATGCAAACGTTCAACAGCACCGAACAGCAATTTCCTAAAAAAATCTCAAGAAAGTAATTAGTCGGGCTTTCGAAGGAAAGCGCGAGTCATAAAATACAAGCCGTTTTGTCTTGGTCGCCAAAAGGGGGCTCATGGTCCCAGGCGGTCCTAGCGTAGAGAGAGAAACTGGGGATTATAATGCTGTGTTTTGTTAAGAAATATGTCAATCGTTTTCGGAGCGGGTCGGTCTACGAATTATATTGCTTGAAAGCCTGCTAAATGAGCAAAGTTCGTGCTCGTTCTCACGAGATAACAAATGAGCAACATCACTGACATACAAACAAACTATGATGCTGAGACAGACACCACAGATGTTGAAAAAAATCAAGAATCGTCGTAAATAGAACTTCGAAGATGAGGCAAACAACATGCAAATGGATAAAGAGGATACTCAACGAAGCAGCTTGAATAGTATATATCTGAGCGTAACTCCTGCGTTAAGGTGGCTTACTACAGTTTTCCTAGGTCTCAGTAGCGCGCACTACGATCGCCTGCGAGACGTCAGTATTAATCGCACGTGCAAAAATGGCGTAAGAAACCCTAAGAAGAAACTAAAACCACTTCAGCACTTGAAAGGCGTTAAATCACTTCGGTATACGTAGCAATAGTTTCAAACTCTCCGCTTAGGTACTCGGTCGTTCATTTTGGCTATTTGTTAACGTTTAATTGTTGAAGTTTCACATAGAATGGTAACAGACTTAAGCAAACACTAAATAGAGAAAGGAAAAACATCTTGGAACAATTTTGAAAAGAGTTTGAAGTTGGGCTGTTATAATCCATCAAAACTGCAAGCCACCTTAAAATATCCTTATTTTTTAATTTGTTCTTATAACGTTTAATAGGCTTACTTGGAAAGTGCGATTTGATTTGATATATTAATTTAACTTTGTTTGGAAAAATAATTTTAAAAAATCGCTTCTTGCGATATATACGAAAATCCAGTTCTTTTAACACATTTATGGTTCCTTCTCGGTCGGGATTTTACAATACAGAACATTTGCGATGGAAATTTTCACTTTGTCTATTTTGATCCAAAGCTAGGCTACGGGAAAAAAGCTCGGCTGGGTCTGATACAGTTCTTACACCTTAAGATGGGCTAAAATTTGGCAAACCGAGATAGAATCTGATTGGCTAACTGTATGATGAACACTGCCAGAAGATGAAGCAGATGTGTTTGAGGATTGTGATTTCCCATGCTACTACGCCCTTTAGGATCGTTTTATTTTTATTAGATAGTTGGCAACATCACGGCTGCTGCGAAGTTTCGCAAGTTTTTTTCGGAATAAAGCAAAATTCGATGAATTTAGGTTTCCATACACGGTATCTTACTTACAAATATCCCGATTTTACTGCACCCTCACGGTTTTAGAAATGAATACGAATCCTATCAGGCCGTTACGTATCTCAAGCAGTTGGTCATTTAGATGAGAAAAAACAAATTTCTCAAACTTTCTCAGATGTATGGTCTAGATAAGCGATTGACAAAAATATAACTTTCAGTTCAATTCGATCGGTATTTTAGCGCTAAGGCGACTATCTTGGTTTTGCCCCTCTGAGAGGGCTTTCAGCGGCCATTTTGAACAATTTGCCACACAAAGAAGACGTTATAAATCCGGGTAAAAATCCTTTATTCGAGAGAAGCAAACGTTTCTTGTTACGTTGAGAGGCTGTTTTGGCAATTTGACCAACATCTGATTTTTTTACAGAATTTTGAATTTCTTCCTTTTCGAACTACTCATGAAGCGCCATAGAAAAGGCGAAGTTTGAAGGAAAATATCGCCAAAAGTACATCATTTGAGATCCCAAAACTACCCTCCACTTAAAGAGCAATGTCTCACCTGTAAAAATATGCAATAAAACTTTGGAGCAGTTGAAACCGAAAAATGTTAGAAGAAGAAGTTTAAGCTGGGCTTTTGTCAACAAAGACCGCCGCCCTAATTAGCATAACGACGTCAAAATAACGATGCACAAAGAAAATCACGATATATTCCACTTACCTCGCGACATGTCGACAACTGGGTGTTCCACGATACTATCATGTTATACTATCAGTGGGTTTCAGCCGCATTTTCGATGATTAGTGTGCGAAATAACTCTGAGATATCACAACGGTAGCCTCCGAACGCAGACGTATTTCCGGCTGTCGCTTGTCTCCGCCGAAAATAACTTCTGCGAACCCGAGCCAGGAAACGATTTCTGTGACATAATGACTTTTGTTTCTCCTTGGCCAATCAGATTCCATGATAGAATAAAACTCGAGTGCTCCTCGCAGCGAACAGATCGTTTTCACTGTCACGCAATAAAAAAATAAATCGAAAACCATCCGGTGGAAAAAGCTATGAAATTATGATGTTATAGTAGATAACTAAACAAGCCACTTCTCCAAGTTTTAGGCCTGTACCTTTCCCCAAACTTAAGATATTCGTCGAAATGTTTCGCCGATATTTACAGAGCCCAGTATGAAAACGCCATGTTGGTGCACCTCCGTGGTACACCAATATGGCGGCCGGAAAATAGTGTAAACATCTGGATCTTCCTTTGGCTATCTAGGCGACTGATTATCAGCACTGATCAAACAAGCATTTACATAAGCACTTTTCCTAAAGCTTTAACTTCTAAAAAGGCTTAAAATCATGGAATAAGTATATATTTCTCGACAAACTCGATCATAGCCTTGTGTCACGCACCTCCATAACCCTGAAATTCAAAATGCTCTGGATTCCAAACGAAGCACGCTATTGAGCTGTAAAATTGTAAACAGATATAAATATACCGCCTCTTGTGCCTGATGAGGACAAAAACGTTGGTGGCTCTTTCGTTTTGGATTTTAGAAAGGATGACGTCACGTGAAAACGATCTATACCTCGCACAGTAGTTCTTGGGCTACTTGCGCTAAACTGTGATTGGTTTAAAATCCCTACGTCACAGAAATCGTTTCCTGGCTAGGGTTCGCAGACGTTATTTTCGGCGGAGACAAGCGACAGCCCGAAATACGTCTGCGTTCGCAGGCTATCACAACGGTAAAGCAGATTTCAACTGTCCGAAGCCCGCGTCATACTACCTATCAATATTGTTTGTCTTTCGTCTCATAAGCCGCTGTTTACAAGAAGTTTAACAATTTGCTGAGATCCTAACTAACCCAAAAATCTTTTAGCAGCCTTTAAAATCTTCCTCTTAATCGAGGATTCTCATCAAGAACTCGTTTAAGCTCAGTTCTGTTTAAATTTGTTGTGCACTCGCCATTATTCCACAGATTGCGTTACATTTGACAAGTGCACATTCCAATGGTAGGGGTAGGGTGGGCAGGAAGTGAAAATGTAACCGGCTTTAAAGCCATTTTTCGCATTTTAATGGACATTTCAGTGGCGGAACTGGTAACTGGCTTTCCCGGAATGATTTGAATATGAGTTTCTGCTTGGAAATTTGAGGCATTTTCAAGGTTTTTTTTTTTTTTTGTATTGTGGATGGTCGGGGGGGGGGGGGTGGGGCGAAAGAGATGCATTGTATTAAAAAAAGAGAGAAAGGAAAAAAAAACGATAGATAGTACCAGGTCAAAAGGTTATAATCCTTATGTAATCTCATGTTCAGCTTTATCAGTTCATTCTATGAGGCCCTATTACGGGTTTTTACGATACTGGATATTTGTTTAAAAATTGACAGGAGATACGCACTTTAGGAGAAAAATTAATGGGGTAGAGCATGTTTAGATCAGATAAAACGGGACATTAATTGAGTAGGAAATTGTTAAGCTGGATTTAAAAGGACACAAGATATTTAGGCCAAAAATTAGTAGGACAAGGGATACACCGACAACCCTCCCCACCACTATGGGGCTTCATCAACGGTCTGCTATTTAGGATAAAAATAAAAGTATGTTAACTGCTATAAGCATTCATTCTGGACTTTTAGTACTTACATCACCGTGGATTATGAGAGTTTGGTATCCGATTTTAGGGATTTGAGGTTAAGTAACGCACCCACATGCTAGTTATTTCTAAACCCACACTCGTTTCCGTAGTACCCTGAATAGATCGATAAAGACGGGGCTAGAGAAATAAACAGAGAATTAAAAGTGTTCCGAATTCTTTACCGTTTAACACAAATTTCTTACATGACACCCTTTGTGTCTTTGCAAAGAGATCGAGGCACAACATCCCACACTATATATGTAAACAACTCTCCTAAGCTCATTGACGGCCATTACTTTTTCCGGAGAGTTTTAATTTACTACAAATAAAATGGGAATAGAATTCCAATAAAAAGCCTCTTGCTTGTTTTTTTGTTCAGCATTATACTTGTGTCTTGTGCCCGAAATGCTATCAAATGCTGCGAGAGGCAACAGACTGATCATGACAAGCAGCGCGCAAGAAGTAATGGTAAGCGGCGTTTTATTGAAACTCCTTATATTTTCTAAACCGTTCCACTTTTGCATCAGACGAGGAAATGCTAAGATAATTACTGAAGAACCATTTACAGTACGGTTCATGTTGACTTGTTCCTGAAAGAGAAAACCTATTTGACAAGGCCAAAATATGATATAGCGACAATCGTGGTATTTACCCAGTCCTAGCAAATTCTACACTTCCATCCCCAGTCCCTGCTAAAGAAATTAAACCTAAAGGCTGGGCCCTGAAAGTGACGAAAAAGGCCACTCATTTTGATGAAAAACAAAAAAAGCTACCTTCTAAAGTCGCCGGAAAGAGTTACCGTAGAACAAAAGATGAAGCACGCAAAAGATGAGGACAAAATTAGGCGGATCACCTTTGATTATTTCCTGACTTCTCGCCACGTTCAATCCTTCTCCAGAATGACTGCGAAGCTCAGAAACAGACAGGAGGAGGTCCTCGAAAAAGACACAACAGCCCGCTGAGAATCAAACTGCAGATATTCTTGACAAGTGTCAGTTAACTCATGCAATTGCTTGTGACTCATTCAAATTGTGTGTCTTAAACGCAGCTATGTTGGTTTCAAAAAGCTAAGCGTCAACATGTTTCGCTTTATATACGAGTATTTTGACCTAGATATTTGTAACATTCCAAGATCGCGTGAAGCGCCCTACATAGAGTTGACTGACTAGTCTTGTGCAGACATGCAGCTGTGCTCCATCACAGAACTGGACCACGTTAGCGGCTGAGGGGTATCTCAGGCTCATAAAGAACGGTGTCTACTAAATATAAACGTGTTTCTGCCAGATTAGGAAAACGTAGAAAAAGTAGATCTTAGCCGGGGCTATTGGAATCCACAAAGAAAACTGGGTGTAGCCATTAATTTTCCGAGCTAATTAGCCTTGAATCTCGAAGAAAACTGCTGATGTTAGCATTTTTCAGAAAAAAAAAAAAAGAAAAAGATATTTCTTCACAGATTTTCCTAGAGTTCGCCTTTACATGCAGAAAACTAAACACATTGATAAACATCTTTAAACTACATGGTACATGGTAGCATAAAAACAACTTTTGGTATCACTGTTTTTAATAACAAAATCGTCCCAGCAGCGCTTTTAGCGTCCCTGGACAGCTCTCCTCTGGCTTAACCAAAATAAAGTCTACATAGTTTTTCCTCACAGCTAAAAACTATTCACGTGGTGAATAGGCTTGCCATTTCCATTTCATAGTATAAAATGTAGCGGTTATCACACATTTTCAAAAGTAAATGATTTGTTTCATCCTTTCGAAAACTTTGTCGGTTGCCCGTTACATTTTTTTTCCTGTTACGTCCCTAGAAAGTCGCACATCGATGTCCTTCGCACTTGTTTGGCGCGCACATATGCCATCTGCAGTTGGATATGATTTCTTTTGCGGGTACGATAACATCTAGTTTTTCAGCTGGAAGTCGCGCGCCTGCTAGCGTAGTTGATTATTCCAGACCAAACACGCGCCTAACATTTAAACCATGCCTTACAAGATGCACAGACCGTGTGCCAACAAAAAAGAGGCACCGTCGTTAACTGCCCTTCAGTAATTTTCTGAGCACTTCCTTTTCTGGTGCAAAAGTGAAACGGCTAATAAAATATAAGGAGTTTCAATAAAAAGCCGATGACCATTACTTCCTGCGCACTCTTTGCCAGTCTGTTACCGCCTTTCGCAAAATTTGGTGACATTTCCGGCAGCGAAAGACACAAGTGTCCCAATTTATCTGATCTAAACATGCTTCACCCCATTAATTTTTCCCCTAAAGTTCGTGTATCCGGTCAATTTCTCACCAAAATATCCAGTATCCTGACAAGCCCTAATAGGGCCTCATTGATGAACTGGTACACCTGATCAAGGGCCTGATACTATCTACCGGTTTTTTTCTCTTTTTAATACAATGCACGCCCCCCCCCCCCCCACCCTCCCTCACCCCACAAAATGTCCCTTAAAATGCGAAAAATGGTTTTAAAGCCGGTTACAATTTCACTTCCTGCCCACCCTACCCCTACCCATTGGAATGTGCACTTGTCAAATGTAACGCAATCTGAGGAATAATAGAGACCTTAAGCACCAAGACGGAAGATGGCGACGGCGACGGGAAATCCGCGTAGAGGCTGGGGCGAGATCGGCGTCGGGTTCCACTCGCCTGAGCATGTTAAGCAACACTACGACGGCAACTTCGAATGAATCTACAGCAAGATTCTCACGGCACATCAATTTGTTATGTTCTTCGGTCCAGTACATTACAGAGCTGTTGAATTATCACAATAAAACGGACATTTCAAGCTGCTTGTGATAACTTTCTCGTTCAAATCATTTCAATCAAGAGAAGATGAAGAGGAGTGGAAGTTTTGGCCGGAATTTTTTAGTTTCAGTTTTAGAAATGATTTCTGGTGGCTAAAAAAGTCTAAAGGACGTTAAATGTAAACAATAAGGTGCATTTATTTTGCTTTGGAGTAAAAAGTAAGTTGTCCATGTTTCGCTGTTTATACTGTTTATAGCGACACTGAAAATCATTTTACCCAAAGGTCGTTTTACCTTCTCATCATCTTAGAAATAGGAATGTAAATATAAGCTTATATAATAAGAGAGAGATATCAGCATAAACAAATGGCGAGCATATTAAATTGGATCAGCGATAACTAGGGCACAGAAGATATAAATGCAATAGATTTTACCGAATGGACTTCTTCGAGCTTATGTTATTCTGTGATTTGCCGACTGGCGGCTTGTGCTAGCGCATGTTTAATAATAATAATAGCTTTGTTAATGTGTCAATAAGAATTGCAAAGGTTACAGCAGCTTTTCTGCTTCAGGGATGTTCATCGCAGAATTTCTCCTCTAAAAGCTTTAACAGTAAACACCCAAAGGTACTTCTTTATGTGTCTTAAGAAAACATACGGTAAATCAAAGAAAAGGACGAAAAACTTTGCGATGAACTATCAGGTTGTCCGCACTACGTCAAAACAAGGATTAGGGACTTTAAGATATGGTACGGCTAGGCTGTAGTACGGCGGCAGATAGTGAAGATCGCTTCCGGTGACGTCATGACGTGCCTACCAGTACGGCTTTCCCGCCGTAGCCTTGCTATCTACTACGGGAAAGTGCCTGGTTTCACGTACTCTTCACAACGTGAGTATAAGCCTGCTGTTTACGTCTCATTTGAACGCTTTTTTCACTGTTTGAACAGCCTAGTTTGAAGATAAAGTTCTCAATCATAAAAATCAGTTCTAAGATCATTGTTTCTTTGTCATTCGTACAGAAAATATGAACGATTTTAACACCTACCGCGAGATGATCAATTCAGTCATATTAGTATCGGGCCGAACAGCCGTAGATAAGAAAGCTTCATATGTTCTAATCTGAGCTATAATCGTTTATTACTGTTCAAAATGTATTTTATTATAATCGAAAGTTTTGTATTTTCGGGCTTTTCACGTAATCGTTGCACGAACAACCTGTCCGTGTTGACATCGAGCTTTTTTACATGAGAGTTTATATTTTGTTTTGTAGTTGGAATTACAGGCGGTTCTATCAAGTTCTTAAAGGCAAATCTTAGTTCTGGAAGATGTAAGACGGATACAGGAGAAGGAACTCATTGTCATTAATCAAGCCTATTTGATATGAAAGTAGAATAATCTCTGGTTTCCTTGAACTGAAGTAGTCATTTTTGTAAAGACACGTAGAGACTGCACATACCGTTGCCGTACAGCAAAATCTTAATCAGTTGAGTTTGGCGGGTAAAACACCGTTGTCAGCCTAGTCCTTCACGGCCAAAGTAGCCGTAGTAGCACCTCGACGTAGCGTATCTTTAAGTCCCTAATGTGGTGTCGCCAACGTCAGGACGACGGCAGATTGCAATCAGCTTTTCAGGTTGAGATAAGTTAATAAAGATGGTGAATTTTAAGCTCGGTAATGAAATGTGAAGGTGAATTAATCAAGGTCATTTAACTGAGTTCATATGTAAAATTTTTATTTTTTTTTTTTCGATTCCTGTCGGGGACTCAGAATTTTTCTTTGTCCCACGCTCGTGTCATGTTGATCAATTCACCTTCACATTTCATTACCGAGCTTAAAGTAGTCGCCCTGCCGCTAAAATACCGATCGAATTGAACTGAAAGTTATATTTTTGTGAATCACTTATCTAGACCATTCATCTAACAAAGTTTGAGAAATTTGTTTTTTTCTCGTCCAAAATTGACCATAGTTGATAATTAGAGAGGGTGGCTCTCAAGAAAACCACGACGGAAGCGGCATCGGAACGCAGATTAATGTTTTGTCCGTGAGAACTGGCGGGTGACACGCCTCATACAGTTTCATGTAACAGTTACACGAAATAAATAATCATGCAGATTAATGTTTTGTCCATCAGAACTGGCGGGTGACATGCCTCATACATTTCGATGTAACACGAAAGAAATAATCACGCAGATCAGTGTTTTGTTCATCAGAACTGGCGGGTGACACACCTCATACAGTCCAATGTAACATAGCCTGAAATGTCATGTAACACGGCGTTACTGATAGTCATTTCTTAGCGAATGAGACATGCGCCGATGGCGAGTACGCATTTCTACAAGCAATGTTCCTTAATATTCTCAATTCCATATTCAGTAGTCGTCATTTCTAGGAATTTGGTTGTGAGATCTTGATTGATTTTCGTGATCTTAGTGAGTGACGGCACTTCTGCAAGATCCTGAATCCTGAAGCAAGTACAGTATACTATGATGAGTGACCACAATCAATAATTGGCCCATTTCTACAAGAAATGTTCCTTCAAATGTTATTGTTCATGGTCAGCGGTTGTCATTTCTTGTTATAATTTGTTTTGAGATCTTTTGGTGCACTTTGTAAGTGGGCCACTTTATGCCAACATTCATCTTGAAGTATGTACATGATGACTGACCACAATGAATAATTGGCCAGTTACTACAAGCAAGTTACATGTAACTTGAAATTTTCATTTTAATATTCAGTAGGTGTGATGTTTTGAGGATTTGATTGTAAGATCTTAATTCTTGTGTACTCTGTGAGTAATGGACATGTAAATGAAATATAGAACTTACCTGCTGTTATCTAGATACAAGGTTAACTAAATCTACCACAGTTGAGATCCATTGTGTTTAAAAATTTTGTATGTACTTGTAAAGCTTGAGTAGAAAGAAACTGTAAGCAGTTTTCAAAAAGGGGATGCAAATAATGTTGATTGCATTAAATTTCCATTAGGCTAGATTTATAAATAGTGTAAAAATAGTGCAATATTCAAAATCTGTTTTTAAGGTAGACATTGCTGTTATTATTTAAAACTACTATTTAAATAGTATACTCACCTGATTGAAAATTACAACTTTGTTTAAACAGACTGTTTTGGTTGTATTCTAAAACTTAATATAAATTGCTATCTCAAATAGGTTTTAAACATCCTATTTAAAACATATTTTACGCTCCTGGTATCTAAACTTCATTCTAAATGCCCTGTTTAAAACCTGTTTTATAAAGTTAATTTGTCAACTACACTTTAAATATCCTATCTAAAGACTATTTTTACACTGATAATTTGTAAAATACTTTTTTAAATTTACGACCATTGCCAAGATAACATTCAAAACAGTGTTTAACTAGTATTTTTATTTTAGCCGCGACGGCTAATTCTTTTTTAACTTTGGATCCAAATTTATCGTTGTGTTCCAGATTCAGTCTCGTGATAAAGAAAGTACATGACCTTGGAGTACCGCGGCATTCGTTGGTATAACATAAAATAATTTTTAATCGACGTTGTCCTCGGCTTCGCCGTCGTGGTTACTTAAACTCCCTCGTGTCTCAACTAGGACGCACTCGGACGGTTTTTTTTTTATTCGGCCACTTTTTTGTCCGAAAATAAAATCGTCCGAAATTTTGTAATGGATGCATTATCAGGAGTGATGAGGGTAATTAACAATGAGTCTGGTTATTTATGATCTATTTTGGTTTTTGCAGGAATGAGCTTTGACTCAGATTTAAATTAAATTTGCAGGCTAATTCTTTGATCCACTTTGTGTGATAAAGAATTCTCGGAACACCATATTTTAAGCTTGTAAAATTACTTTATTGAATGTCTTGCCCAGTGAGAGTGCAAGATGAACCAAATCCTGCGGTGCGATTGGCTACCCGAGCGAGCAAGATGGAGTTATCTTGTCCGCTCGTGACTACCCGCTGTGTCTCGCAATAAAAATTTACCCGAAAACCATACAATAAATCCTTTATTGACCAAGCTTATTCGGTCAAGATGCAGGCTTGTTTATAAACTATGTGAGCCTATTCTTTACGAGTTGCTTTCGTCATCAAAAAGTACATCATGCCGAGAATAACTTTGAATGATGCAACTTGAAGTGTGATAAGTAATCAAGCAGAGTTTGTCATCTAGTTTGTTTTGCTTTTATTTACTTATTTAAATTGTGAAGTGCTAATGAACTACACGGAATTAGCGCTATACAAATGTTACTTATTATCATCAATATTATTATTATTATTATTATTATTATTATTATTTCAAAATAAAAATGAGCGATAGAAATTTTACACAACGTTTCGATGTCGTCATGACACCATTATCAAGTGACAAGAAAATAACGGTTCAACAGTGTTATATATGCGGTGAGAGATGTGATTGTTCATTGACATATTTGTTTAAACAAATAGTTTCGCGCAGATGGAACCAGTTAAGGAAACTATCGAAATAATCGCCGAAAAAGCGTTCGTAAACAGCTGGTTTAACGAAACACACAAGTTAAACATCAATCAGCCTGACCTGATGCAACTTCTAGAAGTAGCAACTAAGAACCAATTGTTCCAGTTCGATGGCAAGCTTTATCAACAGACTCACGGAGTGGCAATGGGCTCACCTTTGGGACCCCTTATGACAAACGCATTTCTCTGCTCCATCGAAGAGAAATTAGAACATGACAACAAGCTCCCAGAGTTTTATAGGCGGTACGTCGATGACACGCTTGCCACGATGAAGGATGTGCCAGCAGCAGAAGCCTTTTTAACAACACTTAACAACTGTCACCCATCCATAAATTTCACAATGGTACTAGCTTCTGACAACACGCTACCATTTATTGGTATGGAACTTAAGAAAGGTCACAAACTGGAAACCAGTGTTTACCGGAAGCCAACAAATACCGGCCTACTACTCCATCACCAAAGCCATGTGGACAAAAGGTACAAGAAATCGCTCATTAAAACCATGATAAACCGTGCTTTTCACCTGTCATTCACATGGGAGTCTTTCGTAACTGAATGTGATCGCCTGAAGCTGATGTTTACGAACCTCAAGTACCCTGAAAGCCTAATTAACTCCATCGTTTCACACTTTGTCACCTCAACTACCTGTCAACGAAGATACTGTTCATCGAGTGGTATTGGCATTTACAGATCAAACGTCGGCCGATGCAGTGAAAAAACAACTATCTGACCTAAGCAAGAAAATCGATCACACTCTTCAACCAGTATTCAAGAGTCGCAAAATCTGTGAAGATCTCAAGGTGCGTGAACCAAAACCACCTCTAATTAATCAACAATGCGTAGTGTTCAATTACCAATGTGATCTGTGCGATGCAGAGTATGTCGGGTATACCAGCCGGCATTTGCACCAACATATTGATGAACACAGGTTCTCCGCAATCGGAAAGCATTTAAAGAACGACGACCTTGTCAATAATTTTTCCGTCCTAAAGAAATGCAACGGAAAACTGGATTGTTTGATTTACGAAATGTTGTTTATTAGAAAGAAGAAACCTAGCCTGAACACGCAATCGGATTCCATCCGCGCGAAACTATTTGTTCAAACAAATATGTTAATGAACAATCACACCTCTCACCGCATATATAACACTGTTAAACCGTTATTTTCTTGTCACTTGATAATGATGTCATGACGACATCGAAACGTTGTGTAAAATTTCTATCGTTCATTTTTATTTTGAAATGTTTATCGAAATTTAATCTCAATCAATTATTATTATTATTATTATTATTATTACTATCATCATCATCATCTAACAAAGAATAAATTTCACATTGTGAAATATTAACTACCTAAAAATGTTGATCTGTGTGTATTTTAACGTTTGACTCAGATCTATGGACGCGAACTTCCTTGAGGAGCTGCCTGATGAACTCTTTTCCAATTTGGTCAACTTAAAGTGGCTGTAAGTAAAAATGAGAAAAATAAAAATAGATAAACTGTAATACTTGCGAGCAGCCTTTTCACAAACAGATAATTTTTCACTTCTATTTTTGCTTTTCCCCTGACAGAAAAGATTGCTCCCGTTGTCCTGTTACAATGCAAACGTCACCAACATTACAGTTAATCATTACAATTGATCAGTTAATACAACGATGTTAGATGTAAGAAGTTAAGGTAGAATGTTGGAAACATCTCAAAAACAGTTTTACTCTGGTTAGTTGGTTGGTTGGTTGGTGGGTTAGCTGGTTGGTTGTTTTGCTGGTTGGTTGGAAGTGCGTCTCAAATGGCTAAGATGCAAAGTGGGTTTCCACTGTCTACAGTAATATGATGGACGAACTTGCGGTATTTATAGTAGAGTATCTCAAGCCCTGATTATACAGTGTATAGATACAGATTGGTAAGCAGGTCCAGGGCCTTATTTATACTTCGAGAGAACTTTAAGTGATTTTACTTTGATGACAATAGGCCAACAATTTCTCGACGTATGTTTAAGCCGTTTTTGTGTTCCCTCTCTGCAAGAGGTAACGAGGGTCTTGATGAAAGGCAGTTTTCTTCTACATCTACATTCGGTTTCGTCGGTATAGTCGTCAGACATCACACCATTAGACAGACCATTATAAGAAGTTCATTGTGGTTCTTAAGGGCCCATTAACCGATTCATGCGCGCGCTCCCGCGCGTTGCTAAGGAGGTGAAATTTCACTTCCGGTCACTTACGTCAGCCCGAACACGGAAAATAAAAACAACTCAAAAACTTACAAATTCGCTTACATTTTAGATGTTTTTCTTTGTGTTTCGCAAAATGCAAAGTAAAAAAAGTACAAGCAAAGACAAAATAGGAGAAAGACAGAAAAACAAGAGCAATAGAAAGAGAAAAACTAACTCCGTGTGGCTTTGTTCAAGTTGATCTTGCCGAAGTGCGCTGGTAATGTAAATTGCGCACGCGCTGATAGGGTAACTTCCAATATATATCGGGCGCACTTCCGGTTTCTTTATATTCTACAGGAAACGCGGTTTTTCATTAAATCCAGCCTTTTTCGACGAATTTCGATTAAAGCCAACGTTAGCAACATAGCTATGCATTTCTTTTTCGAAATCATGCTTTTTGCAGAAAATTACGAATTTTTCAATATTTTGAAATGCTTTCAAAATCTTACCTTTTAGAAATGAAACAAAATCGATGCATAGCGTATTGAGAATTTAAATTAAAATATTAAATCAATGAAAAAAATCCTGAGAAAGTAATTTGCCTGGGAGCCTTTGCATTTTTTCTGTGTTAGTCACATGACCATGAGCGTGGCCTGATGACGTCATCACTAGTGTTACTGATCATGAAAAAGTTAAAACACATGAAATAACTCTGAAGTAACTAAAAATGACGAGGTTATATGAGAATAAATTTTCCCTAGCAACGGCTCGAAAAGATCGGTTAATGGGCCCTTAATGATGGTGTAAGTTTGTAGTTGGTTGGATGATTTTTTAGTCAATGCTATAGTTGTAGTGCCCGAGTGTGGGAACCAGGTTTCTGCTGGCCACAGCAGTATTATTGAATCTTGGGAGATCTTATGTACAAGTTTAAGATTATTCACAAAGCGACTGAGTAAGGAAGAAATATAAGCAAGTATAGGGCTTGGTACCAGTGGCGTTAACTTCACATACAGTTTATTCTCTTAAATGGTCGGTTACCCTCTCTCTTCTTTTCATAGATCACTTCCTTTGCAGATTTAGCATATTTTCAATCCAAGATGTCAGCTTTGATATCAAACGGGTTGTCCATGACATATGAGATTTGTCGTCGCTATCATCTCTGATTAGTACATTAGTGGGTATTATGTCACTGAAATTCTAGTTGCTACAAACTCGTTAGGACTGAATAATTATAGATTAGTTTTGTCGAAACTCATTAAAAGGTTTGAGCTTAGGTATCACGTGCACACAACAACACCCATCTGTTTTAGGTTCCTCTAAAGAGGGTCACACTCAAGGGGTTGTTCTACCAACAGTTCGAGTGCACTGTCATCCTAGATGGAAACCTGTCAGATCGGTTCTCTGTGGAGTCTGGTGTGCGACAGGGATGTGTCACCTCTCCTATCCTCTTTCTGGTTGCCTCATTGATTGGATCATGCGTAGGACAATGGCTGATAGAACCAGAGGCGTATAGTGGACACTCTTTTCCCAGCTTGAAGATCTCGACTTTGCAGATGACCTTGCTGTTCTCTCCACAACACGTTCCCTCCTATAGGAGAAGACTCAGCAGGTGTGTGAAGCAGATAGGCTTGTCCATCAACACCTCAGCGACCCAGGTTATGTGGATCAATGCAATTCCCAGATGCACTCATTACAGCAGATGGTGAACCAGTTGGCTTGGTGGAGGAATTCAGCTACTTGGGAAGCCTTGTCTCAAAGGACAATGTAGCACAGAAGGACACCAAAGCAAGGGTTGGGAAAGCTCGCGGTGCATTTTCAAGACTCCAGCCTATACGGAAGTTGAAGCAGTACAGCCTAAGGAGGAAGCTTAGACTATACAACATTATGGTTAAGCCAGTTCTGCTGCATGGTTCCGACTACTGGGGAGTGGTAAAAGATGATATGAACAAGATCAGTGTCTTCCACAACGGTTGTCTTAGGAGAATCTTTCGCATCTTCTGGCTTAACAATAATAATTTGCTACCTCTGAGGTAAGAAATGCCCATATCAGTCAAACTGTTTTGAAATCTATATGAGGAGAGATTGAAATACTTATTTCACTGGCGGAGTCACTCCTAGTCCTACCCTCTGGTATCTGGGGGACCTGTCTGCCATAGGCCTCCTATGATTCTCTACTTTTTTATCTTTGGCCTCGCTTGTAAGGCAGGATTAGAACACCAAATCAAGCCTTGGCCATTGAAACTTCGGTTGCCTTGTGCTCCTTGAATGTTTTAGCGATAGTGGAGGCCGCTAAAGCTGCTTGGATGATAAGCATTCTTTCTTTTTGAGAGGTTTGATAAGTACCCAAACAAATACAGCCAAACACTATAGAGGTGTCAGGTTGTTCTACATGTTACAGTTTTGTCCTTACGAAAGTCCTTCTTTACTGCGTGACGGTGAGAGCTGTTGATGTCATGATAACACTGCAAGTACAACGCAACGTTCTTTCTTAAGTCTATGATACGATCTCTGTCTTGAAGTCCACCCATTTAAAATTGCCGCGTTTTGGCTGTCTTTTGTAGCGATATTCCTTTGTAGCAGACTTAAAACCCTTGCTTCGCACTGGGAATGCCACACTTTCAGTAGATCGTTCACAACTTTTTGTTAACGATCTTTGAGGCTACCATTACAACTTGGTTTGATACTTGCTTGGTTTGCCTGTTTGTATAAAGGTCACCGCTTAAACGTAAAGGAATGGGGCTCCACCCATTCCTCAATTCTTGTACGGTTCAGTGAGGGTTGTGAATGAACATTTAAGAATCGAGAGACTAACTGTAGAAGTGTAAAGGCATACTATTTTCAAACCCCTACGTTTTTTTTTTTTTTTTTTTTTTTTTGCGTTTTTCTTAATGTTCAAACATATTTATATAGACAAAGTAGGTAAACAATTACTGACCACCGTAAAAGACAGGGACAAATAAAGCAACAAACTAAAAGCAGCATACAGGATCAAATGCTCCGACTGGCAGAAGTCTTAACACAATTGACTGAACACAAACGGGCAGCGCAAAATTATTTCAACAATCGTATTGCTGAAAATCATCAACTGACAGACCACAGTATTAATTGGGACTGGAGAGCTGGTTCACCAACTTAAAACAAATGCCTCTCAACAGATAGCAACAACTGCCAACACCTTGCTAGGACTTATTCACGACATAACAAAAAGCCGAAGAACAGAACTCAAACTGACCGACTCAATATGACTAGCAATGGACGGATCTAAAGTTACTAGAACCAACCAACGACTGTTGGCACGAGTCTGTTACCCAATACCATCACGGCTAAACCGACTAAACGGTTTCAACGGACAAAACTCACAACACCATCAATTGACAAACGCTTTTCACTTGACTCTGAGCATGAATCGCGCTCAGCTTTTCGAAACGTCAGACCCCAACATCAGTTCAGAATTACCATCACCAGGACGATCACAGCATACAAACTATTGATACTCCTGGGCTCAAACCACTTACTAAACACATAAATGTTTTAAAACGTCTATGATGAGCGTCTCTTGACCTCATTAGTCCCATTCAGACCGGACGTTTTGAGCTTCTTCCGCTGTATGGAGTTGGGGGGAGGGGGGCGAAGAGTGAATCTACATCCCGTCTTTAACTTCAAGAATAGTTTCGCAATGATAATGAGCTTACAAGGTATATATTGCCTCCAGAACATTTATTTGAGGCAAGGAACGTCAGATGAGGATGTCACCTCACCTGAAAGTTTTTGTCTTGAAATCCCAATTGCCGCACATTGGATTTGCCATCTTTTTCAATGAATTTGTCATTGTCATAAACTTACCTTCAATTAAAATGATATTTTTAGGTTTCTGAGTGATAACCAGTTACAATACTTACCACCCATGATTTTCAGCAACAATACCAAACTCATTAATCTGTAAGTCCCTAAATACACTAATAATTGAAAATAAGACTCACAGCAGACTATTTTAGACAAATTTCAAGGTGACTAGAAATGTGGTGAAATAGTGCCTGGGGTGTTATAAAATGGAAAAATGTTACGTAAAAATCTGTGCTTGGTAAGATAAAACACCGTCATGGTTATGATCACCTTGTTTAAACTTGATAAATTATTGAGTTTGAGAAAGACCAGTCTAATCAAGTTTTGGGTCTATGAAACCAAGGATGAAGTGGATAGACTCAACACGTTTTCAATTGTGCTGAGAGTCTTGCTAAAAAGCAACCTCGATCAAGGACTAAGAAGTTATTGGTTTTATCAAATCGAACTTTTAAGTTGTGGCATAATGCAGTGAAACACTAATAGCAGAGTTTTCATTTCAATTAGGTATCTTTTTAGAAAAATGATACAGGAAAATATAATATTCATGAAGTGTAAATCATCATGTATTACAATACTTGTTTCTAATTGACACAGACAATTGCAAAACAACAAGCTTCAAGGGTTAAACGAGACATTGTTTTATGGCTTGAGGAACTTGAAAGAGCTGTAAGTGAAGACTATGATAATTTAGACTCGCGTATTCTACCGTACCATTCAAAGTCTAAATTACTTTAAACTTTTTTACTAAGGGGTTCGAACTTCATGCTGAAGGTGTGACTGAATTCATAAGGCTTACCTAAATACAGGAAGTTTTCGAGGATACCGGTTATCTCCGGTACAATAAGTAAGCCGTTACAACGTTTTGAGGGAGGGAGTGGTAGTTCACTGTCGAATTCAACATTGTTCTTGTGTTGAACAATTTTTTCGATCATTTATATCAACAGAAATTTGTAATGATAGAAGTTTACATCTCTAATATCGAGTCTTTTACTTTCATATTTAATTCAAGAGAAAGCTATTTACAATTAGTTTAGAGAAAAAATTGAAATGCATAAATTACGTAATCTGTGGCAGTTTAATCAGCTGTAATTCTTAAACGGCAAGTAATATGTGATAACTTGCAACCTTAAATGTGTTTTAGGCTGTTCCTTAGTTCCTGCAGTTTATTTCAGTGTGTTTGTTAACTTGGCTTTGACCGCATTTGCCACCTGTTCTGTTTTTTGGCGTTTGGCTTTTGATAACATTTTCAAGAATTTAAGGTGGCTCTGAACCCACTACACAGGACTTTTTTAAACTTTGCAAAAAGTTGCATCTTATCATGCTTATCACAGTTCGATAAGAAAAAATAGGGGTCATCAAGCTCGTTTTTGAGTTAAAAGCGCTTAAGCTAAAATATAAGGGTGTTTTTAGCAGCTCATGTCGTTGCTATGGTAACCTAATATGTAAAAAGTAAGATGGTTGCAACTTGTAGCATTACTTGTTAAACAGTGGCAAAAAAAATCATCCTTCAAAGTAAAGCTGTTAGAAAGGTGCTGGAAACTGTTGCCAGCCTCTTTAAAAGGCATCCAAATGCGAAAATTATCAATGTCATCTTCATACAAATTATGAGGTAAAAAACTGAACACCCGCAAAAACAGACCTTCAACAGCAGTTTTTCCCTTTTACATGTAATCAGTAATTCCATGCGTACGATTATAAAGAAGGCTAGGTTATTTCTGATTCATGAGAGAAATCGGAACTTTTCCTTTTTTCTTCCAAGTTCTATGGATTTAAAATTCTAACGCGCGGTTTGTGACTAGCACAATTCACGCACGCGGAATCATTTTTTTTTTTTTTTTTGCTCAAATCAAGCGATCCTTTATTTAAAATTCATCATTTGGCACTACAGAATGCTTCAAAATAGCTCCCCCTAAATATCGCCCTCAGAAATCCCTTAGCAACTGTTCTAAATCTGAAGTTAAGAAGGACCCTCTTAATATCGTTGTATCTTTCTTTCAGATGGTTGCAAAACAATAACATCCAGGAGTTGCCTGCCACAATATTTAAAGATTTAGTAAACTTGGATGAGCTGTGAGTTCTCGGCTTTCGTAGTATCTTAAAACAATTGCTGCCAAACTTTCCACACTCCCTCCCCATCCCCCCCTGCCCCTTTTTAAACAAAATATTCAAAAATGTCTAATTACTAATCCGATCATTAGCTCGATTGCTCGAGATTTCATTGCAAACAATTGCTGATAGTGTGCGATAGTTCCACTAATCAGATTACATCATTTATATTAGTGTACAAGTAGGGTTGTACTATATTTGATTTCCTTGGAACGTTGCTTCTCAAACTCATTAATCCATCCAGTTAAAACAAAGAAAATCACAACCGTGAAAGAGGTTTGGATAACGGTCTTAATTAGCATAAATTTTGACAATTTTACTTCACCGTCTACTCCTTAGTGTTTGTTTTGTTTGAGAAGGTATATCAAACACTCGAGACAGTGTTTCATCGGCTATCCAAACATCTCGAATTTTGTCAAAAATACTCGGCTACGCGTCGTACTTTTAACACTCTGCTCGGTGTTTCGATATACCGATGAAACACTGTCTCTCGTGTTTGACATATTACTTGATTGCCTTGACTGCGTGCTTGATTTACCGCAACGTACCATATTTGACAAACCGAAGATTCACTAGATTCAGTATATTGGTATTAAGAAGAGATAACTTTCATGAGTGGCTCCATGACATTACGTCGGAAGTGAAGAAAGATCAATCTGAGCGTCAAAAAATTGCAAGAGGTGTTAGTATGCAGCAAGATCATGCAAACAGCAAGCACTTCAGTTTTTGGTTCCCTTAATGAAACACAAAAGCTCCACAAGGCTGGAAAGCTGATTTAAGGTATCAAATAGTGAGTTTTCAGCTTCGAACTTCATTGGTGTGTTTAACACAATAACGAAGGTCTAAGCGTGAAATGTCCGTTGTACACCCACTATCTGACACTTAAAAGAGCTTTTTTTCGGCCTTCGTATTTTAGTGAGACGGAGTCGACACAAAATTCCCATGGCGAGACAAACGTGCCTGATATGCCGCCGAAACGTACCAAAAATGGGGCTTAGGTATTTACCCTACCGTGAATAATCTAATCAACTTCCACTCTCAAATAAAGGCCTCGTAGCTAATAAATGCCCCCTTCTCTCAAGAGTAAAATTTGTATTCGAAGTTCCCCTCTAATAAACGTCCCTTGTCTAATAGACGCCGAGCGAACGCCTCCCCTTCCCCACTTCCAACCCCCCCCCCCCCCAAGAAAAAAACAAGGACTCACTCATAGAGTGAAGTTATGTCTTTTGTTAACAATGGCCTGCGAATTGTATCTTCATTCAATCTCATGTTAAAAGTAGTATAGGAATGGTCAGTTTTGTTTTCCTTTTCTTAATTTTTGCACTCAACTGATCCAACTGTGAACCTCTGGGCTCTGCATTAGCGCAGATTAGATTAGTCTCCTTGTCAAAAACTCTGTTTTCTATCTTACTCTGCGAGCAAACTACACGCCCTTTTTGTTTTGTTGACGTTGTTACAGCTAAGGGAATTTTGTCGCTATAACGAACCAATTTCCCCAGTCCCTTGGCACTGGGGAAATTGGGACAGCAGGATTGGGAACGGTAAAATTATGTCAGCAGTCCATTGATCGATCGATTGTAGAATAAAAACTACTTAATGTCAATCTATTTGTCGCCTTTAGAAATTTATCCAGCAATAAACTAAAACGTTTACCAGAAGGACTTTTTGATGCTCTTGCAACCCTTACAAGGCTGTAAGTAGGACTCTTTTTAACAGTGGGATATAAGCAATGTCATATGTATTTCTTTGCAGTTTGGTTTACAAGAAATAGTTACCAGTTTCAGTTGTATCTTGTGCGCATAATTCAAATACAACAGCGAGAAGCCGTTTTTTCACAGTATCGTGAATACTCTTGATCTTTGTTCATGTTATATGATGTTGTTGCAGCTTATCCTTTCAAATTTTAGATTTCTGCCTGAAAACCAAATCGAGGAGTTACCACCAAAGATCTTTTCTAATCTCACCGCGCTTAAGACGCTGTAAGTAAAAGCATTATGTCAAGGGTGCTCAAGCAATCAATCGTTTTTTCGTGTCAATTTTCAGAGCATCGCTGTGATTTCAAGGGACCTTATTCGTAGTTAATTTGGCGCCTACTTAATTTTGCGATTTTGGCCACGCAATATTTCACGAGATTTTTAATTCTCGATTTCAGGTGTACTTAAATGAAAAATGGGCGATTAGATTTCGCCTGAGTACGTCAACATAGGTTCTTTTTTTGATAACATTCTACGGAAGCAATGAGTCATAAGTTTCGTTTCTCCACTGGAAACATTGGCTACACTAGTCTTCCGCCATTCACTAAACTAAACTATAGCAAGAAGTTTCAGATATAGATATTGTAGTTATTTAAACCATAGAAATGAAACTTATAGCTGTTATATATGGACACGATTTTCGTCTCAATCTGTCAATTCGCGAAAAACGTGAAAATTTAAACGAATAAGATGATGCCGATCTCTTGATCCAGTCAATGATGTCATTAGTTACTTTTTTTTTTAAATAAGCCTTTTAAGACGAACTAGAACCAGAAATATTTTAATGGTTTTTCCAGAAGATTTGTGATGCGAAAAAGTTATTTCATAGTTTTTACTATTATGTAGCACCAAACCGCTTCTGCTTCATAAATTTCTCTCTAACTCTACAATTCTACAGGAAAATGGACCGAAATAAGCTTAAAAAGCTTCATCCTAATCAATTCCAAGGCTTGGTGGATTTGTATGACCTGTAAGTGAAGATATTAATGGCAAACTTTGAGATCTGAATAAGTCCAAACTGACTCGTCGACGAGCAGTAGTTGAATGATCCCCAGGGTATTTTAATTACCAAAGAAGATTGAGTTTACATAAGGTTCTTTGACAAGTGCAGGACCAGACATGTCAAAGACTACTTGTGCTCATTGTTATTTGTAAACCCCTTAGATGTTTTTAAGAGTTCCCTTGTGTAGTTTTTCGCTGCTTAATATTCCATGTTCAAGCATGGAAGTAATCTACATTACTCGCCACATTAAAAGTTTACTGAGGGGGTTAAGCTTATTTTATTAAGAGGGTCAGCTTTGTATGAAGATTAAGTTCTTCCCTGCTGGCACCCTATTTGCATGTGCACATTTTTTTTGGTGCAAATAAAGTTGCTATAAACATCTTATGAGTGCCTGCCTGTAAAAATCAGACAAATTCTTAATTTCGCGGCAAGGGTCGAAAATTCGATTTCGCTCATATTCCTATGGTAGATAGGCTAGGGCATGACAAAAACTACCGGACAGTTTTTTTGGCAAAATATCATTTTATTTCAAAGAAATATGCAAATTACCAAAGTCCGTTAAAATCGTCATTTGACGCAACATTTTATTAAACAAGTTTGAGAGCCTCGCATGCAAAACCACATCATTCTTCCGTCTTTAAGACACTCGAATATTTTTGTGCAATGTTTAATTGTGTACTGGGTTGATTTTAGGGAATGTTGCGGTTTTTGTTGGGTGCAGAATAATTAAATTTCGAAGACATGTATTTCATTCACTTAAAAGTACTTCGTAAAAATAACTGATTTTGACCATGTGCGAAACCTTCAAATGGATTAAGCTTCTGGTGGTTGAATCGCAGAAGGATGGTCTACAGGTTCCTGTAAAAGTTTCTTTGGGCAAATGATTGTGAGCGACGCGAGAGCTTTTCAAAGTACGTTAAAAATGTAGATATTTGACCATCCGTCGTCAAATTTCAATTTACGGGTTAGACATATATTTTAGCAAGCGCCACATGTCTTGAGCTATATTAAGTTGAAATAGACACAGAGCTGATAATTTCGAAATGTTCTAACCTTACTTGCTGTAAAAGACAGGTCCAAAAGCCGATTTGACGTGTTTCTGTCACCATTCGTCGCACATAAAGCAGAAGTTTGCTTTTGTTTACACAACGTCCGATGTACATCGCCAACTGTCAACTTATCTAATGGTCGAATACCATGAATCTCTGACCCTCTTTCGACACATATGATGACCACTGCATCTAAGTCAAAACGGCTAAGTGATTTGTAGATAGTTGCTTGCTTTGCACTACACCAAAATATTACGTTTGATCATCGTTTGATCTCTTGCTGCTTGAATCCTTGCTTGCAGCGGTTCCTTGTTTGTTCGTCACGCAATGCTGTCATCCCTTTTTATGGGGTAGAGGTAGGACAATTTCTATCCTAATACGTAAGGCTCCGTAAGGCTCGGAACCAAAGGGAGCACACAATCTTGTTGAGTAGGAAGAGATTAAATTAAGCAATGGAAAGAATGAATAGTTAACCATTGCCCGTGTTGTCATCTTTTACTAGACAACCGCCACCTACCCGCCCTGCGTAAACACTGTAACGCTGAACTCGTAGCTAGGTCTCTTCGCGCTGTGCAATAGGCTCTTTGCAGCTGGGGTCACGTGACCACATTTTTTCTTTTAAAAATTTCTATTATGGGCTATAACTTAAAGAATGCCAGAAATGGAAAGAGCATATTAAAAATACTAGAATGGCCAAGTTTGAGGTCCCTTGCATTAAAGAGTAAGTTAATACGACAGTTTGAATTTTCAGAAAATTTAGAGGATTTGTATGGAAATTGTTGCTGGAGAGCAAGGCTTTGCTCTCCAACAACTTTTTCCATACAAATCTTCTTATTTTTTAAAAATTCAGACCATCGTAAGATCTCATTCTTAATAGATGGGGGCCTCAAAATTGGCCATTTTGGTATTTTCAGTATGCTCTTCCCATTTCTGGCATTCTTTAAGTTATAGCCCATAATAGAAATTTTTTAAAGAAAAAATGTGGTCACGTGACCCCAGCTGCAAAGGACCTATTACCGTAAATCTTCGAATTAGCGCCCGGGGCGCTAGGATAAGACGGGGGGCGCTTATTTAATTTTTCCCAAATCGTAGCCTGACATGATCATTCTTTTAATACATCATCTGCGCCTAAACACCAACATAAGCTGTTTATTGACATAAAAAGCTGATTCTACAGTTTAAATCGCGGCACTGTTAGTACTTAACGTGTTCAACGTGTTCACTAAACGTGTTCACAAACTGAAACAATATACAAATCTAATACTACACGACGAAAGCTATACACCCTTTGTTGTCTCGTTTTTCGTCCACAAAATGGGGGGAGGGGAGGGGAAGGGGGCGCTTATTTTAAATTTCGGCCGATAGGAGGGGCGCTTATTCGAAGGGGGCGCTTATTCGAGGAGGGGGGGAGGGCGCTAATTCGAGGATTTACGGTATTTTCGGTTTACATATAATACAGTGGGCTACCCTCGGGGAAATGCGAGGTGGCCGCTTAACAGGGGTTGGCCGCTTAATAGAGGTTGGTGTATCTTGAATATTTTTTCACTATCAGGTTATAAATTTAGCTAAATTTCTTAGTAAACATGGAGTCAATTCAAGACAATCATGATAGCCGTCATTCTCGGAGACCCAGGGGCAGTTAGTGGGGGCGGGGAAAAAGTGTAAGCGGGTCTTCGCCCGAACTTTTTTCCCACCCGTTAAGACTTTTCCCCACTCCCAATAACTGGCCCTGGATCTCCGAGGATGACGTCTATAATGATTGTCTTGAGTTGACTCCATGTTCACTAAGAAATTTATAGCCCGATGGTGAAAAAATATTCAAGGTACACCAACCCCTATTAAGCAGCCACCTCCCATTTCCCCGAGGGTAACCCATTGTATTATATGTAAACCAAAAATAGTTGCACAGCGCGAAAAGACCTAGGTACGAGTTTAGCGTTACAGTGTTTACGCAGGGCGGGTAGGTGGCGGTTGTCTAGTAAAAGATGACAACACGGGCAATGGTTAACTATTCATTCTTTCCATTGCTTAATTTAATCTCTTCCTACTCAATAAGATTGTGTGCTCCCTTTGGTTCCGAGCCTTACGGAGCCTTACGTATTAGGATAGAAATTGTCCTACCTCTACCCCATAAAAAGGGATGACAGCATTGCGTGACGAACAAACAAGGAACCGCTGCAAGCAAGGATTCAAGCAGCAAGAGATCAAACGATGATCAAACGTAATATTTTGGTGTAGTGCAAAGCAAGCAACTATCTACAAATCACTTAGCCGTTTTGACTTAGATGCAGTGGTCATCATATGTGTCGAAAGAGGGTCAGAGATTCATGGTATTCGACCATTAGATAAGTTGACAGTTGGCGATGTACATCGGACGTTGTGTAAACAAAAGCAAACTTCTGCTTTATGTGCGACGAATGGTGACAGAAACACGTCAAATCGGCTTTTGGACCTGTCTTTTACAGCAAATAAGGTAAGAACATTTCGAAATTATCAGCTCTGTGTCTATTTCAACTTAATATAGCTCAAGACATGTGGCGCTTGCTAAAATATATGTCTAACCCGTAAATTGAAATTTGACGACGGATGGTCAAATATCTGCATTTTTAACGTACTTTGAAAAGCTCTCGCGTCGCTCACAATCATTTGCCCAAAGAAACTTTTACAGGAACCTGTAGACCATCCTTCTGCGATTCAACCACCAGAAGCTTAATCCATTTGAAGGTTTCGCACATGGTCAAAATCAGTTATTTTTACGAAGTACTTTTAAGTGAATGAAATACATGTCTTCGAAATTTAATTATTCTGCACCCAACAAAAACCGCAACATTCCCTAAAATCAACCCAGTACACAATTAAACATTGCACAAAAATATTTGAGTGTCTTAAAGAAGGAAGAATGATGTGGTTTTGCATGCGAGGCTCTCAAACTTGTTTAACAAAATGTTGCGTCAAATGACGATTTTAACGGACTTTGGTAATTTGCATATTTCTTTGGAATAAAAGGGTATTTTGCCAAAAAGACTATCCGGTAGTTTTTGTCATGCCCTAGCCTATCTACCATAGGAATATGAGTGAAATCGAATTTTCGACCCTTGCCGAGTTATTTTCCATATTTATGGACAGGGACTGTTATAACGTTAAAGGATAACTCAAATTTGTAAAGAGACTAAGCCTCCTATGCAGGCGATTTTTGAGATCGCCACGCAATCTCTCTTTCAACCCAAAGAGCATCTGCGTTGTAGGTTAAAAGAAACTGAAAAGTAAGTAAACGTAGCTATTTTAGTTTCCCATGGAGGAAACTGTGGAAGAGAGGAGGGGGACAGATATTCCTACAGATTAAATAGAGCATGTCTTTTTTACAGGATGTGTCGTTTTTGTTGCTGATAAGCTATGTCAGCAGACATATAAGCCGGCGGCAGTGTTTCCGCCAGACCGCGCCATTGCGGGAATCCCACGTTGCAATCAGAGATGGTCCCCAGAAAAACGAAAAAAGGGCCAATTTGGCCCTTTTCTTTTACAAGGCTGTACGCTTAACACGGGCATAGTATTTTAAAAGCCATCCCAGGTTTCCAAATGGTGACCGATACGATGGCCAATGCAATTACCATTTCATCTTTGGCGACCAAAACTTCTGGCTCAGTCGCCATTATGGCGACTACATTTCTGTGCGTTGACGATCAACAACAGTTATTTTGTCATACAATATGTCCTTCTACGAAATTATATTGAAAGATCTTTCCTTCTAAAACATGCAACATAAGAAAAGAAGTCAATCTATCCGTTTCCTTTGCTGTATTGATTCTCTCACAGCGGAAAACTTCCAAATGGCTGACCGTGCTGGAAATCGCCCTATAACGCATTGCGAACCCTTGATCATTGACTACGTCGTGTATGCCTATGGATTGTTCTCTTGTAATTTACGGGTCCTTTATACTAGTACCTGATTCAAAAGAAACTTTTTTGAGTAGAAACACTTCAAAAAGCACTTACTATCAATTTTTATCATAGATCCTAATAAACTGCTTTATTTTCCTCCGTACTCTAATGCATTTTTTTCTCCCCTTTCCTAAAACTTGGCCCCTAAAAAAGACTTCAGGGGCCACTTTGGCCCTCGAGTAAAATTTTCTGGCTGAAACACTGTAAGCCATCGTTATTTTGTAGTCATAGCGATGCATACTTTTAGTGATAAGCTATTGGGAAGGTGTAAGTGACCCTCCTGTCGTAATTATTTCTCTCTCATTTTAAGTTATCTTTCGGAGAACGAGCTCAAAGAGTTGCCTGAAGGGATTTTCGAAGGTGTAGGGAATCTCCTGTCAATGTAGGTATATATTTGATGGTAACCGACATAACAATATCCTGTAATGCTTGTTACAGAATGAAATCTCGGGCCGTGTAGGCTGTGACGTTTAGTTAACAACGTAGAAAGCACCATTGCACCGTTAACCCAGGAATATAGCTAAACGAGCGAGAACATATATCATAGGTTCCCAATAATCTTTTTTATTATTATTATTTTTTTTGGCGTGGGGGAACGCCGGTTGTTGACATAGGAGGGACAAACTAAGTGTTGGCTCTCAAAACTGTATTCAGTATTATCATATCCTGCCGACCAATGGACTTTTTTGGCTATACGGCAGCCATTTTGAATTCTGTTGTTTCAAATAGCTCTTATGGGATGCTCAGGAGATCAAATACATGTTAATTTGACCCATCAGCATCCCATAATAGCTATTTGAAACAACAGAATTCAAAATGGCCGCTGTATCGCCGAAAAGGCTCATTATATAGTTAGCTCGAGATAAGACGTAACGTTTTGCAAGGTTAAAAAAATTCTGAGGATGGAGTCCAGTGCCATATTAAATTTTTGAAATTACCATCATTAGTTCACCAATGGCTGGGCATTTATGTGATATTAGTAAAATAGTTTCACTTGATAAACTGTGGTAGTAATGTTCCGTCAAAGTATAGCTGTTGGAAAAGTGCTGGAAACTGTTGCCAGCCACCTTGATTGCAATTATTCTTCATTTCCCTCAGAAACATATTTGACAACCAGCTTAGGAGTGTGTCTATTGCGAATTTCAAGCATGTTCCACGTTTAATGCTGTTGTGAGTATTAACCCTACCTTTTTAATAAAGTATTTGTGTTTTTAGTACACTCAATATATAGAATGCAAGGGAATGTACGCGAGATCATATATTTGAACTACGAAGAAATATGTTACGATATGAATGATCATCGCAGTTATATACACAAGTTAAGCAGTTGTGAAATGAAAGCCTGAATAAAAAAATCAGGCTTGAATGGGATTCGAACAGATGACGTTTGCGATATCGGTGGCAACGGGGAGCTGGTCACGTTGTGAGAACGTAATTGATATTGATGGTGAATAATGCAAGTGAATATAAGAACTGAACAGAAGTTAACACGTACCACGACTGCATGGAGAAATTGTTACCGCCACAAAACTGTAGTTTTCTATCTTTAATCGGATTTGACATTACGTAGCCATGATATGAAGAACTAAGTTAGAGCCTTTGTAACCCGGATGTAAGCACATGGCTTTCGTCCTGTAGAAATTTGGCTTTGTCAAAACTGGCTGAACGTGTGGAATAAATTATGGTCAAAAAACTACAAATGTTGTTGAATTGAAGTATCGGCAACATTTTTCTGATCCTTGGAAGCGAGATAGAACGAGCGAATCCCAGAAGTGGTGTGGAATTTAGTAATTTGGTATGGATTTGACCGAAGGCGACCGCCGATGGCGGACGCCCTTTGGATTCAGCTCGCACAACCCAAACAGTGAGTACGAGAATTATAAGTTTAAAAAACAAACGTGCTGCGGTCAAAAGAAGAATAACTAACACTCTGAAGAAATTAGAATCAACCATTGAACAATACGGACGGAAAGCTATTATTGAAGCTATGTAAACAATCTGCAAGTGTATCTCATCGAAGCGTGAGACCTTGATGATGAACTCGTCTCTGTAATACCAGAGAACGAACACGAAACCAGTTTAGATTGATACGAGGAACAGCACGAAAGAGTTCAAGAAGCTCAATTGGAGGCTAACGGACACCTTGACGAAAGAGCAGAGGAAACTTCTAGCTGATCAAGCTCGGTTAAATCAAGCTTAAGCAAAACTTCTACTACGACAAGATCCGAAATTGGGGTAAAAATGACAAAGCAGCTTGCCTTGGAGGAACATCGAAGAATGCAGGAGTTCGACAAGGAACCGGAGGTTAAAAGAAAGATTGAACTTGTTCAAGACGAAGCTGAAAGGCTCAAATTCAAGGCTAAAGAAAGAGGAGACACAGGAAGCCAAGGACGAGGCTGCACGCCTCGTAGCAGAAGCAGCAATATTTGAAAAGGCGCAAAATGAAGATCATGACCCTAAAGCTCTGCCTAATCCATTGCTTGATTCTGTGGATGAATCTTTGGAATTTGCTCCATCAACTGCTGTGGAAGGACACTTACCCATAATTCCTAAACCTGTAACTGGTCTTTTCCATGAAGAGGAAGTGAATCGATCATGGAACTGTATTATCAACCAAAGTCACTGCAGAAGCTGTTAAATCCTCATCATCATTTCAGTAGCCAAAGTCAGCATTCCGTCAGAGTTCAAGGGCTGCCAATCCTAAGGAAACATTGCCATCTTATCACTGATGGATTGGAGATTTACAAGCGCAGCCATCAGCTTTAACAAGTACAAACAACCAGAAACTCCTGTTTTGCGGCCAGTCTACTCGTGACGCTCTTCCTAAACTATGTCTAAACAGGTTTGATGGTGATCCTTTAGACTGGTCTGATTGGTCTCCAATGTTTAAATCAATTGTTCATGATGCCAATCTTCTCTTTAAGGGCCCATTAACTGATCTTGTTAAGCCGTTGCTAGGGATAATTTATTCTCATATAACCTTGTCATTTTTGGTTATATCAGAGTTATTCTGTGTGTTTTAACTTTATAATGATCAGTAACACTAGTGATGACGTCATTAGGTCACGCCCATGGTCATGTGACTAATACGGAAAAAATGTAAAGGCCCCAAGGGAAATTACTTTATCGGGATATTTTCATTGATTTAATATTTTATATTAAATCCTCATTACTCTATGCATAGATTTTGTTTCATTTCTAAAAGGTCACATTTTGAGAAATTTCAAAATATTGAAAAATTCGAAATTTTCAGAAAAAAGAATGACTTCGAAAAAGGAATGCATAGCTATGTCTTCAACGTTGGCTTTAATCGAAACTCGTTGAAAAAGGCTGGATTTAATGAGAAACCGCGTCTTCTTTAGCATTTAAAGAAACCGGAAGTGTGCCCGATATACATTGGAAGTTACCGTATCAGGGCGTGCCCAATTTACACTACCAGTGCACTCCTGTAAGATCAAACAAAACCACACGAAGTCAGTTTTTCTCTTTCGTTTGCTCCTGTTTTTCTCTTTTTCACTTATTTTGTCTTTGCTTGTACTTTGTTTTAGTTTGAATCTTGTGAAACACAAAGAAGAAACATCTAAAATTTAAGCGAATTTGCAAGTTATGGAGTTTTTATATTTTCCACGCTCAGGCCGACCTAAGTAGCCGGAAGTGAAATTTCACCTCCCTAGCAACGCGCGCGAGCGCGCGCATGAGTCGGTTAATGGGCCCTTAATAGAAAAATGCAACATCTTCAGAGTTCTGTGATTGGAAGAGCTAAGTCTCCAAATGAAGGATGTGGTTACAGTGGAGATTCTTACTATGAAGCACTGAAGGAATAGGAATCCAGATTTGGCAAACCCTCTCTTGTTGTGAAAGCCACATTGGAGGGAAATGTACGCCTACTTGTTCCAACTATGCCCTGTTGAGAAGTGCGGAAGGTAATGAGTTGGAGTTTCTAATCACCGCTCTAGCTGTAAAGCGAAACTTTCACATGGATGACTCTTTTTCAAGTCTGTTAAATCAACCGATGAAGCTATGGAACTGCAACAACAATTTGATGAAATGCTTAATCTGGGAGGTTTTCACTTGACCAAGCAGATCTCAAATAAGGAAAAAGTGATTGAGCAAATGCCAGAACTGGAAAAAGCTCTCGTGGATGAAAATGTCATAATGCCTATGGAACGTGCTCTTGGTGTCATCTAGGACACCAATTCAGACTGTTTTGTCTATGAAGTTGTAAAGTGGAACATGGCCGACACTCGTCGCAAGGTGCTGAACCTGATAGCATCACTCTTTGATCCCATTGGATTCCTATGTCCATTCCTGGTCAGGGTAAAAATCCTTCTTCAGCTAGGGTGGCAGTTTGGTATTGGTTAGGATGATGTACTGCCATCAGAGTTTCTAGAGGAGCGGTCTAAGTGGCAAGAACAGCTAGGTAGAATTTCACAATCTCGCATCCCCCGTTTTTATTGTCATGTTCCAGACAGCCCATCAGAAATGGAGCTTCATGTCTTTAGGGATGCCAGCGAACAGGCACTCTGCTCAATGGCTTATATTCGAATCTGCTATGTCAGTGGAGCAGTAAAATGTGCATTTGTTACGGCCAAGACTCGGGTGGCACCCAAGTAACCCTTAAGCATACCAAACCTTGAATTGCAGGCTGCTATTTTGCGTGTGACGTTATCATTGGTAGTAATCATGGAACATGATTATATCATTGACTCTAGCTATTTCGGGACAGATAGCAGCACTGAGTTTCAATGGATTCATGAAGTGTGTAAACGCCACCCCGCCTTTATCGCCAACCGAATTGGTGAGATCCTGGATTCAACCGAGCCCTGACAATGGAATCACTGTCCAGGACTGTTAAACCCAGGTGATGATGGTAACAGGGGATTACTAGTAACTACGATCACATCTGGCAGTCGTTGCCTTCTTGCTCCTACCTGAAAAGAAATGGCCGAAGAGAAATTCAATGCTTGAACCTTCCAAGTAATCCATTGATGACCCACAGGCCCAAGAAACAACTGTGACCTGGATTGGTGTAGTGAAAGATCCAAAGGACAAGTACTTTTCTCCAGCTAAGTACTCATCTCTGACCACGTTTCTCAGAGTAACTGCGTATCTTGCCCAGTTTATCTACAACTGTAGGCACTCGAAATCGGAACGTCATATTGGTACTTTGTTGGTTAAAGAGATAGAGCAAGCCGGAAAGTTTTGGATCCGCAGTACCCAAGAGGAATCATTTCCTCAAGAAGTTGCAGCACTCAAGTGGAAACAACATGTTTCAAGCAAGAGTAAATTGGAATGTCTAACACCCTTCTTGATGTACATGGAATTCTTCGTGCCGGTGGTCGAATTGAGAGAGCCGACATTCCATTTTACAGTTGACACCCGATAGTGATAGTCGATAGTGTTACCACACGATCATGAGTTTACCTGTATCATCGTCATGAATTGTCATGAGAGACTGAAACATGAAGGAGTGGACCATGTCCAAAATGAGTTGAGACAACAGTATTGGATCTTGCGCTGCCGTGCTACAGTACGAAAGATTCTTCATCAGTGTTCTTGCTGCTGACGGCGAGGAGCAAAACCAGTCCTACACCATGATGGGGAGTCTCCCATATGATCGTCTACAAATTGCACCAGCATTCTCTAAAGTTGGTGTGGATTTCTTTGGACTGCTTAAGGTGAAGCATCTAAGAAAACAGGAGAAGAGATATGGCTGTCTCTTTACTTGCCTGATGACTAGAGCAATTCATTTGGACGTTGCATTTTCCTTATTTACTGACTCCTTCAATACGTGCCTTAGACGATTTATTGTTAGAAGAGGTAAACCAACTGTCATCTACTCTGACAATAGAACAAATTTTGTAGGAGCAAACCGTGAGTTACGCGTGTGTGACGATGATTGGAACCAAGATACGATAGGAGGTGTGTTGAGTCAAGAAGGAATTCAGTGGGTGTTCAACCCTCCAGCCACGCCTCATATGGGCGGTGTATGGGAGCGCCTCATGAGATCGTGCAAGAAAGCCGTAGATGTTGTCCTACAGAATTAAGTCCTTACTGACAAAGTGTTGTTAACCGTCTTTGCTGAAGTGAAATGACTTGTGAACAGTCGTCCTCTGACTGAAGTAAGCTCAGATGTGGATGCTCTTGAAGTTGTAACTCCGAATCAGTTCATCATCGGAAGAGGAACTCTTAACTAACCACCCGGTTTCTTTGTTGACAAGAAGATATCAAGTCACAAACGTTGGCGAGCTGCGACCCACTTCTGGAATCAGTGGTTACAAGAATACCTACCTGGTCTGATTACCCGTAAGAAATGGCTACAGCCTACTGCCAATGTCAAGATTGGAGATTTGATACTAGTTAATGACTATGCAGTCACAAGAGGTTAGTGGCCTCTTGGTAGAGTCGTGAAAGTTTTTCCTGGACAATATTGTACGAGCATCTAAAGTAAAGACCAAGTTTGATGTAATGAAATGTCCTGTAACTAAATTGGTGCTACTGGAAGAGTGTTCGCCAATTAGATTGGTCGAACACGAGGGGAGGATGTCACTGCCGCAGAACTGTAGTTTTCTATCTTTAATCGGATTTGACATTGCGTGAACGTTATATAAAGTACTAAGTAAGAAACTTTGTAACGCGGATGTAAGCACATGGTTTTGGTCGTATAGAATTTTTACTTTGCAAAAACTGGCTGGACTTGTAGAATAAGTTATGATCCAAAAACTTCAAACGTTGTTGAATTGAAGTATCGGCAACAGAAATAATGTAATTCAAAACTTTTTTTATGAAGGCCAAATTGGACTCGGCTTGCAACCTGGTCCAATTTTCACATTCTTTTCACCCAGTTATTACCAAATTGAGTTGTAGACCTTTATGTATACAAATCTTGGTACTTGTAACGAATACACCATTTATGGAACTTCTTAACTTACAGATACATGCATTACAACGAGATGAACGAGCTTCCAGAGGGATTCTTTAAGAATTTAAAGCACATCATGAGAGTGTAAGATTGTCAATAGATCGTGATTTAACTAGACCAACCACGAATTAATCAGTAAGAAAAGGCTTTTCATTCTTATCATTGTTGAACGAAATTAACCTGTCTTGAGCACAGTTAAGCATAAATTCAACTTCATATAGTCGAGGATAAGATGATGCTGTGGTAGCTACAGTCTGCATGATGTTTCATATTTCGCCCTATGCCACTATTATAACTATAGGAAAAAGTCTCAAATCTCCAAGTGCATGATTTGTTACAACAAAAGATAGCAACTTTAATCTCACACTTGAAAAGAGAGCTCTTGTAGGTTACTAAAGAAAGGGTACCTTTCCCAAAGTGGTCTATGGTTGTAATACAGGTATTTAATGGCTTTTAGGACTGTGGACACGAACCTGATGTGCTGCCATCTGCACAAGGAAGACGCTGGCTGTGACTTTGCTTTCAACGACAACTTTGCCAATTGTGAGAGCATGTTCAGGAATCCAGCCCCAAGGACAAGTATCTGGGTGATAGGATCCCTCTCAATCATTGGTTCGGTATTCGTTCTCATCTGGAGAAGGATCTTCAAAGAAAAAAACGTGGTACAGAACATCATGTTAAGGCATTTGGCGGTGTCTGATGGCTTGAACGGAATATATCTATACACAGTGGGTACGAAAGATCTTCTGTGGTCTGGGAAGTATTACCTGCATGACTTCAAGTGGCGTACTGGTTGGTCTTGTCAGCTTACAGGGGCTATCGCTTTGTTATCCAGTGAGGTGTCTTTAATGATGATGTCTCTGATCTCCGCTGACCGGCTTAAGAATATTGTGTTCCCTTACGATGGTACTGCTCTTAAGCCAAGGGCGACGCACATTCTGTGCTTCATTATCTGGGTTGTTGGTTTCCTGATTGCATTCTTTCCAATGTTTGGCCTTCCGTATTTTGATCACCCCTACGGGTACCACACTTACTATGGCAGATCTGTTGTTTGCCTGCCACTGCAACTTACTTCTAAAAAGCCAGTAGGATGGGAGTACTCCGCTGCTTTCTTTGTTGGCCTTAACTTTGCCATTTTCCTCTTTATCACGGTTGCTTATACCATGATATTCGCTAAGTCCTACCTATCGAGTCGGCGTATGGCCCGCCAAGGTACTGCCAGAGAGATCCAAGCCAGATCCAAATCAGCCACCGCAAAAAGAGAAAGAGCCCTTGCTAGGCGGGTTTTCTGTATCATCCTTACCGATTGTGCCTGCTGGATGCCCGTGATAGTCATTGGACTCAGGTCAATCTTGGAAAAGTCTTTCTCTTCTCCTGGAGACCTAGCTGTGTGGCTAGCTGTGTTTGTGCTCCCGATAAACTCGGCCTTAAACCCCATCCTGTACACGTTATCTACACCACAGGTAAGAACCAGTTTCTTGCTTCTAAAATTTGAGACTATTTTGTTTATCTGCAGTAATACAATATCTACGTGGACGTTACTCTTTCTTCACCTGTAGCCTTCTGCCCAGGGACTGTGCGGAAGCAGGGGCTGGTGGAGGCTTTAGCCTCTCCTCCCCCTCCCCCACCACATTTTTACTAAAAAGGTCAGTAAGTAAAATTGAAAATGAACCAAAAAGAACTGCGCTCATCTTCTAGCCTGCGTCATATACTACAAACCACCGGTTACTACCTTCTGTGTGCAGTGCAGGGTAATATCTTTTTGACGGGAAATTCTAGTCAAATGTACGGGAGTCAAGCACAAATGAACACCTTTGATTTTTCTTCAGACTAAAGTTAAGAATCATACAGCAGCTGTTTTCCCACACAGATAATCTATCAGAATTCTAATCTAGTCAAAGTTAAAAAACTAGATTTGCCTCAAAACTTACCTATTGTTTTGATCAAGTCAAAACAAACTACGGGAAATTAGATATATGTCTTTTAGCTTCTAAGTATTCGAACAGCTCGGATGAAAATGTAAAATATAAAGAATCTTGTTTTTCAACCGCTTGGATAAAAGTATAAGGCATCTTTTTTCAACTGTTTTAAAGCACAGCTTACGGAAAAACTTTTCAATTCATACCATAGTGCCTAATTTCAAACTCTGAGATTCATTTTTTTTTTCTTACATGTATCTTATACCTTTTTGCGTGTTTTTCATTTTTTTCTCTCGCCGAGCTTATTGTGAGCCAATTTGTAATCTTAAAAATGCAAATAAATTACTTGGCTTAAGTTAAGCTTCTCAGTTACTGGAGTAACTTTTGTTACATCTGCACAGTTGTAGCGAAGCTGCTGCACGTCGAAGGCGTGCGAGCGGAGTCCCATACCTAAGAAAATTTGGTAAGCCATCAAGATTTTTTTCGTTCATAACACAAAACATTTTCTCTTTTGGCCTTAAAATGGAAAGAAAAACCGTAAAATAAAAACTTTGCTGGTAAGGAAAACCTGGAGAAGTTTTCGTTCCCTCGATGGCCGCAAAGACATGACAATCAATAAGCTTTCAACTGTGTCTTAAACACAGATCACAGATTTCAAATGACTGCAAAGCCGTCGGCAAAACTAATATTGAAATGCATTTCCTGGCCTTATCTTGAATGATAACCATTCTTGAAGAAGTTACTGAAACATTTCTTTGATTGGGCTATGTTTTGTTCAGGATTTGCTATTCGACATTTGCACGTGGTAATTTGCATATTGTGTTGTCTGTTTTCCTAGTTTTGTTCGTTATCGTATCAAGTAAATTAAAAGTATTTTATGGGAGCTCTGCTTTTAAGCTTGGTTAAACCTACATATTATCTACTTATGTATGTAAGTATTCTATATATACTGGTAATAAAGCTCCTTCTTCTTCTATTTATCAAAAACTCACATTTTTCGAGTTCAAAGCATAAAAATGTCACGATGTCTAAGTTTACCAAGTAGTAACATTTATGTATCGCTTACCAAGGTTCAAAGCATCTTAAAGAACAAACTGGGAAGACTGTGGAACTACTTGAAGAGCATATTTCCTTGCTGTGATCAAGACCAAGAAGGTATACTTAACAATTATTCCATGACTCTGCCTTGCATATCACGTGATAAATAAAGCTGATAAACAAAGGAAGACTTTATCGCTGGTTAACAACAATTCGCTCTCTAATGATATTGTATGAATGAAATAAAGACAAATGTGGCAGTAACTGGGACCATGGACACTGCAGGGTGCTCCTTGGGAGAGCAACGAGAGTGGGTGGTAGCGACACACCCTGGACAGGTAATTGGGTGGTTAGCGGACACACCCTGCAAATTAAGTGGGGCGGTTAGCGGACTCAAACCCCAAATTAAAACACAAACACAAAGTGGGACGGTTAGCGGACCCACACCCCACAGCAGAAATTGTGCAGGTGGCGGACGCACTCAGAGATAATAAATGAGGGCAGAAAGCCTTGGGCGGTTAGTCGACACAGCCAGTGAATGAATTGGGGTGATAGCGAACTTACCCAGATAA
This sequence comes from Orbicella franksi, assembly GCF_964199315.1. Lineage (NCBI taxonomy): Eukaryota > Metazoa > Cnidaria > Anthozoa > Scleractinia > Merulinidae > Orbicella > Orbicella franksi. Next base: position 7,912,885 of record NC_138146.1, read on the forward strand.
CGAAGTCCCCCAACGTAGCTACTTTTAGGTTGCTAAAACTAAGGTGGGGTAAGGGAACCACCCAGCCTGACGCACGCGATAGCTTAGTGGAAGGTGTGCACCCAAATTATGCCCCAAATACTGCCAGGTACGTAGTGAAAAATATTAATACAACTTTAACGAGGTCTACATTGTCCTGTGCTTGGATCCCAAGCTTGTCGTGGGGTACTATGGGTAGTGGCCAGCTGGGCAGGGACTCCTTGGAGTATTGAGGCAGGTTTCTTGCTGTATTGAGTGTACTATTCCTGGTGAGAAATGCCCTGATGAGAAGAAATAAAGGGGGTTGGAATCGCCTGAAGGCTGGTGAGCCAGCTAACAGCGCATTGCCTGTACTGCACAGACCGAACGGCCAGAAGGGTGAGCGTAATGGAACAGCCCATCCGGAAAGGATCAGTTTTGGATGATTTCAGGTACAATGATAAAGATCTGTCGGAGGAAAAACTGATGTCTGAGCGGACAGGTGTATCAGCGGGTTGAATTAAATTGAAAATGGTGAGGTGAACTCGCTCGAACGTAATAAGGCAAAGAAGGCCAGAGTAAAGGCTGACCAGAGTATGAGTTTGTCCTGCGATGCGATCCAAGGGTCATCTGCCAAAGGTCCTTTTAGCTGGTGCTTGACTGATGTGGTGATAGGTAGACAGCGGCGCGAGAAGAGTCCAATTGTCCGCTTCAATGATAACTCGTAGAAGTAAACGAAGGAGGGGGGCATCTGCAAACGGGACTGCAAGGCTGTTTTCGATGTGGGCTAACCAGATACCAGCCAGATATACCTAAAATTTAAAAACGATCTCTGGCTGAAACGATTAAAAAAAATTACAAGCTCTCGACTGCCTGAACTACAGTCTTCGACGGGTAAAATGTGAATGGCAAGAAGCCAAGAAAATTGAATAAAAATACATGAAATTGCAAAAAAATAAAAATGCAAATCATTATGAATGTTTGTCAAAAAAAAAAAATTATATTGCCCAGGTATAGTGCACATGAATTGACAGCTACCTTGATTTTAATTCTCATCATGACAGTAAACATAAGGCCAGAACAGATGTAACTCTTTTGCCTTGCGCATCCCTACTGCGCACGATTTTCACGTCATCAACACGCGCTCACGAGCGCGTGCATATACACAACACAAAGCGTCGTTTTTTTCTCGGAAACGAGCACCGGGACCTAACGGTTTTTTTTAAATTTAGTTTGAAGGTACAGATCACCTTCGTTCTATACAGTGAATATAGACCAATTTCTATAGCAGAGTAAAAAACGGACAATGAAGGCATCGCTAGCACTCGTAAAAGATAATATGTGCCCTTAAGAACACTGTGTTCTTGGAATATATAGAATCCCTGTCGACTAAATATGGGTGCCTTTATCATGAAATGTACATCCATTGTTGTATTTCTCGCTTAACTCTCTGTCTAGTTTTCCGCTCTCACAAAGCGTAAAGTGAGCGGTTCAAATATAAATGTTTCTAAAAGTAGATAATCTAAAGAATTATGGGGTTTATTGAAGGTGTTCCTGTTCCTAAATGAATACCGGGACCCCGTTTGTCATTTCATAATTTGATATAAGCATTGATAAAAATAATAATGTGGTTTTAGAACAACAAAGACACTGGAAGCGTGGCATATCAAACAGACTCCCAATGTATGGGACAATATAACATTCTTTTTTAACAAACATTCATTTTTTTTTGCGTTTTTATTATTTCGCGATTTGACGAATTTTTATTCAATTTTTTTCTTTTTCTTCGCCTCTTGTCATTCCCATTTTATCCGTCGAAGACTGTAGTTCAGGCAGTCGAAAGCTTGCATGTTTTTAAATTGTTTCAGACAGAGATCGTTTTTAAATTTTATTATTTTTCATCCTCGTGCGGCCCCTCAATATTTTCACGAGGCCTTTATCAACTAATCCGACTGGGTGATGTAAACTTTTCAGTTTGCAGTAAGCAAAGTGATGCTATGGAAAGGTGGCAGAATTTGTGGTGCAGTGCTACCCTTCGAGATAGACAGAAATTTCTTTTAGTATTTTACTTTCACGACCCCCTCTAAAGAATTCTTTTTGCGACATCACAAAAATTGATCCAGAGTAAAAGAATAATTTTACACAGATGCTGTCCTTTTCAAGCTCTTATGAGACGTAAGACTGGTAACAGTTGTAATGGGAGCACAACAGATTTGCTTTTTGTGTTTACATGATAAGTAAATCGTCGTCCACACTACTAACAGTTAAATACTTAATTTTTACTTCTAATTGTAACAGATCAGAGAGAAGAACAGCAACAAGACCAGCAGGGAATAGAGGATAATGTACAACATGATGATGTGGAAGGTATTTTTTACGCAATTGGTTTCACAAATGATACTAGAAACTAACCATGGTCATCTCTTATTCATTCTGAACAATGAGTTATGAAGCAATTTCTGATTGATTGATTTGTGGGTTTTGTTTGCTTGCTTCTTTGTTTTTTCCAAGGAGTTGCCGAGGACAGAATGATAGAGTTGGCACCTGTTGGCTTGCCTCCACCAGAACAAGGTAACTTATTTTTTTGGTTATTTATGTTCGTTTGTTTTTTCTTTTTCCCTGGAGGATATCTTTGAATCAAATATTCTGAAATCCATTGCCATTAAAATAAACAGCAAAATTTATCACGCCCGGCTATATTTTTGGTGATGACGGCCCATATAATTTACTTGTTATTGCGTGTACTTTTTTAAGACTCTATTTTTTGTTACTGGAAGCTTTATGCAAGAGACCACAAGATCATCGTCTCTCTTGCTTTATGCCTGTCTTAAGTTTAGTACATAAAAGGTAATATATGGCACTCATGCGAAAGATTTGCTGGCTATTTTGCGATAGTTTTAGTACCTTTCAATCCTGCAAAGAGACAAAAGGCAACAAAACCAGGAGGGAATAGATGAAAATGAAGAACCTGATGGCATGGAAGGTATTTATTTGAGTTATTTGATACACAATTATCATCGTAATCTGATTGGTTGCCTTTGTTTGCTTGCTTCTTCATTTGTATCAAGGAGAGGCCGAGTGCGGGAGGATAGAGTTGGCAGTTGTCGGTTTGCCTCCTCCAGAACAAGGTAGTTTATTTTTGGATAATTTGTTTTTTTTTTGTAAGATTATTTTCCTTTTCTCTCTCTTCTCACAAACTGATCCGACATTATCTAATTCCTATTGTTTTTAGCCTGCCACAAGTCCCTTATTTTTCCCAGTGTTAGCCTCTACCCACAATGTGTCGGAAAATTTGAAAATGAAGGTTTCACTCGGAAAACGCATCAAATGTTTTCCATCCACTTTACACCAAAGGAATTTAATAACATGACAATCACTGGCTATTTTGGATTTGTGGTTGAGGAAAACTCGGTCGGGAAAATCACATGATTATCGCGACGCCGTCGTTTGGCAAAATGTTTTCCGGCTTTGAAGAGCGTTTTCAAAAACGCTGTTTTGTAATGGGTTAGTGTGAACAGTAGGCCTGATCGTAGAAATAAAGCTGCGTTTTCAAATTTGTACGGCATAGTATGAATGCTCCCTTAGTCGAGGGTGCGAGATAATCACTTGCACGTGAAATACTAGTGGCTCAGCTTAGTCGAGTGGCCAAGCCCGTGAAGATGAGACTTGTAGTGGCAGAGAAAGAAACCAAGTTTGTTCTTTTACCACATTGTACAATAGTTCAACGGGTTCAGGAAATAGAACAACTATTTTTCAACTCCTGGTAAGACCATAAGACCGTAATGCTTTCATATAGAGATTTTTTATGTTTTCAGAACAAGCTTCTGCTCACCGTAGGTCTGCCTATATCTTCCCTGTGTGTTTTTATCTCCTCTAGTCGAAAGTAAATATTTCTTCCCGTACATTCAATTCTATCTAACAGGTTTCACCTGCACGTTGTTCCCTCTGCGAGTAACGAAATTAAACAGAACAATATGACCACTTTTGATCACACTGACAAAATAATTGTTAATCAAAGACACCAAATGAAATGTAGAATAAAACGAGAAATTGCGATGTCACTTGGTGCTCTTCTGTATAAGGTAGAAATGACTGGTTGTAACTGCTCTGTGAGGAATATCACTGACTCAGTGATAATTCTCTTAACTTAATTCTCTTTCTTTTTTAAATGCAGAGCAAAGAGAAAAAGATATTTCTGTTGTTCGAGGTAAATCATTGATGATGCATTACATTGCCAATAAACACAAACTTCAACTACTCTGTTGAGCATTCATATGGAACAGTGATTTTGCTTTATTGTAGGACCTGCTCACAGATAAGTTGAAGTGGCAACTGGTTACTGCACACTAACTAGTTACGCAATGTTTCGAGGCATATAAAATATCCTGCATCAAGTAACAGGATTTTTCAGTAACCACAAGAATGTTAAAGCGAGCATGTTTACAAAGACAAACACAAATGGGATATTCAAGGCCGGTGTGCTACGAAAAACTTTACTGAAGTTATCTATTCTATGCCTCTGATTTGTAGCTATTTGTGCATAATAGTTGCTTCAGGGACAATATAGCAAAGAATACCAGTTCCACCAGAACTGGGAGTATTTTAAGAACTTCTCAAATTAATATAAACCTTTGGGATAGCCTTAGCCTTTCCCCCCCAGAAAGAATATATGTAAATAAGAAGCCGTATATTTGTTTTGCATGCATGTCCAAAAACTTAAGGATTCGCAATCCATAACTGTTTTGTTCATAGTTTGCGAGTTTCGGTTGTTGTTTGGCAGGTTACTTGACATCTGGTTAACATTTTAACACTCACTCACTCAATCCCATAATGCCCAGTGGCACATGGGGCCTCAACGAGGTGCCTCCAGATCTCTCTGTCTTGGGCTAGTCTTGTGGCTCTCTCCCAACAAATACCAGCACTCCTCACTTTCCTTTTATAGCATCAGCTCTTATCATCAACATTTTTCTCGCAAATTTGAACTGAATCGAATGACTTTCTCATTTGCTACCAGCTACACTTTGGGTGTGACAATGTCGTGCCGGTATTAACCGTTCTGAATATAACCTGTTGAACAATGCCGAATATACAATGGCCTGCTAGCCTGTTGTTTAGCTGTATTCTTAAAGGCATAGCTAAAACAATGCTTACGTTTTTTTAGTGCAGAGTGCACTATTGGGATGGTTATGGGGGTTGCCTGCCGCTAAGGAACTAAGGCACTATGGCGCTATGGCGCTAAGGTGTAAACTTTAATGTTTGTTTAATTAATTAATTTCAATTAATTAATTAGTCTAGAGGCAAGGAAGTAATGGGAGTAGGGTGGGAAGGTACATGTGTACTCTACGTAAAACACATTCCATCGCCGTCGCTTAACTTTGAACATCGCAAAGCTATATATTTGTTTCAGGTAACCCCTTGCTCTCCTTGTGGTACCATTCTCCTTAGAACAAAACTAATTTGCCCTAAACGCATGCGTAGATTAGTTAGGGTTCGTGGCTTCTATATTAGGTGAAGGATACATTGCATACGGAATCACGCACAAATGTTGAGTGGTTTTCCTTATGGTAGAGCTCAACATGTAAGACGCATGCGTTCTAGCATTGTTAGTGTTATACACTATCTTTACGCGCAGTATTTTATATATCGTGTCATGCGACCAAGGACGGCAGTTATTTTTCAGGTAGCGCCAGTTGTCCCTTTTTATTGCAAAAGTGAAACGTTACTGTGGCTGCGTAGCTTTTAGAATTACAAACAGGTCGGTTCAACAAATATCATCTGCTGTTTTCAATCTACAATAGTGTGCTTGTCGGAGTTCAAATATATTGCTTCTCCTTAGCGACTTGTTTATTTCTTGCCTTAATTGTGTCTGTAAGAGAGACCAAAAAGTTCTCAAGTTAGTGGCGTTAATACTCCGCAAATTGTGAATTTGTAACAAAAGAAACCAGGAAAATGCTCAAATATTGCTGCAGACGCCGTGGCACCTAATGAAAGCGCAAATTAATTTAATCAGTCTTTGAGGAGACTCATTCATATCGGCCAAGTAGCGCTGTTTATCTTCAATACTTTTCGTTGAAAAGCTTCTCAGCCATCAATATCGTTGTGTGTTAATTTTGAATTGTTTTATTGTTAACAACAAAGGTGGCAACAGAAAAAGAAAGTGGTATTTCGTGACTATCTGATAATTAAATTAGTTCTTGCTCATCGGTAAAAATTTGCATTTTTAGTAAAACATCGTCTCTGTTCCGTTTCTTCATCACTACATCAGATATTTAACTTTCTTTCATTTATCTCTAAAAAACAAGGACATCTTCCGTATGTTTTGGAGAAAACAAGGGTTTCATATTACATGGCTTTGCGAGGAAAACAAAAGTATCAAGTTACAAAGTTGGCGTGAAGAGCTAAATTGTCACGTTTGCTGCTTCAGCGTATTGTTGAATTTAAAATGAACGAAAATCAACTTAAAGCACCAGTAGTAATTAATTTGTGCGTAATGTTTGGACCTTAAATGAAAATACAACCTTGAAACATACACACTGCAAAGGGAAAAAGCCGTAGCAGACTACCAAGGTAGACACAAACCGGAAGTGAACCGAGTAGGGGTGAGTACTTATGGGACTACTGTACCAGAGCTATCAATTGCGCTCTGCACTATCTGAGATTGTCTCACTAGTTTTTTTCTTTCAGCAGACGTACGAAAAAGGACTACAATTCGTCTTGTTTTGCCAGCCTCGTCTTCCAGTAAGCTGCAACAACATCTATGTTTGAGAAACAAATTTTCACTGAGTGGAGTGTGCTCTTGATGGAGTGTCTAATCAGTGCAGGTCACAGGTAAACACGCGAGTCGCAAGTAGACAGCGCGGGAGGCAAAATCAAAATCTTTATTTCAGGTTTGTTGCTTATCATTATTTTTTGGGTGATCCGTGCTGTTTTCCCGCGACCAGCGCTGATTAGGTACGCCTACAAATTTAGGTTTTAAAAACAAACACTCTTTTTTAGCCAATAATATAGAGAATTTGTGCAAGGAATATTGTTCTCGACTTTCTTATTAGTCCATAGCTACATTAGTATTTGGCATTTTTGTTTTGTCTAAATGCAGAACAAGAAACTGAGGAGAGTTTGGAACCAGGTGACACTCAGCCTAAGTTGTCCTCGCAAAAAAGTAAGCAAGAAACGTGTTACTTAAAAATACCAAAGAACTTCATTGACTTCATTGCATTATTTAATTGCCAAAAAGACACAATAGTAGTGTTTGTCTATCAAACAGTCTTAGTTTCGAAAATCGTTTTAATAAACACTCTGAAGCAAAGCTAACAGAGAAAAGTAGACCAGTCAAGACTAACTCTGGGCAACATTATTTCGTTGGTATGAATAATAACATTATTTATGCATTTTTAAAAAAACATAGTGCATGAATAAAGAAGGAAACAACATTAATACTTTAAAGTCATATAACACTGTGCAGATGGGCAAAATTGAAAGGAATCTCACAAAGTCGTAACTTGGATATTCTTCGTTGCACTATCAGTCGTTTTCAAATTGCCTGACATATTGAGCGATAAGCTGTCTGTTCATTTACAAAGTTGAATGATTAACTGACTGCCTGGCTATTAGATGTGACTGAGGAACGGAGGAAGGACGCAAGGAAGGAAGGGAGGGAGGAAAGAAGGAAGGAAGGAGCGAGAAAAATAGAGAGGGGAAGAGACAGAAAGATGGATGGGTAGATAGATGAGTGCGCAGGTGGACGAACGACAGGTGGATGGATGGATGAAAGAATGTTTGGAGGTATTGAGACAGGAAAGGATAGATGGGCAAGAGAAAAATCATCTTCTCTTGACAGATGGATTAATCGACCATGACCTGATCATACATGTGATTTTGTTTTATTTCTTTGATTAAACAGAACAAGAGGGCGGTAAAAAGCTCAACCGTGCAAAATGCAAACCAAAAACAGACGATTCATCTTCCACTGGTTCCAAAGGATCTCTTGGAGAGGAAAGTGTTACTTATGAAACAGCATTGTAATAAGTAAGAATAATGTACAAGTGGCATATGATTATTATAAAAGATACATGTAGCTATGGTATGTGATACTACTTTAATGTAATTAGCATAGTAACTTGAAGACAAGACGTGAACAGAATTTGCATAGATTTACCTCGGCATTTTTCATTAGGTGCCATTATCGTCCTTGGAAATGCTGCATGGTAGAAAATCTAAGAAGATCGGTACTTTAGTGGCTAGTTTCTCGCTGTATCTCCAGAATAGGAAATGTAACATTTTCTTTTGGAAAGTTATAGTTTACCAACTTGTTTCCAAAATATCAAGCTGTGGTTGTGTCAACGAATGTGAATCTGTTTCTATTTGCCAACTGTCGCCCTTCGTTGGGTGGTCTTCGTATAAACAGCATTGATAGGTATGATTAAAATGATCCATTCCCAATAATGGCAGCTCCTTGTATGCTAAAAGTTACATTGTTTGATCATTACAACGTTATAAACTAGGGATATATTACAGTCATGTATTGTAGACCCTTGTTGCTGTTTTCAGCTTTTTGACCGACATTTTAGACTAGAACTGTATATAACACAAGCTTTGTTTTGACTGGAACAAGGGGTCCCCGAAGCAGATGATAGAGCATTTTGAGGGTATAGCAACACAGATATTTTCTAGAGAGCACCCTGCGAACATCATACCATATATCACTAAGTTAAACAATTGCCACTGATTAAGAGTTTTGATAGTTGATATTGTTCATTATGAAGGTATTATTTCTGATGAGAAAACCGAATTTTAGTTTAAAGCAGTTAGAGAAGTTTAGAGAAGTTATGTACATCTTCTTCACATCTTTCCTATTTCACTCTGAATTTTCCTTAACCTAAGATTAAGTGTAAAGCGTTACTAAAAGAGGATACATAGGAAGACTGAATCAAACTCGATTCTCTTGGAACAGAAGAATTAATATGTTGATTCAACGTGTAGTACCAGCATGATGAAAAAATATTTCTTTCTGTACTTCATATTTACTTCAGTCCAAGCGGAATTTGCCGGACTTGCACTACTCGGTTGTCCTCAATCCATCGGTCCGTTGACAATATCAGCGGGGGATTTATAACCCAATAAAAGTGCACTAATGACTTAAACTCAACACTTATTAAATCATTATCCACTTGCGTTTGTTGTTTCCATATTTTGTTGTTCTTGCCATTTATCACTGAAAATTGTATTAAAACAATTGTTTGCCTCAGGTCAAGTGGATATTTGTGAATGTAATTGTTAAAAAAAGTAATTAACTGGTGCCTTTCTTGCTTGTGAATGTTGCACCTGCAAGCGGCCGTTCTCATATACGTCTATCTAAAGGGCACCTGATCGCAGGTTATGCGTTCGTTGACTATAAATATAAACAAAAAACAAAAAGAAAAAAGAAACACCTAGGAGACGGTTTTTACTTAGACACATACTATAAACTGTTATTACCGGCTCAGTTGTAACTGCTTTATTTATGAGCAATAAGAAGATAAAGTAAAGCCATATATTCAATTTATAGATCAGGCCAAGGATCTATTAAGCATAAGCTTTGGTAGTCAGAGTACAACAATTAGGAAAGAATCTCTCCCAGCAGAGAACAAGAAAACTTGGGGGAAAAGAACAACATCAAATATAGCAGTCTCCCGAATGTCGTTTTGGGTAGGCTTGGATAAATTCTGCCGGTGGTAGCTTTAACAGAATGGGTGTTGTTTTGGTCCTGTAGACTTATGACTTATCAGTTGAGGTCCACCTTTGGCAAAACACTGCTGTGATATAATCAGCAGCATTACTTGCAAAATATGAGATCTTTTAATGCAGTGTAGTGTCGTAAGGAGAGAAAACTAATTTGGTTAATTTGTATTTTGCAAATTAGCATTCTTACCAAGCAAAAAAACTCGACAGAACAGCTACATGTATGTCAGCATAATAGCCATCCCGTGTAGCGGGATTACAAGCAGAATAAGCAACTACACTGCTACGAGTGCCTCCGGCGAACATAGGTAAATGAGGCCAATTTATAAGCTGAATTTATTCAAAACCTACACTGAACTGAAACTATAACACCAGAATTAAGGTGTCAAATACGCAGAGCTTGTGAATGGTGTCCCGTATAAACAGCATGGACAGTTTGGTGTTACATCCTGGTGAAAGTTTGCAATGCAGTGAGAGCTATCAACTATGTTCTAAAAAGCAGAGATCTTTGGCCTGATATTTGTTCAGTTTTCTTGCATGATGTGTCAGTTACACATTAGATTAGCGTTATGAGACTATATCCATTTGATGTAGAGATCAGACATAGCATGCTGATGTCTGACTCATTTACCTACTTAAATTAAGTTACAGTCGAACCTCTCCACTAGGGCCACCTTAGCTTGGGGAGAGGCTCCTCATTCGTTGGTTAACTGGCTGTTGTCGAGAGGTTATTTTGGCAGTTGGGACGAGTGTTAGTGGCTGTTGCTGTTGTGGAGAGGTGGTCATTGTAGAGGGGTTAAAATAACAGTGAATGTATGTCTGCCGGGACCAAAAAAGTGGCCGTTGTAGAGAGGTGACCGTTAGTGGAGGTTCGACTGTAATTCTCTCTCGTAAATTTAAGTACAGTATAAATTTTGCCTCCTGCTTATATAGAATTAGGTTTTTCTGATTACCTTTACTCAATATTGATTGCACAAGCTGTTGCAGCAGTCTTTCACAAAGGACTACGTAGCAGTATGCATGTTATAATACTAAATATTTAAAGGTTACTCAAAGTATCTTGTAGTGCATGCTGTTAAAAAAAATGTTTATTAAAATAAAACCAGTGAGAGAGATAATCTACACTTTGGCAGTTTGTATTCATCTTTATCTATTTTTTCATCTTTAAATTGTTTTAAGAATTTTTTTTGGCTTATTGTTCGCTAAGGAGAGGCGACGTGTTTTTATTTACCGAGATCTCTTAACCCTTTTCAGACAGGGCGGAGAGGGTGGCTTTTAGGCACCAAGCAAATTTGAGTAGTGGTAACTTGACGACTTTTTCTAACATTTATCAGGAAAAGAAAAGCCCCTGATCCGAATGGAACAAGCTTTTTCTCATTATTAGTTAACAAATGAAAAAAAAAGTCCGTTCTATTGACATTTTTAACTGTGCAACGGTATAAAATTAAGTTTGCATTCCCGTACAAGCCCTGTAAATAGAGTGCACTCAAAACCAAGAAACACATTTGTGTTCTCTTACAGTGTGCTTGAGCAGCCTGAAATTCGATTGGCTGGTTCTTGAGAGAGTAAGGTACTGACTGATCGACTGATTTGACTTGTTTTGCTTTATCGATTTTACTTTTTGCCAGTATTTTTGCAGCAGAAGGCAATGATGTGAGGGACATTAACGCTATTTCGCCCGAAGGGTGGATCTCAAAGTGTCGGCATTAATTTAGTTTCCAAAAACAGAATTCCAAGCTATGGTGGTCAACTTTGTGAGTTCTTCTAACTGGTGATACAATCTCAGGTAGTGCAGAGAGCAATATACAGCTCTGGCACATAGTAGCCACACAGGTCCTAACACCTGCCTCTCACTCTCAGTATTGATTTTGGAAGTCAGCTTGGGCTTTTCCCGGAACGTTAATTCTGAGAAAACCCTACTATTAAATTATAATGATTAAAAGAAAGGTAACTTTTTTGTTGTTGTTGTTGTTGTATACACATACGTATTTTGATCGAGTTTACTTAGCTCTTAGGCACATGTTTACATAAATTGTTGACCGATTGATTGATCAACGAACAAAAAACCTTGATAAGACATAATCTTAAGATTATGTATATTTGATTAACAGACAAAAAACTTTGATAAGACATAAGCCCAGTTCATACGTCGCATTTCTGCCGTGTCGAATTCAATTCAATTAAGTGCGGCAGCAATGCGACTGTGGATTCATACGTCGCTCTTGTGTCGCACTTAATTCAGAATTCATACTGTCGGGTATGTCGACCAGCGGAAAATGTTGTAAACGCAGAGTATTCAGTATGGCGCAGGGGCGGGGCAGAAGACTCCTGAAATTCGCGTATCTGGATCATCCACCAAAAAGTGACGTCACATCCGGTTTAAATTGTGCCGCGCAGCTCGTTTCACAAAGCGAAAATATGGCGTTTCGATTGGGGAAGATTTTCCTCTATTTGCAAACCATCAGGGTCGTGTCCTTTCATACTGAGAATAGAAGGATGTTGCAGGCACATTTCTTCGACTTTTTAAGCAAAACTTTCGGCAAAACAGTATAGTTTAGTACTGTTTTGAAGGAAAATAACGGAGAGCCTTCTGTCATCGAATGGCGGATTTTACACATTTACAAAACTGGTGTTGTTCCGACTTTTGGTTCTTATTGCTCATGATTCGGTTATAACACTAAGTGCAATAGCCTATAATGTTAACAACAACCTGGATGAAGTATTGCAGGCCATAGTTTGCACTGTGCACTATGGGAACACGTTTGACAGAAGCCGTTTTTTTCTAAAAGTGAACACAGTTGAAGCTCTGTATCCACGAGTGTGTGGTGGAAAATCGTATACGCAAGGTTAGTATCCTATTTCCGTATCTCTTGTTGAATACCTTTTTTCTCTGTAAGAAATAATCTATATTGAGAGCTAGAGTTCATTGTAAATGCGTGTTTTAGGGATATCAGATTTCCCAGAAAAGATCAACAAAGGGTGAAGCAGTCCAGATGAGTAGAACTAATTTCCTTCAGTCATCCAATGGTTAATTGTACATTCCTCTGTATTGTCTGAATTGCAATACTGGCCTGGGGATCAACTTCTTTGGGCAGTTCAAAAAGAGGGGGTTGGCCTGTTTAGGGTTAGCTCCCAGTGGTATGGTATATCCTTACCTCTTAACTTTACACCCGCTTTTGACAGGTACCCACTTCTGCTGTGACCGGGGGGGGGGGGGGGGGCTACTCCCTTATATGCACTATATAGGTATGTGTGCCCCAAAGGGTATGGTTTTTCAGCCGTTTTGGTCATAAATAAAGTATGGACTTTGGCCACTTTGGTCTTAAATAGGGTATGGGTTTTGTACTCTAGTCTTGAATTGGGTAATGTTGTTTAGAAGAAGCTACTTTTTCATCATTATTGATAAGATCATAAACAAGAAGCCTTCAAAAATTATGTTTAGGGCAACTGTGTCAGCGACAACGGTTGTAAATAGGTTGTCAAATTTTTGATCTGGTCATAAAGAGGGTAGGGAAAATCACAGATTTTGGTGATCAGTAGAGCAAGGGTTTTGGGAAGCAGGCCACACACCCCCACCAATTTTTTCTGGTAGTACCCCCCTCCCGGGTACTGTAGAGTGGTTCATAAATAAATGCTGGACAGAATTCAAATTTTATCTTGTAATTAGCTTTAACCTGTAAATTATTATCTATTAATAATGAAATAGAGAACATCTTCTCTCTTTCTATTCAACAATTGGACTATGAGGTCAAGGCTTCTTTGAGGTGATAGTCTGAGGCTGTATCAACCGTATTATCACCTGATGGGAATCTTGAGCTCGGAATCCAATAATATTGTTAAATAGAATTGTATGATTTACCATTGTTTCTCTATCAAATTTCATACTTGGGTGCAATCATACAACCTGAAATTCTCATACTTGTAGGACTTCATAATTAGTTAAATTCAACTATTTTGAGATTTTAAAGTTATGTTCTTTATCAAATTAACTCAACAAGAGATGCTGTGAGAACACAGGCTGCTGGTGGTTGTTTACACAGCTTTTTTTAGTTCTTCCAAAGATCTATTTTCAACACCTCATCTTTTGTTAATCTGGTAGGGATACAATGTAGCTCTGTAGCAACAGGACCTTTGTTCATTATTTGATCAATGTTTAAATGGCATCTACCTTCCATCTCATAAAGAAAAAAAGGAAAAATGGGTCTCATATGCATGTATCAAATAATTCACAAAGGTCAGTTGTGATTGCTCCATTGTGGGTGGGCTGAAGTTCTAGCTTGGTTTGATGTTAAAGTGATTTTTTGCCATTAATTCCCCATGCATTTGGCTGAAGTTGACCCTGCATGATTATTCAATTATTGATATTGAATAATCAAATGTGCAAATATCCCTCTTTGTTTGAGTTTCCCTCAGTCATTCAATCACAGTGGGTTTTGCCGAGTTAATTGTCTCTTCTTTGTAAATTGATATTTTTGCTTTAAATTTTAATAGCCGTAGGTGTGTTTCCAGTAGAACTATAAGCCTACCCACTTGATGTAATATTGGGTTGAGTGTATGACATCATCAGTAACCTCATTTGCATATTTTACACATTTTTCAAACTTAAACATCTTTGAAACTGATGCAGATATTTGCAAAAGGTTAACAGCATTTTTAATCTTTTGTGGAATTCTATGTGATACACCTACAAATTCTGACTCAAGGGGTAAAAGTTAAATGAGAGAAGCATGTTAAAGCGTTGAGTTGAAGAGAATTTTGAAGGGGAATTTGATGTGGTTATTGAATTGACAGAGGTTGGCTTTGCTATTGCTTTTGTTATTATCTTCTACATTTTTCAGGCAGAGTGGTTGTTGGCAAAAGCACAACTGGCAATGTCCTCACTGACCTGTGTTTAGGTGTTTTTAGGTTTTTGTCTCTGACATTGAAGTTCAATTTAAGTAGTAATACACTGTCTTTACAATAGAACATATGGATATTAATAGTATAGTTATTTTAATACCCTCATGCCAAAATTATAGTAATTTTATGGCTCAATTTCTACCTCTGCTTTAATTTGTGTACACCAGTTTAATTTTTTAAACCAATTTAATGTCATCAAAGGAGAAGGGGGAATCTGAGAACAATAATAAATTAGACCAACAAATATAAATAAATTTGCAATGATTGCTCTCATTGTCTAGTGGAGATGAAGTGGACCAAAAGGTCAGAGATCTGATGTTTGAATCTAGGTCTGTCTGTACAAAATAAAAAAAAGGATGGTATTGTAGTATGGGAGTATTATGGTAAGTTATGTTGGGGGGTTGATATGGGATCCTGGCTGTACTGTTGTAGGGTAGGAATAGGGACTTAGGGGGTGGGTGGTGTGCTTGTGATTCTTTTCAAGAACCACTCTGAAAGTGAAAACAAACTGGTTTGAAAAATTTGCAGCAGAGGTAAAAATTATACATTATATCTTGTTTTTCTTAGGTGGTAAATGAGCAAATACCCACAAGAGAAATACAAACAAGAGAAGCACTTTATTTCTCTTCTTAATCAGTGTTCTTCTGAATTCCTCTTGTTAAACTAAATTACTTTTTCTGTTGAGATAACATTTTTACACTGGACGTTTCCTCTGAAACCCTTACTAACAAAATAATCATTGCTAACGAAAATTATACTTTTTACGATAACTGTAGAAATTGTTGTGCGCTCATTGGCTAATTTTCATCGTCAATAAGCAGACCTGTAGGCACATAAATTTATAATTTAAGAGATGTGTCAATGAGCAAGAGCATACAATTTGGCAATGAATTTGTTATTAAAAAAAAAAACAAATTGATGTCAGTTTTTCCTGTGTTTGCAAGTGAGTGTTTGAGTGTATGCTATCCCCCCGTGGATCCACAGCAACTGTGACAACGTTATGACCAAATTCATGATCAATAATATTCAAGACAGATGCATGAAAAACTGAGTCAATTTGTTAAACTGAGAAAGATCCGGTTGTTGGTCTTTTTGTGACTGATGGGGGTCTCTAAAAGTTCTCAGTTGTTGTTTAATTTTAGTGACTGTCATTTATGTTTGTATTTTCTTAGGTGGTTACCTCCTGGCATATACACCCCACACTGGCATACAATCCCTTGATTTAGATGATGCTGAACCTGCTTTTCCCATCTTTAACATACATGTAAGAGTGCCAGTGGACCTGTCCAAATGTGATTCTTTTCACTGATAATGCAAATCATAATAAAGATACAAAGCCTCTCTGGTGTAATTTCTTCCTTTACAGTGAAGTGCAACCTATCCAAAAGTTGCATTCTGTAAAAGGTTTACAAAAATTATAAAATGTAGGAGCTCCTCTGAAAGAATAGTTTGTTGTTTTTTTCTGTTCATTTTTTTCGTTGATTATTTATATTTTCCTAATAAGCAGTTTCTTCACAACACATTTTAAGATGATAAATAGCCATAAAAATGACATTTTTGTCTCTGAGATCATTTTCAAGATTAAAACAAGTTATAATAGATAAAAATAACTTTTTTTAATCTTGAAAATGATCTCAGAGATAAAAATGTCATTTTTATGGCTATTTACATGTATCATCTTAAAATGTGTTGTGAAGAAACTGCTTATTAGGAAAATATAATATATATATATTATACATTTTTTTTTCTTTGAAGAGGGACTTTTTGAGAATTTCCCTAGAAATATCACAAGGTATAAAGGAAGGAGGGAAAATAAAAGTTATGTTTTCATTATCAGATTGAGTCTCTCTATGAAGCTGCAAAGTATGGTTATTATTTTATACTGTTGTGGATAACGTTAGGCCCATTTTAATTCAAAATACAAATGGGAACTGGCATTGATAATCACACAATCCCTTGGCACTGTTTTGTTTTTTAATTGCTTTTTTTCCAGAAAACAATTTGAACATCTTGTTATGCAAAAAGGGGGGCGGGGGGGGGGGGGGGGGAGGTGGGTTGGGAGGTATTCTACATAGTTTTAAATGGGAAAGCTCCATCTCAAGGTCCAACCCCTTAATACTGTATCCCTTTTCTTAACCCTTAGAAAGAAGTTTTAAAATATCTTTTTGAACAATATATCAGAATCCCCTCATTCTGGCTCAGGAGAGTAAATGAGAGATTATCAACAACATTTTAGAACCAGAAGAAAGGAAATCCCTGAAAGAAAGATTTCTGTACCCTTTCGTACACCTGAATTCAACTTGTCAGAAATCCCTTACCCTTAAATAGTTATATCTGAGGCCTGAAAACTTTTGAACAGAGCTTCCCCATATATGTCATTACAAGGAGTCCTCCCACATACACAATTCAGGAACTCTTTACAAGTAGTGATGAAGCTGGCTGTAAGACTGGTCTGATCAGGCAGCTTCTTCAGTTTTTGAGTACAAACTTGTTACTCTCAGTCAACTTCTAGTATGGAACCTTTTCTTTTCTGGTCTGGTGCAGCTAGCAATCACTTTCACACCACTAACACTAACAATGTCACTCACAGTCTGGTTGTTCAGTTCCACCGCACCATGTTTCATGGTCACTCATCATTGTCAGACATGAGTTGATAATAGCTTGTAACATTCACCAGCCTGGCAGTGTCATTGTTGCTATTACCTGTTCCCAGACTTCCTTTTGTGGATGGGTGTTGGGGCATGATATTTCATTACTGTTTGCAAACAGTTTGTTAAGATCACACATTGAAAGAGTGATGAATCAAAATAATTGAACTCTGTAAGACAGAATTGCTATTGTTCTCTCATTCCCTGGGACTGAAATGTCTTGATGTAAGCTTGTATAGAGAAAGCACATTCAAAATAAGGCAAAATGTATGAGTAACCTTTCAAAATAAGCTGCAGTTATGATAGGGATTAAAAGACAAGGAACTTGGTCAGCAAACAAGGCAAATGAAAGGAATCGAAGAAATGAAAGGTGCATGCATGCTTCACCTCATGAGATCCGGGGGGTATTGAAACCTTATAGTGTTGCTGACACTCAACACTGTTGAAAGGGTAAAATAAATTAGATTATAACTGGAGAAAAAATACGAGATACCCAAATTACTGAATCACCCATAAGAATATCTTCTTGTTTATTTTTAAGGGGTTCACGGCCTGCCTATGTTAAAGGAAGCGTTTACCAATTAAGGAATTGCCAAGGGAAAAGTTAAGATAACTTGTTCAAGGTTCTCAACCAATCGTAACAGAATTTATAACACCAGTTTGAGTCACAAGCAAGAACATGAATTTGCGCTAGTGTCGATCGGCAAGAAAGTTCCGCCGCGTTGTGTGTGTGGGTCTATTCCTGCAGTGCGATACGATTACCACCTCTACATTAGTCTCGAGTGTTTGTCAAGGGTAAATTTGAAAAAATGGGCTTCCGTTAAATAGGTTCTCCCACGTCTAGAAAACTGTCATTGCGCTCTTCTCTTAGTTTAATGCCTACCTAAGAGAATAGGATATTTGAATTGAGTGCTACCTACCTAGAATTCATTATTTCCACGCAAACGATGACTCCTGTGGAATTCAGCGAAGAAGAAACGACGACATTTCGTAAAAACACACGCCTTCAGAAAAGCGTGTTTTTGAATAAATAATCGTTCTGTTCCTCAAACAAACGATATGACGAGGAAGACGACAAAATATTGTTTATCATGGCCAAATAAAACGTTAGAAATATCCCGCCGATTACGAAATATTGCCATTTTACTTACTGGGAGAACGATCATGTCGCATTCAAATTTGATTTTGCCGCTCAGCCCGCTTTTTCACCGGATGTGACGTCACTTTTTAACCGCGCGGCCATGGGCCGAGCGCGGTTCATGGTTTACCCGTGGTTTTTTTTTCGTCTTGTATGCGACCAGAGCCAAGCTTTCACTCGGTTGTGCCTAAATCCTACCGCTCAGAAGGACAACCGAGGAGTACTAGGAGCGAGTTTCCGAGTCGAGCAGTTTTCGGAAATTGTCGGCTATTCCAATATGGCGGACTATACCAGTCACATAAATATGCGAATTGCCAGTGGTAAAACTATGTTGATCAACAAGACAAGTACGTTTTTATTCACCTGACAAGTTAAGAATAATGTGTAGAAAGTAAAGCAGTGAGTTGTTCGGCAAATGCTGTATATTTCTTTACATCTCTTCCCGTCTAGTTCGTAAACCGTAAATTTGTACGCCGGCTAACACATTAGACTGTCGACGTCTTTGACTTATAATAGGCACAAACGCTTTTAAATACGTCGTTCCTTAAGGACGAATTTTTTTATTGATTCGACGGATCCCCGAATTCAAACTTCCTTTGCCTTGTCCCTCTGGCCGGTAGGATCTTGGAAATACTACCGTCCAGAGGGACAGCTTGTGTATAAGGTAATTGGACTTAAGACCATGCACATTTTTATTTGTAGAATAGTTTGACACATTGCTATTTAGCCTAACACTACACTAGATTATCACTCTACAGTAATATTTCAGTTTTCTGTGATCTTGTCCCTCTGGCCGGTAGGATCTTGAAAATACTACAAGCCAGAGGGACAGCTTGTGTACAAGGTAATTGGACTTAAGTTCATGCACAGTTTTATTTGTACAATAGTTTGATACATTACTCTTCAGTTTTATGCTAGACTAGAATCACTCTAGAGTTGAATCTTTTCAGTTTTCTGTGATCTTGTCCCTCTGGCTGGTAGGATCTTGAAAATACTACTACTGGCCAGAGGGACGGCTTGTGTATAAGGTAATTGGACTCAAGTCGATGCACAGTTTTATTTGTAGAATAGTTTGATACATTGCTCTTTAGTCACACTACACTAGATTATCACTCTCCAGTAATAGTTCAGTTTTCTGTGATCTTGTCCCTCTGGCCGGTAGGATCTTGAAAATACTACTGGCCAGAGGGACAGCTTGTGTATAATGTAACTGGACTTAACCCTTTAAGTCCCGATAGTGCCATATGGCACAAAATGTTATAATAAGCTTAATATTTGGCCAGTTCATTTCAAATTTGGACGCCAAAAGGATCTTTGAGACATCTTTACATTGAAAACATAAAATCATACCCCCTCCTGAATCAGACTTGATTAACCACCCCTCAAGTTTTTGAAACTTTTACGCTTTACAATTTTACGGTCAAGTGAATATCTGATAAAAATCTGCACACCCAGAGCTGCAAATTAAGCTATTGTTTAGGGGTATACCCAATATATACAAGGAATAAGGTATTTTTGAACGTTTTCATTTTTTTTTACTTTGAAGACTCCTCAATTCAATTTGTGACACCTTGTATGTCTGTTATGGTGATTTAGGACATACCCCAAACAATACCTTTTAACTGGTACATTACTTGCGGTCTTTCGATCTATGGTTATAATTTTAGAAAAATAAGGTTTTTCTCTCCCGGGCTTAAAGGGTTAAGTACATGCACATTTTTATTTGTAGAATTGTTTGAAACATTGTTCTTTAGTTTTATACCACACTAGAATGGCTCTACAGTTAAATATTTTCAGTTTTCTGTGATCTTGTCCCTCTGGCCGGTAGGATCTTGGAAATACTACCACCCAGAGGGACAGCTTGTGTATAAGGTAATTGGACTCAAGTCCATGCACAGTTTTATTTGTACAATAGTTTGATAATTGCTCTTATTGCTTAAGTCATAAAGCAGGCTAGAATATTGAGGATTCCCATTTATATGAAAGTTATCAGACACTTGATGCCTTAATAAAATTTATTTTGCATTCACTCCAAGTGAAACAGAGTGCCAGACTGTATTAGGACACATTTCTGACATGTCCAGTGGGTTCAAGTTGTATACATCAATATTTAATATATTATTTTGTGACTTGCATACTCTCTGGAAGGATAGAGGAATCTCTTCAAGATTGTTAAACTTATAGAGTTGGATACTGTTCCTTAGCATTGTAAGACTATCTGTTTATGGAATAAACACAAATTAAAGTAATGAAAATGTCCTTCTATTGTCTTTTTTTGGTGAATGGTGTTCACATTTAAACAAAATAGGTTTAAGGAAATCCTTTATTTAACCAAAATGTATTGCTTAAAGGGCACTGACCTGACATACTCACAAAGCCACTCTCATTGCAAAATGTCCAGTCTATTTCCCTCATGTTTATTAAGCCTGTATCCCTCAAAGGATAAGTCACTTCTAAAGTGAGGCTTTCTAAATAACAAATGTTAATAAGTGTAACCCCAGTTACCCTAAAAATTAATCAGATTGAATAGTTTGCTGAGTTTGCATATTTGTGCACCCATGAGTAAAATTGGGGGGGGGGGGGGTAGGGGGGCGGGAGCCCCAGAAGAATAGGGGGCAGGAGGCAGGAGAGGAAAGGGTGGGAAGTGGGAGTTCCATGAAGGCGGGAATCATTTATTTAAAAGCATTAAAATCCTTTCAAAAACAAGAACCCAAATGCTTTTTGACTTACATTTAGCTTATCTTGAGACTTCTGGACTGAAGGAAAAATTAAAAGACGTGAAGAGCTAGAGGAGCAAGCCTGAAAACAAAGCAAAAAAGGAAAAAAAAGCTAAAGGATTGCGCAGCTAAATGATAAGTATGTGTTTTGAGTGTCCTTATTTACAGGGGACGGGGCAAAATGGAGGAGGGCGGGAGTCAAGAGATAAAGGTATGGGAAGCAGGAGAACTGGGAGGTTCTGACCCCCTTTCACCCCCCTCTCCCCCCCCCCCAAAAAAAATAAATTGTTAAACAGCTTAATTGAACGTGATTAAATTTTTTAGTCCACACAAAACAATTATATATAAATGGAACAAATAGAACTACAGTTGCATTAGAAAGCTTATAGGGGTTCTTATGATGAAGGTAACAGAGCTAATAATCTCCCACCCCCAGTAACTAGTCTCAGACAATGTAAATGGCATGTGATGAAATTGGCATGAAATAGGCAGAAAATTCAAGTGACAAAGACTGGTGGCCATGTTGGATGACAAGAACAATAAACTAAGCTAATTCTTTTGTTAATGGTCATCCAACATGGCAGCGATGGCGTCAGATATATGCCAGTTAGTTAGATTTATGGTAATATAAATGTGCCAGGCTCTTTGTCTGCACTAAGTCCACTCAAACTCGGGCTCTTTTGACTGAACATTTTCTCACACATTTTAATTGAATCCCTACACATAGGATACACCTAAGCAAAAGAATGATTATGATTGTGGTGTCTTTGTCTGTATGGTAAGCTCTGCAAATACCATAGTCTATCAATTACCATGTCTCTATAAATAATCAGCTTGGCTTGAGTTAATTCAAATCAACGTGTTCATCTTTACCTGAACTGATCACTTGTGCTAGCGATACATTTTAAATTCATTGGTATCATCTATATTTAGTTTCCAGAGCACCTCAGCAGGGGAGAAACTCCTAATTTCAACCAGGTATTTTGAATCAAAAGCAAGTATCAACACTTCTCATCACATGACAAAGTAATGGAAAATCAATTTAAACCAAACAACATGGATACCAACTACACATCTCCTATTCATAACACTTTCTTGCAGAAATTCACTTTGTCTTATTTTCCAGGATGACATTCCCTCTCTCCATGAAGTGATGAAGATGCAGATCTCACAGCAAAAGCTACCAAACTGAAGGAATGTACATTCAAAAGAACTCAAAAGTTCTCATCAATAGTAAAATATTGATTTTATTGCAACAGAGCATGAATAAACTTTTACAGACACCATGAACTTCAGTCCAATTAACTTATACACAAGCTGGCCTTCTGGCCGGTAGTATTTTCAAGATCCTACCGGCTAGAGGGACAAGATCACAGGAAACTGAAAATATTACTGTAGAGTGATTCTAGTGTAGTGTAAGACTAAAGGCCAATGTATCAAGCTATTGTACAAATAAAACTGCACATGGACTTGAATCCAATTACCTTATACACAAGCAGCTGTCCCTCTGGTCAGTAGTATTTTCAAGATCCTACCGGCCAGAGGGGCAAGATCACAGAAAACTATAAATGTTACTGTAGAGAGATAATCTAGTGTAGTGCAAGACTAAAGACCAATGTATCAAACTATTCTACAAATAAAACTGAGCATGGACTTAAGTCCAATTACCTTATACACAAGCTGTCCCTCTGGCCAGTAGTATTTTCAAGATCCTACCGGCCAGAGGGACAAGATCACAGAAAACTGAAAATATTACTGTAGAGTGATAATCTAGTGTAGTGTAAGACTAAAGTAAGAGCAATGTATCAAACTATTCTACAAATAAAACTGTGCATCGACTTGAGTCCAATTACCTTATACACAAGCTGTCCCTCTGGCCGGTAGTAGTATTTTCAAGATCCTACCAGCCAGAGGGACAAGATCACAGAAAACTGAAAAGATTCAACTCTAGAGTGATTCTAGTCTAGCATAAAACTGAAGAGTAATGTATCAAACTATTGTACAAATAAAACTGTGCATGAACTTAAGTCCAATTACCTTGTACACAAGCTGTCCTTCTGGCCGGTAGTATTTTCAAGATCCTACCGGCCAGAGGGACAAGATCACAGAAAACTGAAATATTACTGTAGAGTGATAATCTAGTGTAGTGTTAGGCTAAATAGCAATGTGTCAAACTATTCTACAAATAAAAATGTGCATGGTCTTAAGTCCAATTACCTTATACACAAGCTGTCCCTCTGGACGGTAGTATTTCCAAGATCCTACCGGCCAGAGGGACAAGGCAAAGGAAGTTTGAATTTGGGGATCTGTCGAATCAATAAAAAAATTCGTCCTTAAGGAACGACGTATTTAAAAGCGTTTGTGCCTATTATAAGTCAAAGACGTCGACAGTCTAATGTGTTAGCTGGCGTACAAATTTACGGTTTACGAACTAGACGGGAAGAGATGTAAAGAAATATACAGCATTTGCCGAACAACTCACTGCTTTACTCTCTACACATTATTCTTAACTTGTCAGGTGAATAAAAACGTACTTGTCTTGTTGATCAACATAGTTTTACCACTGGCAATTCGCATATTTATGTGACTGATATAGTCCGCCATATTGGAATAGCCGACAATTTCCGAAAACTGCTCGACTCGGAAACTCGCTCCTAGTACTCCTCGGTTGTCCTTCTGAGCGGTAGGATTTAGGCACAACCCTTTCCCTTTCACTCGGCCAAATTTTGAGTCACGCAACCTGTGATGTTTACTCGCCAAAAGCTGTTGAAACAATAAATCTCATCTCCGATACCGACTTTCGCGGGAAAAAATTAAAAACCCAGCGTTCGTCAAAAATTATATTTTTTCAGCAGAAATTTCGCTCGGAACATATACATATTTATATTCGTTTGAATCATCGATGAAATGACCTTTTTCGGATATTTTTTCCTTCGGGGTCAACAAAAACCTCCGATTACAAAATCACGCCGAACCCACACGTTGCAAAAAAATCTCTTCGAAACCCTGATTTCGAAGCGATATATCACTGAAGCGTTAATAGCTACCACACATTGGCAGGCGGTAAATCTATTCCTTAACAATCCAGCTTTATCGTGTTAAAATTTCATAGAAATCGAACAAAACCAGAATTAATCAGAATTTTTTGTGACCTCACTCCCTAGACTTGACCTAACAAAGGAAGCCATGGTCGCCCATAGCAACCGAAAAACACGAACATAACAAAGCTGACGTTTCGGCCAAAAAACTCCAGAATTATCGGCTGAGAGCTTAAACTTGAATGGGAACATCTTTTTCGAACTTTTTTCAACTGATTTAGACGAAAGACTGGCCTCGGCGGACTACAAAAAAGACCAAGAGAAAAAACAGAACAAGACAGCAGAAAAAGCCGATAATATTAATTCATCGCGTGGCTTTCGGCACGAAAACGAAAATACAGCTTACTTCTGGATAAATTCAGCCTTAGAAGCCAGCAACTGGTCCCAAATTACTTTCTGTATCCTTACAAATGTCTTGACTTCTATCTCCGAAAGATTTGGCCGCAATTTTTGAGCAAATAAACATTTCGTCGACGGTGACCGCTATTACGTTGGCTTGCATACTAAATTAGCTAACTTGACAAAATTCTCCCGTGCGGGGGATATGACGAAAATAGCTGAAAGATGGCCTATAATTGGCTAATGATGAGATCATCCCACTGTCCAAATTTGGTGAGAATCGAAAGTAACGCCAATTTTCTGTCACGTTTTCAATCTGTGGTCACTGGAGTGACCAAAATCGATACATCGGTCGGGATAGAGTTTTATTATTAAATTATATGACTTGTGTGACTACTTTACTAGCCCTTTACTCGTGGAAAACACCAATTAAATTTAATCATGACTTTTAAGAAAGAAAGCTGTTGTTAATAGTGTTATTATCGTATCATTTATATCGTTCATGCCCATACATATCCCGAAGAAAGTTCTACAAAGATTAAGACCATTAGGTCATCGGAGATTTGTCAATGGCTACCACTGATGGTGCAATAATACAGTTTGTGTTGATCAAGTGATGTGATGTCTACAGTAAGAAAAGAATCATCAATGACTACTTTGGAATGTGCACTCCGTTCCGACGGTAGTGCTAAGCAAACAGTTAAATTTTAAAAGCGCGGTTATAAGATCTAACAGATCTTCTTGTTGGTGGATGATCAAAACACGAAAAAAGAGCCAGCGTCACAGAGTGTTCTCCCCCGCCCCTGGTAGGGCGGACGAAAATACTGAGCGACGAAGGACTTTAATTTTGCTAAAAATTGTCCGCCAATGTAACGAGGAGAAGGCTGACAACGGAGCAGTATGTGTTGCAATATGTTCAGGTTGCATTGGGTCGAGAATGGCCAAGTTTCTTTTTCTTTGGCGGGAAAACATTTACGCATGCTCAATACATTAACATAATGTCTGCATTAGATTCGACACGGCAGAAATTCGACGTCTGAATCGGTGTCGCATTTCTGTCGGATAATGCGACAAGACAAGTTGAGGATGCGGCAGAAATGCGACAGCCGATTCAGACGTCGAATTTCTGTCGAATTGAATTCGTTGAATTGAATTCGACACGGCAGAAATGCGACGTATGAACCGGGCCTTACTTCAACGTATTATTGAATTTAAAATGAATAAAAATGGACACAAACCACAGTAAAATTCAAAGCTGTCTTGACAAACCGTATTTGCAAGCTATTTTTGGACTTTGAATGAAACATACATAATGTTAAATGTCTTATCAAGGTTTTTTGTCGGTCAGGCCCAGTTTATACGTCGCATTTCTGCCGTGTCGAATTCAATTCAACGAATTCAATTCGACAGAAATTCGACGTCTGAATCGGCTGTCGCATTTCTGCCGCACGCTCAACTGGTCTTGTCGCATTATCCGACAGAAATGCGACACCGATTCAGACGTCGAATTTCTGCCGTGTCGAATCTAATGCAGACATTATGTTAATGTATTGAGCATGCGTAAATGTTTTCCCGCCAAAGAAAAAGAAACTTGGCCATTCTCGACCCAATGCAACCTGAACATATTGCAACACATACTGCTCCGTTGTCAGCCTTCTTCTCGTTACATTGGCGGACAATTTTTAACAAAATTAAAGTCCTTCGTCGCTCAGTATTTTCGTCCGCCATACTGAATACTCTGCGTTTACAACATTTTCCGCTGGCCGACATACCCGACAGTATGAATTCTGAATTAAGTGCGACGTATGAATCCACGGTCGCATTTCTGCCGCACTTAATTGAATTGAATTCGACACGGCAGAAATGCGACGTATGAACTAGGCCTAACAAATGTGACAGTTTTACCGTTCACGTTAATGTTTGTAACTTGATACATACCCGCAAAGATATGCAACATGATAACCTTGTTTTCTCGAAAGCACATGGAAGACGTGCGTGATTTTTTCACTGCTGGAGATAAATGGAAGAGGAACAATTTCGTTTTATTCAAAACACAAATTTTCATTTCACCTGT